>NC_085003.1:13313075-13395575 GCF_963854185.1 Sardina pilchardus | reverse complement strand
GATTGGTATATTTAATCATTTGTAAAAGGTTAATCCAACAAAGGAATTGGAATCATATTCATTGTATGGTCTGGTCCATGGTCCTGGTCCTTAAAGTTAGCAAGATGCTCACTGTTGCATTAGAGTTTGTTTCCTCATGCTCCACAAGATGCAGTCTCTCACGGCGTCAGCAGGGACAAGTGTCAGACTGTACTTTCACTTTTTAGAAGATGCTGAATGCCATAGCAACATCTGCAGAGCATCTGACGCGCTGACACAGGGAGTCGGCTGAATCAGATCGAGATGAATATCCAGAGAATAGCGCCCGAGATGTATCGTTTAATAAGCGCCAACGCACTGGCAGAACCGCTCGCTCACTGCACCCGGGCGTGACAGCTGCTCGCGCCAGGGCACAGCCATTTTTCACGATCTGCCTGCTCTCTCCCTCTCTCCCTCTCTCCCTCTCTCCCTCTCTCTCTCTCTCTCTCTCTCTCTCTCTCTCTCTCTCTCTCTCTCTCTCTCTTCTCTCTCTCTGTTCCTCTCTCTCTCTCTCCCCCTCTCCTTCCCCCTCCCCCTTCATCTCGCTGGAGTTCACCAAGACGGCTCTTAAATAGCGTCTTCTAACAATGAGCGGCGAGTTCTCGGGGGGGCCGGGGGGGGGCGGTGGCTCCGAGGGCCTAGGATGCCCGGCGCTGCTCATTAATCTTGTTTTCACTAGATTTAACATACCATCAGCAATTGGCGCTACTCAGCTGGATAATGCAATTTGATGCAATTTGCCATATTCCGCCTTCTCGGTCTCCTTTTCCCAGTGCGATAAGTAAAGGCCGGATGCCGCCTGCTGCACTCGTTTGACTATCTAACTCATTTGTTCCAACAATGGGGCCATTCTTGCTCCGCCACGACCCTCATCACAAAGCCTTCAAATGGTGGCCGGCCTTTTTTTGTAACACTGAATATTAGCGGCACTAGCCTGTGAATTTACCCCAAATATCCTGCCGACTTCAAGCCACTTAACCTTAGGACATTAAGACACGAAGTTGCACTAAAATGTGACTAGAGTAGCTCCTTATTTGGGCATGTTGCAGAGATGAATAGATTGTTATCTCTGATATACTACCCCTTATAAGGGGCTAGCTGTTTATGTGTCGTGTAGTAGACTCCAGTCAAAGGGTCTTGTAATGTCTTGTAATGTGCTCATGCAGAGATAAAGCTGACCATGGGTGACCAGTTTAGAATACCGTAATTTCCCGACTATTAGCCACGGCTTGTACATTGATTTTGCTAAATTTCTTCTTTCTTCTGAGGTTAATACAGGGGGGCAGTTAATGTGGCGTTAATATGGTTTTGTTTCTCTTAACTTGCATAAAGCACTGTCCTGCGGCTTATACACAATGCGGCCTATATGCGGGAAATGACTGTATTGTGATGCTGTTTTTGTGCCTTTGATGATCTCCTCACCGCTGGATGAGGTGAAACCGTTCTAAACGTTGTGGTTCTGTGGCCCGGTGTTGTAGGTGTGGCTGCCAGGGAGACGGCCCAGGCGCTGAAGACTCTGGCCCAGGCGGCGCGAGGGGTGGCAGCCTGCTCCGTGGAGCCCCAGTCCGCCGCCGCCATGTTGGATTCGGCCGGCCACGTCATGGAGGGCTCGGCCATGCTGATCAACGAGGCCCACGAGGCCCTGATCTCCCCGGGAGACGCCGAGTCCCAGCAGAGGCTGGCCCAGGTGAGGAGCACGGCTAGGCTGGGTGAATCTGGATTTCGCCCGGCAGCTCAGGATGGAAACCTGCACATCTGTCTCCCCTGCTTCCTCTCCACAATCCTTTGGCTCCAATCACAAACTAGCTTATCCAAAAGATGCACCGGATCGTTGGTCTGATTGGTTGAAGGATTATCCAAGTGTACGGAGTCATGATTTGAACGATGGCAATAGCGCTCGACAGTCCCGCCACTCCTCCGAGAGAGCACGCCTCTCGTGCAGTACAAATAAAGCACAGACTCCCCATACTAATAATCAATCTTAAAAGATTGAGCTTAGTATGGTGATAGCCAGACTACTACTCTAGAGAATGGCTGACCTCTGAAGAGACTAGAAATGCCACCCCACTAAAATCAAGTCAAGTCAAGTCCTCAGGCAGTTGAGGTTACATGATGAAGACGGAGTGATATACAAGTTGACACACAGACTAAACTATAGTGGAAAGCGGTGGTAGTAGTTGTTTAATTGCATTCAGTTTCATTTATATACAACCATAGCAATATGGACATGTTTCAAGGCACTTCAAAGACTTCAAAGGCACTTCATAAATACTTAGTGGCATAGTCAACAGGCAGCCAAGAGTGCAGAAGAAAGAGGCGTAAAAGCAGTAAGAAGAAACAGATAAATGAGTGTTGCCCTCCACTTAAGAGTGAATGCGCAGAGCAACCTGCAGCACAGTGTTCTCCTGCTCCAAAGCAATTATCTCGTTTAAAGGGTGCCATTCTTTGCGGTGTGCCGTTGGCGCCGCGGCCCGTTTGTAGGGCACACGGTGGCAGAGATGCTGATTGGCTGCGGGGCCCTTTGGGACGGAACCATATTGCTCGGCATATGTCCGTGACGGCGGCATAAATTAGGAGCGCGCGTCTCTGTCTCTGTCTGTGCGGCTACAGGGTGTGTGCATTTGCATTGTAGATTGTCTGTGTCTTTCCCTGGGACATCGAAGAGTTGTTAGCGGTGAACTGACTTCCTCTTTGTGTGTGTGTGTGTCACAGGTTGCAAAGGCGGTTTCCCATTCTCTTAACAACTGTGTGAACTGCCTCCCTGGTCAGAAGGATGTTGACATGGCCCTCAGGAGCATTGGCGAGGCCAGCAAGAAGCTGCAAGTGGACAATGTAAGTACCCCCCTCCTCCAAAGGCTGATCAGCGCTGGCTTTAGAGTGAAGCTGCGCTAAGAACAGCATGTACCCAAGTGTGCCGTTTGAGTTCGGCACTTTAGAATTAACAACTTCCAAAGTAGTGCAGTGTATGCCGCCTCAAGTGTCAAGCATTACTCCTACCAAAAAAGGGATGAGGGTCTTAACATATTTATACTGCGATTCCCCCAGACTGCCGTACAAGAGATAAAACAGTAGATTGCAGCTTATTTCTTAGCAGTCTTGAAATATAGGACCCACACAGAGTTCTGCCAGACATGCTAGCGTTGGCAGACTAGGCTTTGGTGGAATCAGTCGTTTTCAAGTGATGTTTTCTTAGATTCTATGAGAAGACTTGACAGCGTAGCAGCCATAACATGCGTGCAGTAGTGACAAGCAAGACGAGTCTCTCTTCTCTTCAATTCACTTCATCATCTCTTTTGTTTCTGTTTTCCATTATCTATTATCTTGACTGTCTGACTTGTTTTTTGTTTCTTGTCTTCTTTCGTCTATTTGTCTGTCTCTCCCTGCCTCCTTTCCTCATTCCCCTTCTCTTTCTAATTTCTCTCTCTCTCTCCATCTCTCTCTCTCTCCGTCCCTCCCTCCCTGTAGCTCCCTCCGTGCTCCAAGTCCTTCCAGGAGGCCCAGAGTGACCTGAACCACACGGCCGCTGAGCTCAACCACTCGGCTGGAGAGGTGGTCCACTCCTCCCGCGGCACCAGCAGGCAGCTGTCCGAGGCTTCCGGAAAGTTCAGTGAGGACTTTGATGAGTTCCTGGATGCTGGCATAGAGATGGCCGGACATACGCAGGTACTGGGCTCTAGCGGATCAGGTGATCAACACTCGGGGTCCTAATTTAAATGACAGGTGTTAGACTGATGTCTAAAGCTCAACTAAAGCCAATTTAATAACTATCCAACTATGCAAAGTCTTTTGGCTAATTTAAGCCATTTAATGAGCAAGATTATAGGTACAGTCATTGGTTGGTCAGTTCAATGCTCCCACAATACATTTTGCTCATTGACCACATTTGCCCAGCAATTAAGTCAAACCCACCTCAGACTCACTCTGGAAGTTTCTTTATCCTCAGAGGCGTTGGAGTGCATCTTCCTATGCATAGAGTTCATATTTCCCATTGTTTGTCAACACACCCATACCCCACACACCTAAAGATGAGTTTATTCATAGTCTCCTTTTATTATCGTTAGCTAATCTTCTCCCATGTGCCTGAGTTTTGTGTATCTGTAGTCCTCTCAAGATTGGATTGGCCCTACTGTAAGCTGTAGGCCCGTGAGGCCTCTGTTGATTGATTTGCCTCGCGTGGCAGAGTGTTTTTTTCTCAGAGGCATGTTTTGTGTTAGTTTGCTTTCTTCGATCCCTGGGACCACGCTGCACAGTTGCCATCGGGTCCCAGCCAAAGTGTCTTCCGCCCACGCAGTACATGCCGTCAAAAGCATACGGGCTTTTTGATTCGTTTGTTAATTAGAACCTTTTTTTTTTGTGCATCTAATTCAGTTAGAGGCACGATTGTCCCCGAGAGCTCTAAGGCATGCCAGCATAATGAGATCTTTTGATGATCTTGTTCTGCTTATATTCCTCATTAATTTGGACAGATCATCGGGGGAAAGGAGTTGATGTAGCATGAAGCCCAACGCTAAGTCAGCTGTAGGGAGGACATGAGGAGGAGCAGCAGGAGGTGTGGGGGTGGGGGTGGTGGTGGCTCTGGCAGTAAAGATGGCCGTGGGGATTGGGATGGTTAAAGTTACGATCAGGATGGTTCAGGCCTCGCAACGTCTCGCTTGACCGCTGCCTCCAGTTGGTGGTACTTAAATAAACACAATAACCTCAAGGAACTCTCCTGAAAATACCTGCTGCTGGAGCAAATAAGCCAATCACTCCTCCTCCCTGTAGAGAGAGAAAGAGAGAGAGAGAGAGAGTGTGTGTGTGTGTGTGTGTGTGTGTGTGTGTGTGTGTGTGTGTGTGCCAGCCAAGGAAAAATTGTTCAGTGACTCTCTCTCTCTCTCCCTACCCCCTTCTTTCTTTTTCTCTATGTGTGTGTGTGTGTGTCTGCATGGCTCCTCCTTTTGTCCCCCCAGAGAAAAGATGACCAGATCCAGGTCATTAGCAATCTGAAGAACATCTCCATGGCCTCCAGCAAGCTGCTGCTCGCCGCCAAGTCCCTCTCCGTGGACCCGGGAGCGGCCAACGCCAAGAACCTGCTCGCAGCTGCAGCCAGGTGAGGAGGAGGAGGAGGAGGAGGAGGAGGAGGAGGAGGAGGAGGAGGAGAAGGAGGGGAAAGGGGGCGCGGGCGACAGTGCCACCGCCCTGATCAGGAGCTGCTCTTGTCTCTCTCATAATGAATCAGGGCGATGCCGCCTGAACACGAGCGGCAGCTGTTTTTCCTTCTCCTCGGCGCCTACAAATATCGGCAGTTCACAGCCAGTCTGGAGACGGCGGATCGGAATGCCGATGGGGGAGGAAGCGTTGGGAAGGGGAGGGGGGGGAAGTGCCGCCTCGTGTGTTCAGTCATCCATGTGTGTTGTGATTGCTGGGCACCTGAGACATGGGCTCCAGTAGTGTGTGTGTGTGTGTGTGTGTGTGTTGAGGGTGTGATCTGCAGGAGGATGAAACAGCTTTGGCCACCGCTCTAGGCAGGAGGTGGCAGACAGGGGCTCCCCCTGGGCTTTGGGCTTGACTGAGTCTCCCTCTCTCTCCTCTTAATGAGAGAGATGGACATAGAGGCAGACGTGCTCACACACACACCCACACACAGACACACTCACACACACTTTCTCTCTCTCTCTGTCTCTCTCTCGCGCTCTCTCTCCCTTTCCCTCTTTCTATCTTTCTCTCTCTCCCCCACACTCTCACACTCACACATGCACACAACTCTCCAGTCACTTCTCCATGCCAGGTTGAACAGATCTGAGACTATGACACTTTTGTCTGTGTGTGTAAGATGTGTGTAAGTGTCTCACCATAATTTGTGTGTGTGTGTGTGTCTGTTTGTTATCACCATAATGCCTGTGTGTCTTTTTGAGCGTACGTGGTGCCTTATCATGCATAAGTAAAAGGCTGTTTGCCTCTCAGAGGTAACCAGGTTCTGCCATGAGTAACTGTTATCGCCAAGAGCTGTGTGATACTGGCTTTGTTGTTGGCAGGTTTTACCTGTGTGTGTGTGTGTGTGTGTGTGTGTGTGTGTGTGTGTGTGTGTGTGTGTGTGTGTGTGTGTGTGTGTGTGTGTGTGTGTGTGTGTGTGTGTGTGTGTGTGTGTGTGTGTGTGTGTGTGTGTGTGTGTGTGTGTGTGTGTGTGTGTGTGTGTGTGTGTGTGTGTGTGTGTGTGTGTGTGTGAGAGAGGCAGAGAGAGAGAAAGAGATACAAGGTGTTGTGTGTGTGTGTCCGTGTGTGTGAGAGGGAGAGAGAGGCAGAAAGAGAGAAAGAGATACAAGGTGTGTGTGTATGTGTGTGTGTGAGGCAGGTAAAGTGTGTGCTTTCTGAGCGTGCCACAGGTGTGCTTGTGTCTGAGAGGCTGCTCTGCTCTGTGTGTTCCAGGGCGGTGACGGAGAGCATCAACCAGCTCATCACCCTGTGCACGCAGCAGGCGCCGGGCCAGAAGGAGTGTGACAACGCCCTGCGGGAGCTGGAGGTACTGAGACCTCACTCTGCTCACTGTGCAGTCTCCTCTCTCCTCTCTCCTCTCCTCTATCTCCTCTCTCCCCTCTCCTCTCTCCTCTGCTCTCCCCTCTCTCCTCTCTCCTTTCTATCTCCTCTCTCCTCTCTCTCCCCTCTCCCCTCTCCCCTCTCTCCTCTCTCCTCTCCCCTCTCCTCTCCCCTCTCTCCTCTCCTCTTTCCTCTTTCCTTTCTATCTCCTCTCTCCCCTCTCCTCTCTCCCCTCTGCTCTCCCCTCTCCTCTCTCCTCTCTCTCCCCTCTCCCCTCTCTCCTCTCCTCTTTCCATTCTCCTCTCTCTCCTCTCGACTCTCTCCTCTCTCCTCTTTCCTCTCCTCCTGTCCATACGTTACAAGCTGTGTGTGTGTGTGTGTTTGTGAGTGTGTGCGATAGCTTGATGGATTATTTGTGTCACTTGCACAGATGTTGATGTCTAAATTCACCTCATAGCCTCACACTGCTCAGAGACGCCTGAAAGGATAGATGTTTGTGTTTTGTATTTTTAAGATCTCTGCTGAGATTCTCTCTTTCTTTTTGTTGTCTCTCTCCCTCTGTTCTCTTGTCAATTTTCTCTGCTCCCCCTATCCCTTCTCTCATTTTCCTCCTCGCTCCCTTGTTTCTCTGTCTTTCCCACTTACTCACTCACTCACTCACAGGCGGTGAGAGGCCTGCTGGACAATCCCAACGAACCAGTCAGCGATCTCTCATACTTCGACTGCATCGAGAGCGTCATGGAAAACTCCAAGGCAAGGCCCAGTATTTTTCCCCTGTCTCTTCCCTGTCAGGAATACCTAATGCACTCCGTCAGATTCGTCACGGAGAGTTCCAAATGCGAGATGACGGCTGAGTTTGATGGTGTGTTTTGTGGCTTGTGCCGCCGTGCCCTCTGTTGAATAGGTCCTTGGGGAGTCCATGGCGGGCATCTCGCAGAACTGCAAGACGGGAGACGTGCCGGCGTTTGGCGAGAGCGTTGGGGTGGCATCCAAAGCCCTGTGCGGGCTGACCGAGGCGGCAGGACAGGTGAGCGCACGTGGCACAGGTGCCAGGGGCTCTGATGCCCTCTGCAGTATGCCAACTTCTCTCTGAGTTTGGATCTTGCCACGCTGTATATCTCTACTCGATTTCTAACTTTCTCAATTCTTTCTCTCTCTCTTTCACACACACACACACACACACACACACACACACACACACACACACACACACACACACACACACACACACACACACACACACACACACAGTACACACTCTCACACTCGCTTTCTCTCATTCTTTATCTCCTCTCTCTCTCTGTTTATGGTTTAAGACTATATAAACATTGATCCTCCACTTTGCTCAAGTATTGATTGGCCTGTTCATGCCCAACCCACAGGCCTCCTACCTGGTTGGAGTGTCTGACCCCAACAGCCAGTCAGGCCACCAGGGGCTAGTGGACCCCATCCAGTTTGCCAGAGCCAACCAGGCCATTCAGATGGCCTGTCAGAACCTGGTCGATCCAGCCAGTAGCCCCTCTCAGGTGAGCCCTAAGAACACACACACGCGCACACACACACACACACACACACACACACACACACACACACACACACACACACACACACACACCTACTTCTTCAATCACAGTGTGACAGTTGAAAGTATGAAATCAAAGAAAGAAATGAAAAGCTAAAAGTACAAAGAAAGCCCCGTTGTTGTGACCTCTACCATGAAGTTGAACACAAGACACACACATTAGTTGTACATGCTGGCTCAGGACTTGTGCTAATTGGCCAGTCTTCAGAGTTGACAGGAAACACTGGAGAGGGTTTGATCTCTCAGTCTCGACTCTTGTTTTTATAACAACTGTCTCCATCTTCCAGTTCAGACTTTAAGCCTTTCTTGGCAGACATGATTTAGAAGACCTAAATGTGACCTCACTTAGTAACACACACACACACACACACACACACACACACACACACACACACACACACACACACACACACACACACACACACACACACACACACACACACACAGACACTCACACATACTCATTCCTCTTTTTTTCTAATTTTTGTCTTTTTCTTCCATCTTCAGGTCCTGTCTGCGGCCACGATCGTAGCCAAGCACACATCAGCCCTGTGCAACGCGTGTCGCCTGGCCTCCTCGAAGACGGCCAACCCTGTGGCCCGCAGGCAGTTCGTCCAGTCGGCCAAAGAGGTGGCCAACACCACCGCTAACCTGGTCAAAACCATTAAGGTAACGAGATTCCACACATAATATGGACCTCTGAGTTTAAAGAACCGTGCATTTCGAGTGACAAACGTTCGTGTTGCAGCTGATTTAAGACACAAATTCCTTTTGAGCTGATTGGTCACATGGCATGTGTAGCCTGGCTCATATGGCTGATTAGGCCTATGGCATGTAGACGTGTGCCTGTTGAGACGTATAGTATGTTATGTGGTGCAGAATAATGTAATGTGATGTGTATGTGTGTGTGTGTGTGTGTGTGTGTGTGTGTGTGTGTGTGTGTCCCTGCAGGCCCTGGACGGGGATTTCTCCAACGAGAACCGCGAGCGGTGCCGCGTGGCGACCAACCCGCTCATCGAGGCCGTGGAGAACCTGTCCACCTTCGCCTCCAACCCAGAGTTCGCCAGCATTCCTGCACAGATAAGCAATGAGGTACTGTACACCACAGCTGGCCCTGAAGGCCTCTGAGTAATTTTGTGTGTGTGTGTGTGTTTGCACGCATGTTTGTAAGTATGAGAGAGAGAGAGAGAGAGAGAGAGAGAGAAAGAGAGAGAAATGGGCCAATGTCTCCATTCTTTCCCCCTCTCAAATCAACGTTCAGGGCTTTTTGAATTAGCATTGCGCTACACAGGGCTGCTTGTTTAGCCTACATTATTATGTTTTCCATTGGCCATGTACAATAAAATGGACCCCCAGGCCTCAGTGCTACAATGGATTTTTTTTCATGAATAATTGCTGACTAGCTCCACTGCCTTTTGAAACGAGGCCTTTAGCGCTGTGCCAAAACAAAGTGCTTCCCAGTTATTTATTCCAGAGATACGAGAGGCCTTGATCGCCAGTTGTAGCCCGTAAATGAGAGACAATCGCCCAAGGTGACTGAAGGTCGGCCAGCTTTTACAGTTTTAATGTTCCTCGCCATCTTTAAGAGCTTATTACCTCAGTCTGTTTGGAAGACGCTGTCAGAGCTGAGGACTCTCTCAGAACAGCTGTTTGGTCTTATTAATCCAATCGTCAAGGGACACTTCGGTGGTCTCATAAAAAACAATTGTTGTGTTTTTAGGACAATGCCCTTGCGCTCAAAACAACCTCACTCATTCAGTTTTGTTTGCCCCAAGTTGTTTTCTGCACCAAGAGTGGTCTGTAAGGGTTTTGGTTGTGTTGTATTCAAGCAGCAACACTAAGGAAATGGCATTGTCTCATCATAATGGTCATCTCTTCTTTTCATCCAATGGCAGGGCTCGGCCGCTCAGGAGCCAATCCTGCGCTCCGCTCGCTCCATGCTGGACAGCTCCACGTCGCTGCTGGAGACGGCGCGCTCGCTCATCCTCAACCCCAAGGACCCGCCCACCTGGTCGGTGCTGGCCGGACACTCCCGCACCGTGTCCGACTCCATCAAAGGCCTCATCACCGCCATCAGGTACGTGCAGACCAGCCGCTGTGGCGGTCACTGCTACAGCGTCCACCCCCCCACCACTGACCCTTCAGGCCAGATGTTTTTGCACCATCTAAATAAATACTAAAGAAGACATCTGAGCTCCACCAGTGTCCCTCTCCCTCTCACACACAATCTGTCCTTGCCTGGTTGCACCAGATCGTCGCTGAGCTGCAGAAGCGCGGAGAACCTTCCTTTGTCTCCCAGGCCTCCCTCAGATCTCTCCCATCCTCCGCAACATGTGTAGAGAGTGGCACCACCCCACTTCACAAAGACCCAAAAGTACAGCAGAGCTCCGACTTGGACACCCGGGAAATCCAGGAGCATTTTGTCCGCCATGACTTGAATGAAACTGATAGCGGTGATGCACAGCACATGTGTATGAATATGTATGAAGCGCAGCTGTCTAATATGGTGCATCATACGATGTCTAAATGGACGCTGGCCCCAGACCAGTAGTGCATTCCCTCCAGGATAAGCGTGAGCGTGCGTTGGCTCCAACTCTATGACCTTTCTCCTCTCTCCTATTAAATTCACCTGGCGTAGCTGCAGCTTGACTTCCTGCCGAGGGGGGGTACAGCTGATGTGTGATTCTCCTCTGATCGTCCCATAAGCACCACCAGCCAAACCCCCGCCCTCCCCTTCCTCTGTCCCCCGCCAGCCTGACTCACCATCCTTGGCTCTGCTGTGCTGCGCTGCGCGTCGCTAGCATGCTAATGCAGCGCCGGGTGGGTTCCCATCACTCAGCACGAGGGGCCCCCCCGGCGCTGCTGGTACCGATTAGAGGGGCGGACTGACGGCAGATCAGTTCTCCGCTCGTGCGAGGCGAGGAGCCTCTGAGGGGCTTTTCGGGGCGGAGTGCGGGGGCTGATCCAAGATCAGGTGGATGGATGTGGCCGCACGCTGTGTGAGCGAGCGGAGCGCGCGTGCCAATAACACAGTCAGCAGTCAGGGCTGCCCGGGCCACCTGCCCAACTGGCTGCCCTCCAGAGCTGTTGTCCTCCTCTTCCTCCTCCTCCTCCTCCTCCTCCTCCTCCTCCTCTGTTAACTCCCATCTAATATGGGCCTGATGTATGCAACCTTAGGAGGGCGTATGAGAGAGAGAGACAGAGATGGAGAGAAAGAGAGAGAGAGAGAGAGGAGAGGGAGAGAAAAAGCGACGAAGAGAGGAGAGAGAGAGAGAGAGAAAGCTAGGGAGAGGATATGTCTTTGTCAGATTATGCGTGGGTGTGTGAGATTGTGTGCGGAAGCCAGAAATGGCTGGTATCTTCCATCTTCAGAAACAGCCCAATCTGCACACCTTCTTCCTTCCCTCTTCAGTGTAGTCCTTGCCAGACCCGGCCCACGTGTCGTCCTGAGTCGTCCACAACGCACTGTGTAAACATGGCAATTACATTAGGATTCAGTGGATGTAACTAATAGCCCCCCTCATCCCCCTCCTCCTCCCTCTCCTCCCTCCTCCTCTCTTTCTCCTCCTCCTCCGTGTGTGTGTGTGTTTTCAGGGACAAGGCTCCAGGACAGAGGGAGTGTGACTACTCCATCGACAGCATCAACAAGTGCATCAGGGACATCGAGCAGGCGTCACTGGCCGCTGTGGGCCAGAGCTTGCCCAGCAGGGACGACATCTCTCTGGAGGTGAGTGGACCGCCGAGTCCGTCCCGCGTTCCGCGTTCCGTGCTCCGCACCGCCGTGCCATTTGGCCGCGCGCCCAAGCGCTTGTTACCCAAGCCAGATCAAACATTCTGACTGAACCAGACGTGCAAATGGATGACGGGGCACAAAGGGAAGTGCTGTGACGGAACGAGAGAGCGAGAGATCTCATTGCGCTAATGACCGCGTAGTCGTTCCTTTATGTGGCGCGGCGAAGCTGATGCTATTTCCTGTTTGATGTCTCTCGCCAGGCGCTGCAGGAGCAGCTGACGTCGGCCGTGCAGGAGATCGGCCACCTCATCGACCCTGTCTCCACGGCAGCCAGAGGAGAAGCTGCCCAGCTGGGCCACAAGGTCAATTACCCATCATGCACCTGCGCCGCAGCCTCGAAATTGCTCCACTGGCAGTTTGCGATCCAAAAAAGACAAAAAAAAGCATTTAAAAGTTCTCTGTTTTAAGGACAGTCGCTTGTGGAGTTACACTCTGACATTGTTGGGATAGTTCAGTTGACCTTGTAGTGTGTGCGTTTGTTTAATGGCAGGTAACCCAGCTGGCCAGCTACTTTGAGCCCCTCATTGTGGCGTCTGTGGGACTGGCGTCCAAGCTGATGGACCACCAGCAGCAGATGAACATCCTGGACCAGACCAAGACCCTGTCGGAGTCCGCCCTGCAGATGCTCTACGCCGCCAAGGAGGGAGGGGGCAACCCCAAGGTGCGCCACTATTCTATAAACTAACGTAACACTAACAGCACAGATGCATGGTATAGATGCTGATGTGTTTGCGTAAAAGCAATATATGTGACACATGGCGATTGGTAACAAGAGACCATGTAATGTTGATGTTACTTAGCGACTACAGGTGGAATAACCACTGGTCACGCAATATGTTCTGAATCACCATATGTGAACAAGGCATAAGTGTATGGTTTAATGAGACATTAGACTCCTTATCTGGAGCCATATTACTTGCACTATCTGGTTTGCATAGCAAGTTGATGATGCTCAGCAGATCGATTTAAGTTTTGTAAACTTTCGTTCCCTGTTTCAGCTGCTTGTACTTGATTGAGCTGAAGTTTTCTTGTATTGAGTATGCAGTTCTGTTTTGTGTTTGTGTGTGTATGTGTGTGTGTGTGTGTGTGTGTGTGTGTGTGTGTGTGCGTGTGCGCGCTCTGTGCTCCTGGCATGCGTTGGCCACCCCAGGCGGCCCACACTCATGACGCCATCGCCGAGGCGGCCCAGCTGATGAAGGAGGCGGTGGATGACATCATGGTGACCCTGAACGAGGCGGCCAGCGAGGGGGGCATGGTGGGAGGGATGGTGGAGTCCATCGCCGAGGCCATGGGCCGGGTGAGTGAGCCAGCCAGCGTCATCCAAGGGCGCCGTTACATAAACAATGAGTGTTTGGGGGATGCTGCAAGAACAACAGCTCAATAATGTATGTGTATGTGAGTTAAATAACAATCTGTACCATGACACATGGTTGCTGTTGTCTGGAGGTAGAAAGAGGACAGTTGAGAGAACTTTCCCTCAAAAATGTCGTGCTCCCTTCGGTCCATCATTATACTGTACCCTCAGCATAGAGCGTCCATCTCATCCACTGTACATGTTCAAAGTCTGACCATCAGAAATGACCAGCACAGCATACAGCCATTTATTAGCTGCATTGTGTAGAGGCCGCAGGACAGTATTTAATGCAACTTAAAAGAGACAAAACCATATTAATGCCATATTAACTGCCCCAGAGTAATTAACCTTATAGAAACCTCAAGAAATGTTCCTCAACAGACCTGGAGGTAGTCTGAGCCAGAATCTTGCGTTATCAGGGGAAAGGGAACAACAGCAATAGAGATAGCATGTGGAGCCTTATTGTTGTTGAGGCATCAGAGCATCAGCTTTGGTGATAATTATGAAGCAGCTCTCCCTGAGTTGCCAGTGCTGTGGGGATGGGCGGCGCTCGGCTCGTGGGCCATTTGGTAATTAGAGGGGAAATGAGGGCCCCTTTATCTCCTGCAGATATCTCCGCGCCGCTCGCTCGTCAGCCTGTCAGGGCGGCCTAATGTCGACTCGAGAAACGGCAGAAACGGTCGCAGTGTTTCACCGACGCCTGCCGAGCGGCTGAACGGACTGAGATTGCCGAAGGCTATTCCGTCGTTCAACAGCGGCTCACGAGCAGCGTGTGTGTGAACAGCGGCGCTTGTGTGTGTGTGTGTGTGTGTACGCAGATCCAGCGCATGCTGTGTGTTGGAAGGGAGGCAAAAGGGCACCGACTCCGTGCAGTGCAGGCCCGCAACTGGCCCAGATCTGCCCCACAGCCACCTAATCAGCCCCAAATCACTGCCACAGTGAAATCATTAGTGCGCTCTCTCCATGGTTACAGTCACGGTTGCTCAACAACGCTTCCAGAACGCAGTCCAGGCTCAGATAGGATCCAGAGCCTTTGCTCTCTCTGGAATGCCAATAACATTCAGAGCTGCTCCCCTGTACTGTGGTTCACATCACTCGGGCTCAAAGTATTTGATGGCTAAATACAAAGCAGTTGTACTTGTAGTTGTAGTGAACAGCGCCAGTGACTTTGATTGTGCCTTGGTGTATTTGAGTGGTGTGTGTGTGTGTGTGTATGTGTGTGTGTCTGTGTGTCTGTATGTAGGGGTGAAAGAGAGTGTTAATTGGGCTGTGTTTATGGGTGCAGTTGGATGAAGGCACTCCTCCTGAGCCCGACGGCACGTTTGTGGACTACCAGACGACCATGGTGAAGTACTCTAAAGGCATCGCCATCACCGCACAAGAGATGGTGAGTTACTGAAGCTGCACCTGCATTTGTCTGTGTGTGTGTGTGACTCTCTCTCTGTGTGTGTGTGTGTGTGTGTGTGTGTGTGTGTGTGTGTGTGTGTGTGTGTGTGTGTGTGTGTGTGTGTGTGTGTGTGTGTGTGTGTGTGTGTGTGTGTGTGTGTGTGTGTGTGTGTGTGTGTGTGTGTGTGTGTGTGTGTGTGTGTGTGTGTGTGTGTGTGTGTGTGTGTGTGTGTGTGTGTGTGTGTGTGTGTGTGTGTGTGTGTGTGTGTGTGGGTGGGTGGGTGGGTGGGTGGGTGGGTGGGTGGGTGGGTGGGTGGGTGGGTGGGTGGGTGAGAGAGAGAGCGTGTACGTGTGTGTGTCATGCATAACTGATTTAATCTGCATTTCTTTGTCTCTCCATCTCTCCTCTCTCTCTCTCTCTCTCTCTCTCTCTGAATCACTTGTGTTCATCTCATACTTTATCTTGCTTTATCCCACCCTTAACCCCTCTCTCCCTCCTCCCGTGTGTCCAGATGACCAAGTCGGTGACCTGTCCAGACGAGCTGGGTGGCCTGGCGTCTCAGGTGACGGTGGACTACAGCCAGCTCGCCCACCAGGGCCGCCTCGCTGCCGCCACTGCCGAGCCCGAGGAGGTGAGGATCAATGCGGCCTGTCTGCTCCTCACTGACCCCCCCCCCCCCCCCCCCACACACACACACACACACACACACACACACACACACCCTCCCGACCCCAAACACTGATCTGTGGAGCGGAGGATGGGCTTAAGTGCCCGTTGTACCATATCGATCCCCGCACCCCCCCACCCCCCATTGTATGTGTGTTTTTGAGGTCTTCTCAGAAATCAGTATGGACAGAGACTGGCTGGCTGTGCATGAGAGAGAAACTCCTGGTATCCAGTTTGTGTCTTGTTCTGTTTCACAATCATGATTATATAAGGCTTGTAGTTAGATTAGGACATAAGGTTATAGAGTAGAACACAGCTTCTAAAATATCTTTGGCGTTTGGTCAGCCACTGAGGCAAAATAATTCTCCCTCAGCCCTCTTTAATGCAAGGAAGCACATAAAACATAAGGGAGTAATCTCATCCACTGTGTTTGGTCGGAGGGGGAAAGCGTGTGAAGTCACGTCGACATCCTATTTAGTTTCTTTTCGCACCTCAGAGAACATTGGTTTGTGTTTAAATCCCTCCGCTCCAGTCATGTCAGCGACGAGTGTGAACGCGTAGCCCTAATAACCGCCCGCTCCTGTTCGCTCGCTCGCTGGCTCCCTCGTCAATACCTCCTTTTACATAAGCAGCTCCTGTAAAGCCCCTGTTGCCATGGCAACTGTGTACCCCCACACTCACAGACTCCCTCACTCCTGTCTCTCTTAGACACACACACACACACACACACACACACACACACACATACACACATGTGCATGTACACACACGCATAAACACACATATGCACACACTCACACGCACACATACACACACACACACACACATACATACATATATATGCACGTGTACATACACACACACACACACACACACACACCCGCTGAGAGTGAGTCAGTGAAAGCCTATGGCGCGGGTTCAGAATGAAGCGCCACCCACCCAGGCGTCTCATGAGGTGTCAGGAAATGAAAGGTGTAGTGGCCGGCCTCCTACACACGCCGGGGGCCGCGCTGCCCAGCATCAGATATCCCCGCTGCAGATGTATGGATGTGCTGCTCCAGGCAGCGCTCGCCACGGCGCACTGTGCGGTGCAGAGCGGTGCAGAGCGGTGATAAGAGGCGGCCGAGCCCACGAGCGATGGTGGAGCGAGCGGGCGATCGTGGCGAGCCAGCCAGCTTCAGCCGCTCAGGAGGAGGACCGTAGGAGACACAGTGGTAGCAGAGGCCGGCTCAGTACTCAGGCTTTATGGAGGTGCTGGTGGAGAGAGTTGCTAAACAAAAATGGTAACATCCGTTTAACATCCAGGTCTGTTTCTTCTTTTTCTCGCTCTCTCACTTTCTTTCTCTCTCTCTCTCTCTTTCGCTCTCTCTCACTCTTCACCAATCTGTCTCTATCTTTTGGCCCCCACACCCCTTTTCTCTCCATTTCTCTTCTCGCTTTCACTCTCGCCTTCTCTCTCTCTCCACCTCTCCATCTCTCTCTCTGTCTCTCTCTCTCCACCTCTCCATCTGTCTCTCTCTCTCTCCATCTCAGGTGGGTGGTCAGATTAAGTCGCGTGTGCAGGAGCTGGGTCACGGCTGTATCTTCCTGGTCCAGAAGGCCGGCGCGCTGCAGATCAGCCCCACGGACAGCTTCACCAAGCGGGAGCTGATCGACTGCGCCCGCACCGTCACCGAGAAGGTAGGACTCCTCTCTCAACACCACCCACATGCCTGCTCGCAGGGTGGCTGACTGAACTACGCCTGCACAGCCACTGTAGTATCACAGTACGCCTACACCCTCACGGAATAGAGAGGGAACCACCACAGGCTGCCTGCTTTGACACTGAGAAGGTTATCAGTGCGGTCCTTTACCATGTTAGTGACACTTCAGTGTAGGGAACATATGCTAATCAATAATACATAACTAATATGTCAAATGTAATGCTCAACAAGGTCTGCATTAAGCATTTTTGTACATTTATTACAGGTAGGTCTTTTTGAACAATTTATTATTCTTAATGAATGTCATTTAGTCTTGGTAAATCCTTAAGCAGCCAGTTGGTCTAAGGTCACCGTTATATTCATGGGTTTCATCAGGTCCCTTTCTACAGGTGTATAAAATCAAGCACCTTGATTATCAATGCAGACTGCATGGTGCTTGATTAAAACACCTGTGGAAAGGGACCTGATGAAACCCATGAATAGCACCTGTAGACTAGAGTTCGACTACAGTAATATCTGAATGTGTGACTAATTGTGATATCGTAACATGTGGAGACAACCTTAGATCAAGACTAGTTGGGTATTAAGGATTTATCAAGAATAAGTAATCTATTCAGTAAGAGTAAGACATTGTTTGATACATGCTTAATAAATGTGTAATGATGCTTAATACAGGCCTTGTTGAGCACTAATACATATACAGGTCACTTATTAATGGCTAACAAATGTTCCCTGAGCTAAAGTGTTACCACAATGTCACTAGGAATGTACAGACACAAGTGATTTGCCTATTTGGTCAATTGAAACATTGAATTATTGATTGATTGCTCCGTTGGCTGACCACAACATCTACCATCTTGACTGATAAACTACGAGATCATCCAAGTCTTCTTGACTGATGGTTGAATGATCACAGTGACCTCACTAAAGAGCACTACAGTGTCTCATGTCTCAGTCTGGTCTGTGAGGGACACGGCGGCGAGCAGAGGCCAGTTTGAGGGTGGACACACTATCACACGCATGCAGCTGCTTTGGCTCCTCAAGCACCCTGGCTTCCCCAGGAATCTGGATTAACTTGTCATAACCAGCCTCCCTCAGCTGGTCATACACAGTCCACGTTAAAAGCCTACTACTCTCTCCATGGTTGTTGAGTGATCACCTGGGATAATCTGTATTTGAGTAAATATCTGTTGCATGTGTATATGCCTTTCCATGAAACTTTGCTAAAGGTAAACACTTTGAAGACCAATGGGGATCCCTTGTGGTCAGGGCTTACGCAGGTGGCTGAAATCTGGACACTGTTATTTGAGGGCTGTGTCGTAAGTGCCATGATGTGACTGGTGTCTATACACCAGACTGTATCAACTCCCTGTGTTTTTGCCTCCAGTTTTCTCTGCCGTTATAGGCAGCAGTAGAGGACACCGGTCATTTAAGGGCCAGTGAAATGATAGTGCGGGCCCATGTTTCGGACTCAATGACAGGTTTCCGGTAATGGAGACTATTATCACTTCACAAGAGCCTCTAGCATCTGAAGGAGGAACAGGCTCACCAGCAGAAATCTCAGACAAGCCTGTGTGTTCTGTATTTTGGGCTGAGCCTTGTCTTTCCAATCTGGGTTACTCGAACAGAAAATCTAACCAGACACCGCGGCACAGATTGTCGTATCTTGTTTTGAAGCGCCGTCTTCGCTCAAATGCTGTCTGTCACTGAGCTATTTCAGCTGTTTTGTGATTGATCTGATGAAGTGGGGTGTGTCTCAGCCTTGTCAGCATGCTGTGTTTCTGCTACGGCTGAAGCGCGAGCTAAAACTGGGCGAGGGAAGAGCTCCAGGCTTTGATGGCGTGTGGGAGGCATTCCCCCGGTTGGCGTGGTTAATTCCAGCCCCGGTCTTGAAGTCATTTCTCAATTTTATGTGAAGGCAAAGGACACGGCGTCTCATCACCATGATGTCTCTCCAGTGGCTTCTTATCCTTCGGTGGAGATCTTTCAGTGCGGAACATTGTCTCACTCCATCCAGTCCTGCCTCTACACTCTCTCTCTTCTCTCTCTCATCTCTTCTCATCTCTCTCTCTCTCATCCCCCCCTCCGTCTTTCCTATTGTTTTCCCCCCTCAGATGTTGTGTCTCCTTCCACTCTGCCAACACATCCACTGCCACTCTCGATCTCTTTGTAACCCCTCCCCTTCCTTTTCCTCTGTTTCTCTCTCTCTCTCTCTGTCTCTCCCTCGCTCCACCCCTCCCCCGCCCTCTCCAGTCTCATTTTCTAAATGTGTTTGTGTAGTGGGCGCGCCACTAATGTGCTCTTACCTTTATGCCTCTTCTGCTGTCAGCTGCCTCCCATGCCACATCTGTCCCCCTCCTCATCTCTTAAGTGCTCTCTCTTCTCTCTCTCTCTCTCTCTCTCTCTCTCTCTCTCTTCTGTCTGTCTCTCTCTCGCTCTCTCTCTCTCTCTCTCTCTCACCCCCCTCTCCCCCCATCCCTTCCACACGTAATCTCTGGCTCTCTGTGCAAGCGTGAGGGTTTGATGGCAGATAAGGAGCGATCTGAAACGCAGATAGTGATTACATTAAAGATGTGCATGTAATTGAGTCTGTCTGAGATGCATGGCGCAGATATGGCCCGTGGTGAAAAGCCATCAGCTGCTTGGTGTCCATCTGCTGTGGCTGGCTGGACGGAGCGGCAGGCTTTACCTGCATTAGCCGTGGTCAGGTTGATGTAACAGTGTAACAGTATCATTCATGAGCGGCCCCTTGCTCTCTCGGCCCTATGGGGTCAGGCTGGGACTTTAGCTGTGATGAGGTAGTCATGGCGACGGCTGGATCAGGTGACTTTAACAGGCTGTGCTAGATGGCCTGGCTAAATGTCAGAGGGATTTTGAAGCGCAGCGTGGGCCTTGTCTCCTTCATCTCCCCTTCTTTCTTTCCTTTTTTATTTCTCTCTCTCTTTCTGTCCCACACACTTTTCTTCCTCATAATAGCTAATCCTTTTTTTCAGTCAGTTAAATTCTCAATGCTTCCCTGAAAAAAAAAATATGGCTGTAATGGCTTATAACACACTCGCAATTACATATAAATGAATAAATGCAAGTTCTCTGTCTCTCTCTCTCTCTCTCTCTCTCTCTCTCTCTCTCTCTCTCTCTCTCTCTCTCTCAGGTGTCCATGGTGCTCTCGGCCCTTCAGGCTGGTAATAAGGGGACGCAGGCCTGCATCACGGCCGCCAGCTCCGTGTCTGGCATCATCGCAGACCTCGACACCACCATCATGTTCGCCTCCGCCGGAACGCTCAACTCTGAAAACGAGGAATCCTTCGCTGACCACAGGTAAGACATGCCACACACACACACACACACTGACAGAAGAAGATGCATGTACACACAATATGTATTTGCATGCTCATGCACATACAACATCATCACCAAGGCTAAGATGTGTTTGCAACAGTAATGCAGTCATCCACATCACCTGAAAGAGCTTGAGTTGATTTTGTTTACAGCCAAATCAATGCCGCAAGAGAAGTGATATGTTTAGATTCCACCACTGCTTGTGTTATTCAAGACAAGACTTTAAAAGAGATCAAGGCATTTGACATCCTGATAAATGGTCAATTCAGGCTGACTTCCAGGCTAGGTGGAAACATGCCCGTAATCAAATCCAAATGCCATGTTGCCAGACTCCGTCTGATAAGAATTTGAGCCGAGCTACGCCAGGCTAGCTCTTCCCAGCTTTAATCTGTCTGTTCCCAGTGATCCCGTTTCATTTCATCTGAACGCCGCCCCTCAGACATCACGCATCCCAAATGGGGAGCTGCTCTTGTTGTTGGGCTGAGGTCCTCAGGGTGACTCTGACTGAGGGAGCGCTGTTCTTGTGCTGACTCGTTCAGTGCAGTGCCCCATAAGGACCAATGAGACCAGACTGATCTGGTCCACATCTGCACCTGATCCGGCCCAGACTCTGCGGAGTCCCATGATCTGGGGCTGGAGTTGAGCTGAGCGTTACTCAAGGGCATGGTCCCGTTTCCCTGCCTTTCTCCCCCAGGGAGAGCATCCTGAAGACGGCCAAGGCCCTGGTGGAGGACACCAAGATGCTGGTGGCGGGGGCGGCCTCCAGCCAAGAGAAGCTGGCCCAGGCCGCGCAGTCATCGGCCAAGACAATCACCCAGCTCACCGAGGTGGTCAAGCTTGGGGCCACCAGCATGGGCTCCGACGACCCAGAGACACAGGTGACTGGACTGGACTGCACTGAGTCTCTCTCTCTCTCTGTCTCTTTCTCTCTCTCTCCTTCTTTCTTTCTTTCTCTCTCTCTCTCTCTCTCTCTCTCTCTCTCTGTCTCTCTGTGTCTGTCTGTCCCTGGTTCTCTCTGACTCCCTCTTATGAGTTCCATATTTCACCCAGAGTGAGCTGAGATGCCGTGCCACTGTCTGGTAATCACCTTCATATGTGTGCGTGTCCAGCGCCATCCCTCAGAGGAGGCTGCTGTGCTCTCTCATTTCTACAGGGGCCTCTTGCCTCCCTCTCTTTCTCTCTCTCTCTCTCTCTCTCTCTCTCTCTCTCTCTCTCTCTCTCTCTCTCTCTCTCTCTCTCTCTCTCTCTCTCTCTCTCTCTCTCTCTCTCTCTCTCTCCCAGACTTGCCTTTTCCCCTCCATCTAAAATTGATGGATGTGTGAAGGTTTATGGGAGTTGAGAGTGTGTGTGTGTGGGGGGGGGCTTTAGTGTCCCAGCAGCAGAGGCAGGAGCAAACAGGCAGCTATATACCCCCCCCCCCCTCCTGCTCCATCTCTCAGTGTGCCATTAGGCTCCCTTCTCTCATAAGAGCGGAGCCTGAGGCCACCGCACACAGATAAGGCCTCATTGTGCCGCCACGTGTATTAAACCCGCCGGCTCTGTGGCCAGTTAGAGCTCCTGTGTGTGTGTGTCTGGCTGTCTGTGTTTGGTGTGTGTGTGTGTGTGTGTGTGTTTTTTGGGGAGATGTGTACCATGGGAGAGAGCATTCTCGTGTGTGTGTATTTGTAGTCAGCAGCTGGTGTCGATAGTGGTGTTACAGACAGCACTGTTATTGATGGGATTTTTTGTTGTTGTTCTTTTCAAAATCTCCCTTTCTCCTCTCCAATGCTTCTTCTCCTCCTCTGACTTTTGCTCTTCCTTTTCTGGACTTACTGTTCCACCTCTCCCTCTCTCCACTCTACTCTCTCCTCACTCCCCTCTTTCTTCCTTTCTCTCTCTCTCTCTCCCTCGTCACTCTCCACTGCTCCCTCTCTCCCTCAGGTGGTGCTCATAAATGCAGTGAGAGATGTGGCCAAGGCTCTGGCCGAGCTCATCGGTGCCACCAAGTGTGCCGCGGGCAAGCCAGCTGATGACCCCTCCATGTACCAGTTGAAGAGCGCTGCCAAAGTAATTGGTCCACACACACACACACACACACACACACACACACACACACACACACACACACACACACACTGAAAGGCCCCAAGCTGTAACTGTATGAATATATTTCTGCATACAGTTTGCATTTGTTTGCCTGTGTGAAGGTTTTGTGTTTGTGCGTACGTGCGTATATGTGTGTGTGTGTGTGTGTGTGTGTGTGTGTGTGTGTGTGTGTGTGTGTGTGCCTGTGTGAGCATCAAGAGTTACTGCCCTCTCTCAGTCCAGTGTGAAGGCCTCTGGCATTGCCCAGACACTTGTCATTAGCGCATGGCTTGCTCTTGAACCTGTGTGTGACCTCCAGACAGTCAGTCCCAGCCGAGGCTCAACCATGCTGTGTTTGCACGCGTGTGTGTGTGTGTTTCTGAAACTCTGTTTCACCATTGCCATTTCTGAGACCCCCTCTTAGAAGTGTGTGTGTGTGTGTGTGCCAGAGATAACAGGGCCATGACTCATGGGTTTCACAGCAGGGGGTCACTGAACAGTCTGTGATCATGGCACAGAGACGACACAGCTCAAGAGCTTCCATATCTTCCTCTTTCCCCCCTCTTCCCACGCTCTCTCTCTCGCACTCTCTATCTCTCCCTCTCCCTCTCCCTCACTCTCTCTCTCTCCCCTCTCTCTCTCTCTCTCCTCTCTCTCTCTCTCTCTCTGTCTTCCTCTCACTCAGTCACACACACACACACACACACACACACACACACACACACACACACTCTCTCTCATCATCCCTCCCTATGTCTTTCCTCCTTGTTGTAATGGTGTGGGTTGAAGCCTTGCATAACCAAACTCACTCTCACCCCCTTCCTCTTGTAAAAGTGCACATCCCACCCCTTACTCTTCTGACTGCCTTGAGTTAAAACCATCGGCCCCCTTTAATTGTGTTTCAGTGTGATTGAATACACCCACACACGTGCACGTACGCGCGCCTTCCCTAATCCTTGCCACAGTTCAATGGTTTTAGCAGAACCCCCTTAAAAAACTCTTAGATTAAACTTTTCCTGATTAGACACACTTTCACCAACAGATTTTTAATCTAATTAAGGCTCCCAGATCACTTTCATTGGCTGAACATATGGTGACCTGTGGAGCGACCCCCCCACCCCCCTCCACCCCCATCTCTCCCCAGTACCACACACACACACACCTCCATGCCCTGCCATTCCTCTTGAGTGTTGTCATCTTGCAGGTATGGACGCAGTGTTCCGTGACTGATCCCCTCCCTCCCACACACACACACACACACACACACACACACACACACACACACGCACACACACACTCTCTACCTTTTGCCTAAAATGTCTGGTGACCCTCTTCTGCACTCAGACCTGTGCAGAGCTACTTCTGGTGTCTTTGCATGAGTCATTCACCACCAGAGAGACTTAGGACAGGTCACCTCAGGATTTTGAATCATTCTTTTTTGCTGTTGCTTTGTATGTTTTTATTATTATTATTATTATTATTATGAATTGAGACATTTCACCAGGTTAGTTGAAACTGAGCAGTGTGTTTGTCCAGGGTAGCAGCCCTAGCCTATATTGTGTTACTGTAGGATGCACTGATGCTGGGCTAATAATCCATATTAGATTTTGTGAGTACCAGCCATAATCTTTTATATGATTCACCCACCAGTCTCAGCAGCCAGCCACCAGGAAAGGCTCCTTCTAAAACCCATTATCAGGTTTTAGCACGCCATGTTGTTTTGACTCAGGGACTGAGAGTAATATCATTACTTGCGGCTGAAACAGTGCAGTCAGCTTTGAAACAAGCAGCACAAATAGGCTTTGGCTAAGGGAAGGGTGGCACACTCGACTTGAGGGTAACAACACTCAAATTAATGGCGTGTGTGCAGCCAGCACACATTTTAGTCTGAGATATGAAGCATGCACTGTAGTCCTCCAGAGTTAAAAATTGTATGTTGTTTATCTGCAGACAACCATATGGGAATTCACTTCAGGGTAGATTAGAACGATTTGATAGTCTGGCTATCATACTAAATTCAATCTTTTAAGATTGAACATTAGTCTGGCAAGTCTGCGCTTTATATACTGCACAAGAGGCATAGGTCAAATGACTCTGTATGCTTGTGGATCGTCCTTCAACCTATCAGACCAACGATCCAGATGCATCTTTTGGATAAGCTAGTTTGTGATTGGACCCAGAAGATGTAGACAGGAAGTAGGAGAGACAGATGTGCATGTTTCCAGCCTGAGCTGCAGGGCGAAATCCAAATCGCCAACAGATCAGGCAGTGTTCACCCAGCCTAACAATGTGATGGCTAACTGAGTTTCAAAATGTCTACACCAATGCCTTGTGTAAGGGAGGTGATTCAGGTTTAAGCGTGGCTAGTTATTTCAGGCCTTTAGCTACTATAATTTCCATTCATACTCTACGTGTCCTTCACCACAGTGTTTGTGAAGCTGGAGGGTGAGTAAGACTGATCTTCCTCTTCCTCCTCCTCCTCCTCTTCCTCAGGTGATGGTGACGAATGTGACGTCTCTGCTGAAGACGGTGAAGGCTGTCGAGGACGAAGCCACGCGAGGGACCAGAGCCCTGGAGGCCACCATCGAGTGCATCAAACAAGAACTGACTGTGAGCGCCACACACACACACACACACACACACACACACACACACACACACACACACACACACACACACACACACACACACACACACACACACACAGAGAGATATATTCCCAGGCACATGCAAAAGGCCACATGTGAGACTATCCCTGGAAGTCGCCACAATGCAAAGGAGGCAGTAACGGACCGTAAAGATTAGCCTTGTCTCTCTTCTCTTCTCCTCTCCTCTCTAGATAACTCTCTTTATCCCTTCTTTCTTGCCCTCCCTCTGTCCCCTGTTCCCTTAGCCTATTTCTCTCGCTGTTATATCACTGTATTCTACACACACAAACGCTCAGATGCCTGTGGCATCACATGAAGTGTAGCCATAGCTCACACTACAGTACAAGTCCTATGGCTCTTGTGAGGATATAAAGTGTATGCTTTGATGCTGGTACTCTGAGGCCATAGTCAAACAGCGCTCCATGTTCAGCAGCTTTTTGTAGGTCCAGTTCTGGCTGGTCAAGTCAAAGCTCTGAGCAGATGCTGCTTTGAGTAGATGAAGCAGTGTGTTGTGCTGATCCACTGTATACATGGTAGACTTACCCTTTTACTAACCTAACTGAACGCAATTTTGAATAAGGCAGCGGGGTAATAAGGGGCAGTGTTGTGAGATACAGTATAGTGTGTGTGTGTGTGTGTGTGTGTGTGTGTGTGTGTGTGTGTGTGTGTGTGTGTGTCACTGAGGAAATGGATACACTACCAGGCTATCGCTTCGGTGCCGACCTCTGACTGTATCTGTATCCCAGAATCCCTTTGGGTGATTTAGGCCACTTATCAAATGTGGAATGTTTGGACAAGAGAGAGGAGAGAGTCAGAGGCCAGGGAGAGGAGAGCGATCGCAAAGGAGAAACACAAACGCGTAGGAAAGGAGAGAGAGAGAGAGAGAGAGAGAGAGAGAGAGGGAGAGATATGGGGGGTTGGGGTGTGCAGCAGAGTGGTGTTCTGTTTTTTGTTGCCTTTATTGGTCCAGGATTTGCCCGCTAGCGCTTATCAGCGTTCCTTCAGGAGGCGCTAGACGGCCGAGACAGCGCCTGCTCCATCCGCAGCCCAACAGAGCTCTGCTCTGCTCCACCCGCAGTCCAACAGAGCTCTGCTCCGCTCCACTCTGCCAGGCCCATTAGTGCTATTTACTTACTCACTGTAGTGGAGGAAGCCCTCAAGACCCCACCGCCCCTGCTACATACATGTCTGTGTTAGTGCAGCGCTGCGTACGTGCGTGCGTGCGTGCGTGCGTGCGTGTGTGTGTGCGTGCGCGCGTGCGGTGGGCGAGGGCATTGTTCAGCGCCACATCATTTCCTGCTTCATTACTGCTCATCAGCTGTGTGACAGCGCGCCTGATGAGAGTGGAGAGGTGTGCTGGCGGCTAATGCAGTAGTTATAAATATGGGCATGGAGTAGGGTTGGGTATTGAAAGGGTATATTTCGATACCGGTGCCAAATCGATACTTTCAAAACGGTGCCGGTTCCTAAACGGTAATTAAATCGGTACTTTAAAAAAAAAAAAAGAAAACAAGTTTTTATGATGATTTTTTTTCAAGAACCAACCAACAATATTTTAAGCTAAAAGCTTTCATAATAGGCCTATACAAATAATAAAACAAAAAAATCACATATTATTACACATATTATAGCCTAAGGCCTAGGTGAAATTTGACCAACAGCATATTAAGCAGTAGCCTACCTTGAAAACCACAAAACATGAAAGACTTGACTGTTTGCAACTTTGCACTTTTTTCTTCATTCTACCTAATCTGGTATTCCAGATGAATGTGTTGAATTGTAGCATAGTAGGCCTACATGTAATGGGAGGGTAGGCTATATGTTTTGTGTGGGTCCCTCACCCTACTATGGGGTGGACAGAAGAATGGAGTGATTGTGTGTCTGCAATGTCTTAAATTATTAGCCCTATATTCTTCCAATTTCGTTGTAGGCCTATTCTGTGCAATGACATTAAGTATTCAATTCAATTCAATTCAATTCAAAATAAATAACCCAATGTTTAATGTATTTTTAAACAGGTCATGTTACATGTAATGCATTCATTTCTCATAAACATCGCATTTATCTATCGTTACTTTTTTGGCAACCGGCTATAATGCCGTCTTACAGAGAAAAATACGTCATACTTCCACGTTTTACTAACCGGAATGCATGCATTCTCATCAACTTCGCAATCTATCGTTAGGCTACCAGTTAAACAGCAATACATGGATGATCCCCTTCTGCCGTTTAATCGTGTATCACTACACTTGTAGGCTATGTAAATATACATGTAGGCTTTATTAATTTTACCGATGACTTTTACCCATAGAGTCAGTAAAAGTCTGCCTAAGAAACGTCTCTGCTAAAAGCATGAGTTTTCCGTCCATATCAACTGTTGCCAGAGTAAACAAAACGATTCAACTAGCATTGCACTGCAGACGTTGACTAGCATTTTAAACAGCTAATTTCTGCCGTTTTTATGGGACAACTGATCATATCATTCTCCCGTTTATGCATCTCATTAACGTTTGCTTTTGCAAGCAACACCCATTGTTGATGATGCATCCTTGGTTCGGTTCCGAACTGGTGGAAATGCGGGCAGGTTCACTAGCACACCACGGTTCAAAGACTTTCGAAGGCTGCACCTGTTCAACAACACCAGGTTAGCTGTCAGTAGAAAACAGCCTTCAGTGGTGTGTGCAGACTGTGCACTGACGCTGCCGTTTTAAGAGTGAACACCAGTGAGCGCGATTAAGCAGCTGCATATTTAATGAGGCACCGAAATGAGGCACCGAAATTCACATTGTATTTCGGGATGGTTACTACCGTTGATGTTCGCCCCGAGTACGTACTTGTACCGAGTGTCGGTACCCAACCCTAGCATGGAGTGATTGGCTGCAGTCACACAGTTTGTTTGTAACGTGTGCCTTGGCCTTTTCGACCGCAGGTCTTCCAGTCCAAGGACATTCCGGAGAAGTCCACCACCCCCGAGGAGTTCATCCGCATGACCAAGGGCATCACCACGGCGACGGCCAAGGCCGTTGCCGCGGGCAACTCGGCCCAGCAGGAGGATGTGATTGCCACGGCCAACCTGAGCCGTAAAGCCATCGCCGACATGCTGACCACCTGCAAGGTGTGTGTGTGTGTGTGTGTGTGTGTGTGTGTGTGTCTGTGCATGCTCATGTGTGTTTGTGTGTTTCTGTTGGATACAAAACCCTGTCGTGTTTTAGCTCGCCACGAGGAAGGTGTGTGTTTGTTTGTGTGATTATAGGCTTTCTCCAGCTCTGTGTGTGTGTGTGTGTGTGTGTGTTGAGGTGGCAACCCTACAGCTATCTGTGCCGTCTCAACCACCTGCGAGGTGTTAATCCATAGTTTAGTTTTCTGCCAGGCTACACAAACACACACACACACACACACACACCTCCCAGTGACTGACTTGGCTCACTGGGTAGTCTGACTCACTCCAGCTCTCAATGTCACCGCTAAAAAAAAAAAGTCACCAAGTTCCTCTTCACCAGCAAAGCCGCAAAAGGGCGCCATCTAGTGTCCGCAGCGGGGCCACTTCTCATCACACTCTGGCCATTAGCCATTTAGCTCTCATCAGCTTGAACCCTCAGGGCATTGAAGGTAGATCTACTGTTCGTATGCTCATTAGCTGGTAGCATACCCACCTGTCTTCAGAAGATAACTCGGGTATCAGATAATCCTGTATTTGGAGAGCATGAGGCTGACACTGGTAGCCATTTTGCCTATAGTGCCCTTCAGCATAAACGTTACTAGTTCAGCTGCTCTCGATAGTTAAACTAATTCGTATTCTGACCTCAGAAAATGCAATTAATGTGAGCATTACTGGAGGGTCCAAAAAAATGACACATTTTATAATCACAGTGACTCATAGTAAGCCGTAATTAGCTGTAATTGGTTTACAGTGAAACATCAGAAATTAGAAAGTTCCATCTGTCAATGCTAATGCGTTATGTTAATGTAAACCTGTTCTGAAATATTGAATTATAACATGAAACAATTCAGAACTATTGAGAGATACAGACCGGCCACAGGTTGCCGTTTCTACGGATCAGTATCATGGCTGCTGAAAGGCCTTCACTGGCATTCTTCATCCTTTACTAGCTGCTTGCCACCTTCCTCAGGGACCTGTGCTATGACCCTGACGAGTGTGTGGTGGTGCTGAATGGCTTAATGCATAGCGCTCGGTGTAGCGCAGTGTAGCCTTTGAGGACCTGCAGAAGCGCGTCCTTAGCACGCCCCATACACACACACACACACACACACACACACACACACACACACACACACACACACACACACAGCCCTGCTGTGACTCATTGAGAGCGAAGAGTGTGTCCAAACGTTGCCTCCCGGCCGCGCTAGCTGCGGGCCCCGGCCACAAGCCTGTCCTCCGGTCCAGCCTGGAAGCGCTGGCGCTGAATGGAGAGCGGAGAGTGTCGGGTTGCTCGCCCTCGTCACGGCCTCTTGTGCCGCACAGAGGAGCCACTCAGGGAGACGGACGCGGACACCCGACGCTCTGAGCGTTTTCGGAACGCGTCAGTACAAGGACACTCTGAGGAGAGGCAGCCGAGGAGACGTCTCAGTCAGTCAGGCAGGCAGTGCAGGCAGGCCAGAAGAGAAGCAGCCCTAAGTCGCTACAGACTGCTTATCAGAAGATCATACAGCTGTGAGCTCCCATCAAAATCTGCATTGATTTCTGATTGGACAAGAGGCGTTCTTTGAGTGGGGACATCTTTTCTCAACCTCACTCGGAGTCCGCGCCACTGTGATTGGTCCAAGTTAGCGACGTTTTAGCTATGACAGCTTTAAGATTCCACCAGAGTCGCCTCTCTGACCCCATTTGCCTGCAGAGTGACTGTATGCGTTGCTTAGCAACACTCAACACTGCACATTTATGGGGGTCAGCCTGGTGTCTTCAAACCCAATTAGTTGGGAGTTGGAAGCAGTATGAGACTTGATTCACAGCTGTAGGGATGTCTTATCCACTGTCACTCATTTTGTTTTGTAATTTAAAATTATGCCCCATCATTCTTTAGGGCCCTTAGATGTCTGAATCATTCACAAGCGACTGTCTGTAGGAAAAGAAGTCTAGGTCTGGTACTACTGATCTGGGAATGATTCGATGTCTGCTAGGTGTTTTTGAAGGAAGATTGTTCCAGAAGATTGTCGCCTTCAAATATCTGTCGCATTCTGCCGTCTTTGACCTTTAAGGGTGGGGACATCTTTATGGCAGAGATGTCTTGTCCTGGGAAGATGAATGTGTCCGGATTTAGATTTATTACTGTGGCTATGGGTTGGTCCCATCACAGTTCATTCATTTCTTTTCTATTGTTCTTTCAGAGGGATATCTTTGTTTTTGTTTATCTTATGTTATTTATTGTGTGTGTGTGTGTGTGTGTGTGTGTGTGTGTGTTTCATTGTGTGATGTAATGCATTTCACAGGTTTTCTCTCAAATGAAGCAGAAATAGGCATGTGATACCTGTTTACCACACCTAAGCACCACCACTTGTTTTAACGTGTGTGTGTGTGTGTGTGTCCTTTACCATCCAGCAAGCTGCATATCACCCAGAGGTGAGCGAGGATGTAAGGAGCAAGGCTCTGCTCTATGGCATTGAGTGCACCACAGGATACGTCGACCTCCTGGAGCACGTCCTTCTGGTGGGTACAAGTGTGTGTGTGTAAGTGTGTGTGTGTGAGAGAGTTGATGAGTTGTGCATTTGTGCATGTTGTATCACTTTATGCACACAGTAATTGCTTTGTGTGTGTGTGTGTGTGTGTGTGTGTGTATACAGGTCCTGCAGAAGCCCACGGCCGAGCAGAAGCAGCAGTTAGCTGTGTACTCTAAGCGAGTGGCCGGCTCTGTTACAGAACTCATTCAGACCGCAGAGGCCATGAAAGGTGAGGACTCTCCCACTATACAGCACACACACACACACACACCACATCCAGACACACACACACACACACATACACACACACACACACACACCACATCCAGACACACACACACACACATACACACCACATCCAGACACACACACACACACCATCCAAAGGAAGCGCATGCATGCATGCATTGTGACATGCTGGCTCTAGGCATGAAACATGAACGGGGAGACCACGCAGAGATTCCAAAAGAATAAGTGAATTTATTAAATAAATATAATTAACAAGGACTAAATGATAAAGATATAAAGTGATGTGTAGTGTAAGTCAGTATAATGGAAGTAACCAAAGGTGTCATGCAATAGTCAGTCTAGGGGTTCTAACAACTAAATCCAAACGCCGGGAGGAGGAAGCAGAGAGTGACTGTTGGGAGATGCAGGCCTTTTATGCTCCTGCCGATCAGGTGCACCTAATCACCATCACCTGCTCAGGATAGTAGGAGGGGACAGAGAGGGAGAGAGCATAGGCAAGCCACACAACAGGGCGGGGTCTAAAACCCACCAGTATTCGTCACAGCATGCACGTGCACACACACACTCACACACTCACTCACACACACACACACACACACACACACACACACACACACACACACACCATCCAAAGGAAGCGCATGCATTCTCACACACACACACACACACACACACACACACACACACACACACACCTGTGTACCAGGGCTGTAGTACTCGAGTCCGGACTCGAGTCCGTTTTTTAATGGTCTCGGACTTGTCTCGGACTCGGCTGGTATCTGACTTGGACTTGTCTCGGTCTCGGCCACCGGTCTTGCCAAATATGGTTCTTGGTCTTGACCGAGTCCAGGCATCTTTATTATGTTATAATATTCAAGGGAAGTATGTGATATTAAGGGGAATGGTTATACTTACAAATCCTGGGTGGGTATTTAGATCAGCAAAATTAATAATAACCCAAAATTATTGTCTTTATACTGTCATGCATGCAACTTGTTTTTTTCTGTCCTGGACTCGGTCTTGACTCGGACTCGAGTCTTTTGGACTCGGTCTGTCTTGGACTTGAACCTCTTTGGACTCGGTCTTGACTTGGTCTCGACCGGTCCTGGTCTTGGACTTGTCTTGGACTCGACAAAGGTGGTCTTGACTACAGCCCTACTGTGTACACACATACAGTATATCACATCCATGTTTCACAGGAGACAAGAACATCTGCACATTCTTCCCACTAGCACAGCTGTATGACTGCTCCCACTCAGCCTCACACCACTGCAGCAGTGGACATGCTGACCCCCCCATATGCATGCTCTCATACAGCATCTCCATGTGCACACCACTGGTAGGACATTGAAGCACACACACACACACACACACACTCTCTCATTTATACACACACACACACACACACACACACACACACACCCCCGCATAGACAGACACACAGACACATACACACGTGCACACACACAGACTCTTATAAACACACACACACACACACACACACACACACACACACACAGGCACTTATTCTGCTGCCCTGCTCCATTTTATGGTCTCTCGGGCTGACCGCACTTTTCCACTCACTTCTCCTTTAGTGGATAGTGGCGTTTACCCTCCCAATAAAACGTGACCCGTAAAAGGCCTCTCAGCCACGCTAGCGCACACTGAGGAGGGAGGCACAGGCTCTATGTGGGGCAGGATGGACGCCATGAGATGGGGTGGCAGGGGGGGGACCGAGAATGTGGGAATGAAATATTAGGTGTCCAACCCAAAGCCACAAGTTAGGTCACTCGGCAACAGCCGTGTTTGGTTAGATAGCATAATCTCTGGGAACCTTAATAGAGTGTGTGTGTGTGTGTGTGTGTGTGTGTGTGTGTAGCCAGTATGGAAGCATGTGAACATCATTTTGAGTTTATGGCTATGTGTGTGTGCGTGTGAACATCATTTTGGGTTTGTGTGTGTGTGTGTAAGAGGGATCTCAGTGGGATTAAAAGGACAGTGAGTATATGAAGTGTGTGCGTCTGTGTGTGTGTGTGTGTGTGTGTGTGTGTGTGTGTGTGTGTGTGTAAGAGAGATCTCAGTGGGGTTAATAGGCCCATTGGCCCTGAGGGGCTCTCCGGTTCTCCTCTCTAACGCTGCGTGTTTTCTCTCCCTCTCTCTGCTGCAGACGGGGGTAAGTAAGAGCTGGGCCCTGTTGCTCACCAAGATCACCTTTCCCTCCTCGGAGGGGGGGCCACTCACTTTGGGAGGGAGTGTTGGGGGGTGGGGGGGTGGATCGTGAGGGATTTTACGGAGTAGAATTCCCCCCAGGGTTCAACATAATCTGCCAAAACAAAGTTCCATCTGTTTCTACAAGCTGTTCGAAGTGGCCCTGTTTTTAATGGAATTTAATATTGGTTCATAAAAATCAAAGATGATTCATTATGCTTAAAGAAAGTAAATTATTCATTGCAATCTTGGGAATATGTCATTAAGGCTAGCAGCAACATAAAGTCTAGTTTAAGTAGTATGTGAGCCCGATGGTGGTTCTGAGCACATGGTTCTGGCCCAGAGCAGGCTCTGACCTGGTCCTGATCCGTTTGAGACCAGCCAGTGCCCGGTCCAGCCTGGTGCCGTGTGTGAAGGACCGCGATGGCTAATTTGGTGGAGCACTTTGAAGTGTGCTCTGTGTCTCGTCCTCTGTGAGTTCACTGACAGATGGCGCTTGTCTGGGGGTCTGGCGTGTCATTTACATTGCTCCTCCTGCTTCTGTGTGTGTGTGTGTGTGTGTGTATGTCTCTCTCTGTGTGTGAGTCTCTCTCTCTCTCTCTGTGTGTGTGTCTCTCTCTCTCTGTGTGTGTGTGTGTGTGTGTGTCTGTGTCTCAAATTTGCCTGTTTGGTCTCCCCAAATTCGCAGCCCCGTCCTATAGGAGTTCATGGTGGAGGAGTATGCAAGGTGAAGTGTGTGTTTCTGAGCACAAGCTCTGTTGTGTTTGGGTGTCGTGCGTCGTGCCTGTGTTTGTGAAGCATGCGTAAGTGTTTGGGCCAGACCTAGTGCCTCCGCTCTTCTGACTCCCTGTGGGAAACCCTCTCCTCTCCCCCCTTACAGGAACCGAGTGGGTGGACCCCGAAGACCCCACCGTTATCGCCGAGACCGAGCTGTTGGGCGCAGCCGCATCCATCGAGGCTGCCGCCAAGAAGCTGGAGCAGTTGAAGCCGAGAGCCAAACCGAAGGTACACACACACACACACACACACACACGCACACAAAGAGAGAGAGACAAATAAACAGTTTCCCTCGAGAGAACAGCAAACAGCAAAGGATGTCAGATTTGTCAGCTCCGATGCTTTCAAGTAGGAATTGTTTTATGCAAAGTGATGTGAGGTGAAGCTCTGCTCTCTGTGCGGTTTGTGTTTTTAGAGTAAAAACGGTGACCTGTAAGGCATTGTCTCAGGTTCTGCTCATCCTTTTGAACTTTAAAAAAACAAAGGATGATAGTAATTTATCACCACAGTCATAGTAATATGTTTTTCTTGCGTCGCCCATCTCAAGTTAACATTGCAAGACAAAATGTGAAGCGCTCACTGCAAGCATGACAAGCAGCAGTACAGCCGTATCTGAACGCATCACTGGGGAATATCTGTCAGAGCTTTGAGCTGTAAGCTGTATTTCTTCTTGACTGCATAAGCGTGCACGCGCACACACACACACGCACGCACACACACACACACACTTATACCCACACACACACACACACTTATACCGACACACACTTATACCGACACACATGCACACAAACACATGCACACTCACATGTTCTTAGTCATATGCATACACACACACACACACACACACACACACACACACACACACACAAAGGCCAGCACCACCTCCAGTATCACCTCTGTCACAAAAGATTGATTCTACTGGAGACAGGGCTGGAGAAGTGGTAGCAATGAACCTGTGTGTGTGTGTGTGTGTGGCAGTGTGTGAGTCAGTGACATTTAAAGCACACACACGTCACTGATAAGTGATAAGTGTACTAATCCCGATTTTGAGTACAGAAGTGCTGTGTGCTGCAGATTTCATCTGGATTGGTGCCATTTCAGTCTTTACCGTGTTTCATTTCTTCACATCATCAGCTATTTTACACATTTTCAGTCCAAGTGCTCTTGGAAAGCAACAGCAGACAGGCAGCAATCCTGTGTACTGTGTGTGCAGAGATTTGTTAAAATATTTTATGCTACTTCAGGATTCTTGGCATGTTTATAACATTTGTATTGATATTTTATTTCATCGCTAATGGGTTATGAAATGTCATTTCACATGAGTGACATGTCACTCGACCTGTGAGCTGTGAGTATTGGGGCAGGGATTAGGCACTCCCCCGCGGGATTGGGTGGTGGCAGACACCGTGGAGGGGAGAGGGTAGGCTACAGGCGCCGGGTGTCTGAAATCTGCCCCACATTAGTTCTGCTTTTGGTTGGCTTTGTGTGTTGGTCTTGCTTATGTTTTTTGGCCCGTGCGTGTCGGGGGCGGGAGGGGGTGGGGGTTGGGGTGTAGGGGGCAGACGGTTCGGTTGATTTTGTTAGCGTGTTTGTTTTGCTTAGACATGTTGCTCCTTTGGCTGGCGCCAAAGCTTGGGTTCGGTCTGGTCCAGATGAGGTTTTTTTTTGTTTGTTTGTTTGTTTGTTTGTTTGTTTGGTTTTATGGTCAAGGTGGTTGAATGGACCAGACGTAGCTCTCGCCCTCGTGTCTTTGGGGGACATGTGGCCCACACCCGGTCCTGATGCGGCGTGGCTCCCCAGAGCCCCTCCAGAAGCACACAGCTGCATCCCAACCAGGGTGTCCTGCTCCGCAGCTTACAGTAGTTCTACTCCAGAACGTCACATCTGGTTTACAGTCACTAATGGAGCAGCACCTCGGCTAACGGCTCCAGTAACTGCGCGCAACCTTTGCGGCTCGGACCGCGCGTGTCTCTGGCCAGCTGTTTTTGTTTACCATTAGCCTCGTTTCTGTTAGCGCCCACTTGTCACAGATGATGACCGGTACAGATTGATGGGCTTTTAGCTCAGCTTTCAGTGGACGCCGGTGCGCTCCGAAGCCTGCTGTCCGCACGGCACTTAGAGCGGCCGCAGCAGATGCTGGCGCTGATGAGGAGGTCTGATCAAAGACTCGCCCGTGTGGTAAGCTCCGCCCGCACGGCTCCTGTTGCCTGACTCAGGAAAATGAGGAGGCTAAAAAGGCTTACAGTCAGAGTGGGCTTCTCTCTCTCGCACACACACACACACACACACACACACACACACATACACACACTCAGTCACTCACTCGCTCTCATATTCATATGTATATAGACACACACCAACACAAACACACACATACATACATACATACATACATACATACATACATACACACACACACACACACACACACACACATAGCCTGAATATCTGTTCTGTGGTGGGCTAATGTGTCATTTGAAAGCGTGGCACCATGGCAGAGCGCAGATTAATCCCTCCAAATAGACGTTCGCTGGAGGGGATTTTCCTGATGAGCCTCAAAGCCTGCTGATAGAGTGGTGATAACATTTGAAGTGTCCATGACGCCAGCACTGTAAAATATCTGGTACAACGTGTCCTAAAACACTTGCGTTGTATTCACAGATAGGGCTGTGACGTCCGTGGCTATTATGCAAGCAAAGAGGAAGCTGGTCCACCCATTTCACATACATACCAGCACGCACTCAGTCGTGCACACACACACACACACACACATATACACTCTAAGAAATGCACACTCCTGTTTGTACGCTCATATCTTTGTGTGTGTGTGTGTGTGTGTGTGTGTGTGTGTGTGTGTGTGTGTGTGCACACATTGTAGTGGTTTGTGTCTTGGCACCACTGATCCCAGACAGATGCATGACTTATTTCTGATATGCACCCCATCCCATTCAACACACACACACACACACACACACACACACACACACACACACAGACACACACACCACCTGAGCCGTGTGTTCTTTTCCTCCCTGTGGGCTCGTTGATGCCCCATGACCCCCTGCCACCCAGCCTCCCGCCGGTGCTCAGCACTGGAGCCATTGGGTTAGCATCAGTGCTAGTTAGCGCACCAGCCTGGTGCACCCCTGCTGGCTCACCCGTTTACTAAAGGATCAGTGACATGTGCTGAAGGCTGAGTGACTGTTATAAAGAAGCGTGAGGAGGAGGAGGATTGTGGTGATGATGATGATGATGATGATGATGATGATGATGATGGTGATGATGATGATGAAGGTCGGTCGGACTTAAGGAGGACGTGTAGAATAAGCTGCAGGGGTACTCTGTGTTTTACATCCCCCTGCACCTCAGTGTGATGATGATGATGATGGTGATGATGATGGTGATGATGAAGGCCGGTCGGACTTAAGGAGGACATGTAGAATAAGCTGCAGCGGTACTCTGTGTTTTACATCCCCCTGCCCCTCAGTGTGTCCCGTAATGAGAAGGATTATCTGCCATCTAAGCCGTCTCAGCGTGTGATGAATCCATGTTGGTATGAATGGGCAGCCATGAGAATCCCTCTTCCTCCTCCTCCTCCTCCTCCTCATGCTGATCTCTCTCTCCGTCATATTTATCCCGTGGACTCACTCCTTCTCTCTCTACCTCCCTCTCTCCCTCTCTCTCTCATTGTTGCTCTCCCTCTCTCTTCCTCTCCTGTCCAACCACCTGTAGCTGGGCCTTACTCGTTCATGCATGTTGAGCCAAGCACCCCAGTGCTCGGCCCCACTTCACCCCAGACCCCCCCCGCCCCCCCCCCCCCCCCCTCTTACACCCACCGCCACCACCACCGCCCACCTCCCATTCTCTTGAGACGAGGTAGATCCGGAAGCCTTCCCAGCAGGGCTCTGTCTGATATGTTTGATATATTAGGTTGTTATTCAGTCCAACTATATATCAAACATATTCCTACAGTGTCCCGCCCTGTCTCCAGAAGACACATGTGCTCTCGTGTTGTCTGTGTGTGTGTGCGTGTGTGTGTGTGTGTGTGTGTGTGTGTGTGTGTGTGTGTGTGTGTGTGTTTTTGCGCAGGTGCGTGTGTACGTGTTCAGTCTTGGCATTCTCTCGCAGACATGAAAGTCTTAAGAGGGAAGACATACCACAAAGCATTTTTCTCCCCTTCAGTGTGTGTGTGTGTGTGTGTGTGTGTGTGTGTGTGTATGTATCAGCCAATGATTAGTCAAGGTCTTTTAACAGCACACCTGCGGATGTGGATATGTTGTTGAGGGATTTATGGGGAGGGGAACGTGTCAACAGCCATCAGGAATGCCTCTGCAATTATCCACATGGGAGGCAGGAGGCTGTAGTGACGACTGTACACCACAAGGTGTCGCACTATAAGTGTTCCTTCAAAGGACTGTTGAGAGAGATGAGTTTGTTCAGTGTGCTAATCTTGTCTGGCAATGTTGAATGACTGATGAGCTATGCTCAACACAGACAATATTTGTTGGACTTGATCAGACGTATATTTATTTGTAATCGTGTTTATATAACTTTATAAATCTACTCTCTATCAAACGGCTCTGGGGTTTGCCAGACATGTTGATCCATCACACAGTCATGCAATATTGCTTATTATAACATTGACTCTGTGGATGAGCTTTTGTAAAAGCTTTCTAAACTTTGTTCCATGTTTCAGCAAGCAGATGAGTCTCTGGATTTTGAGGAGCAGATCTTGGAGGCGGCTAAATCCATTGCCGCGGCAACAAGCGCCCTGGTGAAATCTGCCTCTGCCGCTCAGAGGGAGCTGGTGGCACAGGGCAAGGTGAGTGCTGGCTGTCGCATAATGATGACATCACCTGAAGTTGCTCTTTTCTGTGTTGCACCCTTGTCATGCTCTCTTTCCCTGCCTTTCCATCTCTCCCTGTCACTGTCCTCCAGTCTGTCTGACTGTCTCTACCTCCATTGTCTTTCTTTCTTTCTCTCTCTTTCTATCTATCTATCTATCTATCTATCTTTTGCTCTCTCTCCTTCTCTGCTACTCTTCTCTTTCTTGCTCTGTCCTCCTAACCAGTCTCCTCTCTGCCGTAGGTGGGCTCCATCCCAGGCAATGCTGATGACGGCCAGTGGTCCCAGGGTCTCATATCAGCCGTGAGTAGTAGCACTTTACCTTGGTCCTGCTCCCTGACCTGTGCACATACAGGATCAGCCTTCTCTGACCACATGTCCCAGAGGAAAAGGTGTGATTGAACACAGAGGAACGGTTTTCAAATCCAATGCACACCCCGCTGCGTTGATGTACCCATTATAGATAGATAGATAGATAGATAGATAGATAGATAGATAGATAGATAGATAGATAGATAGATACTGTAGATAGATAGATAGACACTTTATTGATCACCAAGAGGAAATTCAAGGCATACTGGTACCTTATGAGGGTTCCTTGGTAGAAGAGAAGGGAGTTTTGGTTGAAGCATCCCTTGTCGAGCATTTTTAGAAGAAGCAGAAGATTCTTCACTGACGAATGGAGATTTTCATTGAACCTTTGAACAGCCTGTATTCTATTACGGCCCGTAGCATGTGTGCATGTGTGAGCACCTGAGGGATGTCCATCAGTCTCCCCTCAGGAGGCTCTAGGCTCACCTCTGCCTCGGCTCTCCCCCTGTGGCAAGTTTCCTTGTGTAACACAACATGGATGGAGGACAGGATCATGCCTCTGTTTGGGGCACAGTTTACCGTGTGATGGTGTGCCCATTGGATGAACTGTGTGATTTGTAAAGGTGCTATATGAAGAGTTTGATTCCAAAGCACTATATATCAGTCATGTTATTTAATTGTGTATTCCAGGAAATATCAATCAAATTGCAGTTTTGATTGAGCAAAGATAAATCAAGTAACAATATCCAAAACATTACTGGGAAAACCAATTGTAAAAAAGAAATATTAATGAAAAAACATTAAAATGGTGGATGTAGCGTTTTGGAACCAAACTCTTCATATCTAGACCTGCTCTTGTGTCTCCTCCATCGCCCCCTGCAGGCTCGGATGGTCGCGGCGGCCACCAGTAACCTGTGCGAGGCAGCTAACGCGTCGGTGCAGGGCCACGCCAGCGAGGAGAAGCTCATCTCCTCCGCCAAGCAGGTGGCCGCCTCCACCGCCCAGCTCCTGGTGGCCTGCAAGGTCAAGGCTGACCAGGACTCTGAGGCCATGAGGAGACTACAGGTACGCAAACACATGTGTACACACACACACACGCGCACACACACACACAGGTGTACACACACACACATACACACACATTTATCTTCAGATTCAGCAGGCTGACTAGTGCTCTTTTTATCTGTTAAACTCTGACTTCTCTTCCCATTCTCTGATGTGAATCTCCCTCTTGTTTGCCTTGAATTCTCACACAGTATATTTCACTCTACTGTTCTATTGCCTTGCCTCTTTATCTATCTCTCTCTCTCACTCGTGCACGCACACACACACACACACACACACACACACACACACACACACACACACACACACACACACACCCTCTCCCTGTCTGTCAGTGTGACTCCATACTGCTGAAGTGTGATGCTCTGAGCTATATCTGCTCTCTCTCTCTCTCTCTCTCTCTCTCTCTCTCTCTCTCTCTCTCTCTCTCTCTCCTCTCCCTCTCCCTCTCCCTCCCTCAGGCTGCTGGGAATGCGGTGAAGCGGGCGTCTGACAACCTGGTGAAGGCAGCCCAGAAGGCAGCCTTCGACAAACCCGACGACGACAATGTGGTGGTGAAGACCAAATTCGTGGGTGGCATAGCCCAGGTGATCTTTTCCTCCCTGTTTACTGTGCATGGCTGGAGCTGGATGCTCAGGGAACCGGAGTGTCCTTTTGAGAGTCTGTTATTCATAGCAAGTTCCCAGGACCATACGGTACCTCATCATTCCCCACCAACACATCCCGTGACATACTTAGTGATGTGTCACCATAGAGTTGCATTCAAAGGCGTGTGTGTGTGTGTGTGTGTGTGTGTGTGTTTGTGTGTGTGTGTATTTGGAGACTGAAGCTAAGAAACCACTGGACCAGAGATTCATCTCCCACCGTGGTTTGAGGTGGGGCAGTGTTGGTTTGGGAATGCCCGCTTCAAAGCCAACGGGCCCGGCGTTTGGCCGTGCCTGAGAGCCGTGGCTCCGTAGCGGCGGCCGGTCTCGCCGTCTCATCGTCTCATCGGCGGCGGCCTCAGAGCCTCTCCCAGCCCTCGTGTGGCCCAGAGGAGGCCCAGAGGAGGCCCGGTCCTGTGTTCCATCCAGGGCCAGATTATGGAGAATAATTGAAGAGTGCTCTGCTGCCCGACTGCTTGCCCGCTGCCTTTTAAAGCCCGTGGTGTTTCCAGCCACAATGCTCAGCGTTCATTTGGACTGAGCGGATTGGTCTAAAGGGCCCCATTTAGAACAAATGGTGTATGTGTGGGTGGGTGTGTGCGTTTGTGTGTGGTGGGGCGTACTCGCTTGTAACGCTCTGCGTGTGGTTGGAGTGAGGATGTGTTAAGGTGTGAATGTTCTTTATGTGTGTGTATGAGAGAGAGAGAGAGAGAGAGAGAGAGAGAGAGAGAGGGATAGTGTGTGTGGGCGCATTTGTGTGTGTGTGTGTGTGTGTGTGTGTGTGAGTGAGAGAGAGAGAGAGAGAGAGAGAGAGAGAGAGAGTGTGCGTGTGCGTGTGCGTGTGCGTGCGTGCGTGCGAGCGTGTGATCGTGCTCGGATCGGGCTCCGAGCTAGTGAAAGGCATTTCTCTCTCCGCCGGTACCTCTCAAGTGCTCCACCCTCTAATCCCGCGCTGTCATCTTCCAAATCCATGCAAAGCTCCTCCTCCCTGGGGGCCCTACGCTTGATGCCTTCTGCAGACTCGCCTTTCCAAAAATCCCCCCTTCTCTCAGGACTCTGCAGTTATGCTAATTATAGGTCATGCATATCCCGCTGGAAACGCCGGCCTGCCCGTAATATCCCCTGGCACCGGAGCCCGGGCAGCCGCCTCTGAGCCGCGCGAAAGGCCGTCTTTTACTTTTATTACGTTGCAGTGTCACGATCAGGAGTGGGATGCTGGCTCATAGCGCTGTCAGCAAACCCCCTTGTGTAATGATTTACTAGAAGCCAGGTTCACTGCAGCCTCCCCCCCGTGTGTGTGTGTGTGTGTGTGTGTGTGTGTGTGTGTGTGTGTGTGTGTGTGTGTGTGTGTGTGTGTGTGTGTGTGTGTGTGTGTGTGTGTGTGTGTGTGTGTGTGTGTGTGTGTGTGTGTGTGTGTGTGTGTGTGTGTGTGTGTGTGTGCTACTGTCCTGCTGCGTGTATTTGAAATTGAGATCTGTTCGCTAAGCCATCACCAGGGAGCAATATTGTTTATGGATGATGTGCTATGTTTAGTTGTAATTGGAAGAATAAAGGCAAAAGGGCTCTGCAGGGATGTTTTGGGCTTCTGTTTGCGGTCTTCATTATGGGGAATAAGACTCCCACCCCACCATATAAGGCACAATGAGGACATGATGGCTATGTTCTATGCTCTTGGTGGATTAAGGTGGGGATCACATTGGAGATAATGAAGTGGCAGCAGAAAAGCATGACTCATCGCTCAGATCATAATAATTCAGAAGAAAAGTGTAGAGCAATCTTGTTCCCAAGTTACATGAATGGTTTACCTTCTGTGCCTATACAAAATTGATTGGTCAAAACACTTGAGCATTCTTAAACTAACATTGATGAGCCTTGCAGTACACTTTGTCAGTTGAGCCAAGTTCAATGCAATGCTGCCATTCCACTTCTGGCCAATATGATCCCCACCTACAGTATAAAATGGTGAAATAGTAGACCTACTGTATGAACAGCAACTTGTTTGGGGAGAGTTCGTGTGTAGGCTAATGGCTACACCTGAGACCAAGAAGACTTGCCAGGAAGTGGCAAGAAGACTTGTGAAGATGTACAGTACGTCTTCTGTTTTGGGCACAGTTTACAGGGATTCTGTGCCTTGTGTTTCAAGAGTGTGGCCAAATGGAGTGAGTGTGGAATAGTGGTTAGATAAAGCAATGTTAAGGGCCATTCACGGCAGGAATGATAACTATAAAGATAGCTTTAACTATAAAGATAACTACAACGATAAAAGTGTCCACACTAACCAACAATAAGGAAAGTGTCTCCTCGTGTTGAATGTGATGGTTAAATGCCATGGATTCTGATTGGCTGTCAGCTTTTTATCATTCCTTTTTATCGCACCCTTCCATGATCCCTAAAAATGTGGTTCCTCATGTCGTTATCGTTATAGTTTATGTGTGGACGTCGTCATTCATTTTAGCTTGAACGATATTTTGTGTCGTTATCGTTATAGTTATTGTTCTTGGTGTGAATGGCCCTTTAATCCTCTCTCTCTCTCTCTCTCTCTCTCTCCCTCTCTCTCTCTCTCTCTCTCTCTCTCTCTCTCTCTCTCTCTCTCTCTCTCTCTCTCCTCCCTCCTATATCTGTTCTCTCTCTCTCTCCCTCTCTCTCTCTCCCTCTCTCTCTGTCTCTCTCTCTCTCCCTCTCTCTCTCTCTCTCTCTCTCTCTCTCTCTCTCCTCCCTCCTATATCTGTTCTCTCTCTCTCTCCCTCTCTCTCTCTCTCTCTCTCTCTCCCTCTCTCTCTGTCTCTCTCTCTCTCCCTCTCTCTCAAAATGGGCAAAAATGTCCATTTATGTCAGCAGAAAGAACAAAAGTGAGAGTCAACCTGGAGATGATGCATCAGTTCTGTTTCCCGCCCTTGTTAAAGCAAGAATCTTGGTTGATTTCCAGTTTTATAAACTCATGCAAGATCTAGAGGCTTTTGAAGCTGTGTGGTGCTGCAAACAGGCACTTTGTACTGTCACTGAAGGCAAATTGCATTTCAGTCTTCTCCTGTAATTCCTTCTTCTTTTTTTCCCCTGATCTTTTCTTAATTTAGAGTTTTTTCTGTACAAAATGCTAACTGTTTGAATTGCCTGTTGTTTTGTTTGCTATTGGTATTGTAGACCAATAAAGAATCTTTAAAATCTCAAAAAATCTCTCTCTCTCTCTCTCTCTCTCTCTCTCTCTCTCTCTCTCTCTCTCTCTCCGTCTCTCTCCAGATCATTGCGGCGCAGGAGGAGATGCTGCGTAAGGAGCGGGAGCTGGAGGAGGCCCGTAAGAAGCTGGCCCAGATCCGCCAGCAGCAGTACAAGTTCCTGCCCAGCGAGCTGCGCGAGGACGAGAGCTGAGCGCCGTCTGCCCACCAGCGCCCACGCCCATGCTCAAGCGCCAGGACCAGGCCATCAGTCTGTCCAGTCGGGAGGATCCCACTGTAATCATCAGCCTTTGATTGGTCAATCCATTTGCTGAAAGAGGGGGGAGGGAAGGGGAAGCTATCACTGGTTGGCTGGCTGCTTGCTCGTTTTTTTTTTTTTTTTGGCCAGGGGCGGAGTTTATGACTCGTTGGATTCTTCTCTCAACGAAGGGGGTGGGGCTACTTCCTGTAACTAGTCGTGGGGGAGGGACTAATCGGTGATTGAGGTCGGGGTTTGATGCAAACTAGTCCACATCTCTCTAGCGTACTCTCTGGAAGCCTTGATGAGTGGCTGTGTGCTTGGTTAAGTGTGTGTGTGTGTGTGAGGGTGTTTGAGTCTTGGTCGCCTATGTGTGTGTCGGTTACGTGTGCCTGAGTAAGAGTCTTTCAGTGAAAAATAGAATCAAGGACCATCTGAATATAGGTATATACAGTGTTTGGTCTAATGTTACGACATCATGCCGTTTAGGCCTCAGTTGACGTCTATTGATTTTAAAAATGTAAAGGCCTCGTATTTTATAAGTATACACTTACGCAATAAATGCTATAATGTATCCTTGTGTTTTATGATACAACATATTAATGGTCAGAGTAAACCCTGTGGATGGAGTGAGTTCTAGTCTTGTGTGAGCCATTGCAATAGGATGTCTTTCTTACTTCAGAACTGGCTTAAACCACTAATACACTACCATAGGAATGCCACGCAGAAGTTCTCTCCGAACATTCCCCCTGTTTACAGTGCATGGTTGTAGCACTCTCTCTCTGCCACGTCCTCACTGGGTTAGCAAGCAGTATTAAAAAACGACACATATCATTATGGCTAATACCCAATCAGAAGACTGCTTGTAAAGCCACAGGCTAGTATGTCATAGGATGTACTGTACACGATCATGTTTTAGTAAAAAAAAAGAGAGTCGCTACCAACTTTTTTTTTTCTCGTTTGTTTGTTTGTTTGTTTCTGTGCGGCGAAACATTAGGGGTCAGTTAGTTTCAGAGCAGCCACAGCAGACAGAATGAATAGCAGACTATTTTACAGTGTTGTCGGTTCTGTAGAGTCGAGGTGTCAGTCAGAGTGTCTGTGCTACGTTTCCGAGCAGGCCTTTTTCCTCTGGAGCCGCCCTCGTGCGCTTCGGCTCTCTGTAACAGCAGTCAGGTGTGCTACCAACGTGGGTCCTGCTCAAAGCGTCTGAGCGGTCAGGCCAATATTCATCCTGTCTTCCTTTCCCTCCCCCTACACACACGTGCACACACAGACACACACACACACACACACACGTCTACACGCACACACACACACACACACACAGTAGTGCACACATCCATGTGGTCTCATAGCCCCACACAAGGACGTAAGTCGTGGCAGCACAGTGGTGCAGTAGTCTGTATAAGGGGCCGTGTTTACATTCCCGTTTGATGTTTGTTCTCTCCCAGCTCTCTGTTTTAATTTTGCTCTCATTGACGGTAACCAGATGCTGGTCAGGAGCTCAGCCCCCACGAGTCAAATGTCTTTGTCTACGCACAGGCTTGCACACACACACACACACACACACACACACACACACACACACATTTGTAGTGTAGCGGGGCCATCGAGTCTCATTTAAAACGGGAACTCTTTGCAATGACAAGCCACTCTCCAGGTTCATCCAATACACAACACGGTAGACCCGCTGGGTCTGACTACGTCAAAACAGTCACGTGTTGTGCTGTTAAAGAGACAGATTGTGTAGCTTTCTAAGAAGACAAAGCATTGCGTCTCCTCTCATCAAAGACCCTTATTTTATGACAAAAAGAACATTAATGATTGTACATTGCATGGCATTTAGGAGAAACTTAAGTCGTGAGACAAAAAAAAAAGCACTTGTAGCTCTTCAGCATGCATTAATCCAGATGGCTCGGGAGCCTGGAGCGTTATTGGCTGGATCTTCGCCAGATGTGGGCCTGAACGGCCCCGGACTCGCCGGCTGTTCTCTGGGAGGAGTAGCTGTTAATTGGCTGCATTGTGAGCAGCTGGTGAGGCGCTCGATGTGTGCGCCCACTTATCTCTCTCCTGCTGTCTCCGCTCCGCATCCTCAGCAGCCCCTCGTAGGAATGCTCCTCGCTTTCAGTCGGGTTAGCGTTAGGCTTTTGTTCTCCGCATACTCACACACAGATCTACACACACACACACACACACACACACACACACACACACACACACACACACACACACAAAAATAAATAGAGAGAGGCACTCAGAGACACACACACACACACACACACACTTATTCTCCCTCAGAATCTGGACTGCCTAGTCTAGTAGTGCCTTATTCTGTCTGTCTGGTAAGAGGAAGTACAGCTGATCTACTGTAGTACTGACCTGATAATGGCAATTGCACCCAGCCAGGTCCCTGTTCTAAACCCCCGGGAGCAGTGCCGACATCTTTCTCTCTCTCTTTCTCTTTCTCTCTCTCTCTCTCTCTCTCGCTCTCTGTCTGCTTTCAGCATTGTCGGCCCCCGTCAAGTCGTTTTGGGCCTCGTCAGCCGTTCTGAATCTGTATGGCCCAATACAAAGCCGTGGCAGTCTTTCTGACTGCCTGTAGTCACTGAAAGACATGCTGTCGAGTTACAAATAAAAAAAGTAATAAGATGCTATCGAGTACGTATACTAATGCGATCAGTAATAAGGAGTCCTAAGTAAGTACTGTGCATTCCATAAGCATGTACCATTATGATGCTTCTGAAGTCCCGACGCGAGATCTTCGACCTTCGGAGCACATCTTCTACCTTATTTTAACGGGAGTTCATGTAGCAGTGTCCCAGTCGTCTCACTACTCGCCAGACTCTGTAATAACTCCTGTTCTTCTGATGTCTGTCGTGGGCAAACCACTACTAATGAAGTTTTTTTTTTTTTTTTCTTTGTTTGTTTTTATTTTATTTGAAACAATAAATGTAATGAAGATATTGAAACGTGTGGTTACAAATGTGGTGTGTTTTACCGCAGCAGAAAAAAAAAGAAAAAAAGAAAACTAGCGCCTTCATTTCAATAGAGTTTAGGGCTTTCTTAACCCACTGAGATAGTGACAATGATGACATTATGAACATGAAAAATGATGCTGTATGTATAATATTTATCTGGTCACAAAAGTATTTTTTGTATTCCCTGAAAAAAAATAATAATAAAAAAGAATTTCAAACTATGGACACTTTGTGCATGGGCTACTTCTTCGACAAGGCATCAACGAGTAATTGAAAAGTGGCAGATCTAAGCATGACTGCTTCATATTACCGTAGTGGTGCTATCACTAAGCTTTCATCTCTTCAGTTGCAATGTTGAGATCATAGTGTTGGCCGTCTTGTACTGTATGTCTCAAAAGCAAACTCATGAATGATGCTACTCTTAAGTCCACTCGAAACGTTGTCTCCCTATGGCTGGTCTACCAGTTCTTTAGTGTTTACAAAGCCATTTTATCCCTAAACAACCTTTTGCCAGACTTGAAGTAGATGATAAAGGTTTCCATGTGGCTGTGAAGCACCAGATCATTTACTTGCTCCTCCATCTGGGGCTGTTTTGAGGGGCCCATTGGGTAAAGGAATGACATTTGGTTGGAAGAAGCAGTGGTCCTGCCAGGCTGCTCCGCAGAAGGGGCCAACTGAAGAATGTCAAACCAGACAAACACACACACACACACACACACACACACACCGTCTCATGCCAGCCCTTACGCGCGGCATCACGCATCGAGCACGAGCGCCAGGGCTCCCGAGACTCGGCGATGAGCTCTCAGGGCGATGTCGCGGGGCTCGATTTACAGCTTGTATAATATTTATAATACCTCCCTCTTATGGCTATTACACGTGTGGGAGGCCGTGAGATTGTTTGGACAGCGCAGCTGCAGTTGCTGCATTCTCTCCTGTAGATGTCGCTGTCGCGCCTCCCTGTGAGCTGGTTGGAGTCTGCTTGTGCTCCGGGAAGTATTTGAATGGATGGATGGCCAAATTACAGCCTGTCGAACCAAATAAGGACATGTGGCCTTTCTCTCCTGGTCTACAGTCTAGACCTTGAACTATAAGTAACAGTATGGAACATTTCCAAGAAGGGGAGTATCTTTTTAAAGAACCACCAGAACTCCTAAACAGGATGTTGTGGACGGTTGACTACACAACTTAAAAAGCCTAAATTGTTGTTTGAGCGTAACTTGCATTGGTTGATTCTTGTTGTAAACCAAGGCTTTGGTGTTCTGGTGGTATTTGGGTTAATTTTGTGATTAAAACAGAGTTGTGCCATTCTGTTCTAAACATACTGTGTGCTCAGATGAAATGGGCAGCTAAGTGAAGTTTGAGAAGGCCAGTGTTATTCTGAACTGGCTGTGTCTGAGTCAGCCAATGACCTCCCCCTTTTGAGACCAGAAACAAGTGAGTGGAGTAGGCTGGACCAGACTCTTCTGAGATGGCATCAGATTCCTCAACCACCAGGCCTTAGAGCGGGGCCGACTCCGCTCGTCAGTCCCACTCCACAATAAAGGCCCAGCCAAGGCCGAAACATGTTGCCATTTTTAACATGATCTATCATGATTAATCCTATTTATTAAAGCTTTTTTTTTTAAACTTTTTTGGAAGAGTGCCTTGAACAATCCATCGATTCTTCAATCATTATCTTTCCTATCAAAGAGCACCTTGACTAACACCTTAAGCAATTAGAGGAACTACGCCGCAGCCCTTCTAACTCGTTCCACTCCTCACTGGCTCTCTGATCTGGTCCCTGGCTGCTCTCAGTTGGGCTCTGCTCTGTTCTCTTCGGTTCTAATCTGTTCTGTTTTGGTTTGTTCTGTTCCACAAATGTGTCTGGTGAGTGTCACATCACACTGTCGCTGTGTCCTGCTCCAATGTGTCCGGCTCTTGTCCATGCATTTGTAGGAGGAGGAGGAGGAGGAGGAAGAAGGGGGGGTTGTCCAGTGGTACCCGGCTCAGCTCAGCTCCGCTCGGCTCTTTGGGGGAAGCCTTTCTAATGAACTCCATATTAGGCGCTCGCTCGGCATGTCTGGGGCTCGTGCGAGGGCCCCGGCCGCACGCCGGAGGAGCCGAAACTCAAGCCATGTGTTCAGGGGCAGCACTGAGAGCCATTCCACCCCAGTGCAGAAGCAGCAGAGCGGCCCGGGGAGCCGAGAGGAAGGAGGCGGCCGCCGCCACCGCCACCGGCGTCTGTCTGACAGCGGCTCCGCAGCTTTGTGTTGTACTGTGCTCCATCAGATTCCACCATGAAATAGAGGTGTCTGTCTCTGCGTGTGTGTGTGTGTGTGTGTGGGGGGGGGGGGGGGGTCGTCGTGACTCCTAGAGGCTTTTTAGATGACCCATAGGTCCTGACTGTTTCCATGATGAGCCAGATGCAGATGCCACAGTGCATGATGTCCACCAGAGCCCCTTATTAGACAGTCTCTGTGTGGGCGCAGGCTCTGGCACGTGCTGATGTTGAGGGCAGGCAGGAGGGCAGGCAAGACTTATTGTGTGATTTCACGGCATAAACTGTGTTATGGTGGGTTACTTGAGAAATCAGCTATTGCTGATTTGATCTCTCGCCTCTCTCTCTTTCTCGCTCTCTTTCTCTCTGTGTTTCTCTCTTTCACTCATTTGCACTCAGCAGTGAATGTTTTTTGACATTTTTTCAGTGGTGCCAAAAATCAAAGATTTGGAGTTGTTAGCTCTTTTCTATAAACACTGTGATTGCCTGTGGACTGTTTAACATCCTGTACACTGGTATGTGCGTCAGAGAGAGAAAAGTGAAAAAAGACGAGTGTAAGTGAAAGAGAAAGAAAAGAAGATGGTGTGTCTAAGTAAACGAGAGAGAATAAAGAAGAGGAGTGTGAGTAAAAGAGAGAGAAAAAAGAAGAGCATAAGTAAAAGAGAGAAAAAAGTAGAGCGTGAGTAAAAGAGAAAAAAGAAGAGCAGCATGAGTAAAAGTGGGTGCAGCCTCTTGCACACCTGGACGATGGGATGCTTTTGATGTCTGATGTCTGGCATGATGGACTGAGTCATTAATAATGAGAGGCCTCGTGCAGGCCTAAGGGATTAAGCTGGAGCTCCGACCAACTAACCACAGAAGCCCGACCACCTATCAGCTGCTTACATTAGCCCTGTGTGTGTGTGTGTGTGTGTGTGTGTGTGTGTGTGTGTGTGTGTGTGTTGTGTGTGTGTGTGTGTGATTCTGAGCTGTGTGTAGGACATATGGGTTCATTATGTTTATGTTGCTTCCACAGGATTACAGCCCGCATGTGTAGCTGCCTACGCACCTCTGTGCGACCGTGTGTGTGCGTGTGTGTGTGTGTGTGTGTGTGTGTGTGTTGGTGTCTTTATATGATGCAGAAACCTGTTTGTGTAGATGCGTTAACATGGATATGAAGTGTGGGGACTGCCTTTAGTGTGTTAGTGTGTGTGTGTGTGTGTGTGTGTGAGAGTGAGTGACTGCCTTTAGTGTGTGTGTGTGTGTGTGTGTGTGTGTGTGTGTGTGTGTGTGTGTGTGTGTGTGTGTGAGTGAGTGAGTGAGTGAGTGACTGCCTTTAGTGTGTGTGTGTGTGTATGTGTGTGTGTGTGTGAGGTTAAGGCACTGCAGCCTGCGTTGGATCTAATCCCTTCTGGCTGGCAGTGATTTGGGCCCAGTTTTGTTCCGCTCTCGGACTCACTTAAAAGCGAGTAGGTCAGCTGGGGACTTAACTGGCTGGTCCTGGGTCACGTGTCTCTCATTTCTCACACATTTTTGGAGCCGGTGAGCTGAGAAGAGGCATGTTAGTAAACACGGCTCTGACACATCCGTGATTGATGCCAAATACTTTTTAACAAGAACAAGCAGGTTTTACTTAACCACGAGGCCCAGTGGCTAAATGTGTCGGCCATCACTGGACCAAGACTAACAGATTGTGATTCGCTAATACGCTTTGATTGGCTTAATTGGTCACCTTTAAGAAGTTCTCGTCAGGTCAAATTCCTGGTATATGAGGAAACTACCATTTTACTGATTTGTAGGTGGGTGTACACAGTGATGGTCTGTAGAAGTCGGTGTGTATATCAGATATATCATTACTGTGTCACTGGTATCAAATATATCATTATTGGTCTATTTTTTTCAGATCTCAGATGAAAATAGTCTGTTTCACCTTTGTATTGATAATTCTCCAGAAATTCTCCAGTGTGTGTGTGTGTGTGTGTGTGTGTGTGTGAGTTACTGATGTCCTCCCTCAGCTGTCTTCACACATGCATGGCTGGGAGGCCTGGCCTGTGCCCTTTATAGAGTTGATGCACTCAAGCTCCTTAAGGCTTCCTGTTAACCTAAGCCTAGTTTCAGCTCGCCAGTCCTCATACTCACATTCACTTACACTGCTGCTGTCCCTCATTTCACTCATTTAGATCAGGTCATGACACACACACACACACACACACACGCGCGCGCGCGCACACACACATAAACACTCACATAAACAGATACACTCACACATACGTAAGCATGCACACACTTATACTGACACACACACGGACACTTACATAAACAATTAGAGTATATGCACATACACATGCACACACACACACACACACACACACACACACTCAGACAAATCACACACACAATTGACATACACACACACACACACACACACACACACACACACACACACACTCAGACAAATCACACACACACACACACACACACACACACACACACACACACACACACACAGTTACACATTCCCCCAAAACTGTAATTCCAGTGCTAGTCTGGTGGCCTTGCTTGAATTCCTGTTGTCTTAAACCGCAGTGGCGAAGTGCAGGCGTCCAGCCAAGGCAAGGGAAAGCGATGCGGTTCAGCACCACAGCATTTCTCCCCGTCGCGCTGGAGCTGATGAATTACCATTTCTGCCGCTCAGGCTCCGAGAGTTACGAGCAGCAGTTTCACATTTCGAGAGGAGCCGAGCTGCGAGTCCTGCTCCCAAGCGCAAATACCAATTTTCGCCTATTCATCCCTCCTCCCAAGGCCAGTTGTCAGATTTCATGGTTCCGCGTAATTATAATGATTTCTGTCTTCTTGCTGGGCCTTTTAATGTTAACAGGATGGGACTCTTAATGGAGACTCTGTGCTTCTGTGAAACTGGCGAGAAAAGACCTCTACACCCAGACAGCCCGAGCCAGACTCTGAACAAGGCCTACCGCAGCTTAAACTTTAATCTGTTTGTGTTGTCTGGTAGTAGGTTTCAAATAGTCCAAAATAAAGTAGATCTGGATTTTGGACAGAGTTCAGATATCATCATGTTTTGTTTGGTTCTGTTTAGTTTGTTTTCATACAGTAGATCCGAACGAGGGCGGATTCCATGCCGAGTCCACTGGATCTGGCTCACCTCCCTAAGCAGAGAGTTGAGTGAGAAAGGAAATAGGAAAAGTTATGAAAAAAAGAAAGAAAGAAAGAAATGTCTGCATGTGTCAGGAAACAAATCCTTTTTTCATATGTCCCGGGGTCTGATTTTCCTTTTTCTTTTTCTTTTTCAACCCTCTCACAGACCTACAAAGTCATTTTAGGGTTTGCAAATGCGAACCATATTTGACATTTTCCGCAAGCAGGCTTCTTGAGATGCTTCGATCAATAAATGACAGATGAGGGGCTGATCCGGAGACTGAAATGCTGCCTGCCTCGGAGAGGAAGACTATGCCACCATCCCTTTAAAGTTCTAAGTGTGTGGCAATTAACACCAGAAATGGTAGTATGTGTCGAAATCGCACCACGACAGTTTGTTTACTCCCTTATTCACAATGTCAGTCTCCAAGCTGAAATGTTATACATCAAACACTGTGACAGTTTCTCACAATTTCACACACATTTAAGAGAGTAAGTGAAAGCTGCCTTGCTCCAAGCCCTTTTTACATACACTCACACACACTTGCTTACACTTATTGGCACACACACACACACACACACACACACACACACACACACACACCGTTTGTGAGACTGATAAATGTTACAGGGTCTGGCTGACCAATACAGCCTGATCTTATTTTTGGATCATGCTTTGATAAAGAAATACATACTTCATTTTAATGACACGTTTTAACCTTTTATTATCCAGTGACAGCATAAAGGTTTTAAATAGAAAGAGTGCTTAGGTTAGGTGGCATAAGAAAAAAAACAGATCAGGGTTTATTGAATTCAGTCTTGGTTTTCGAACCTAAAATTGTTGAGGAACGGAATCTTTTGTTAGAATGTTCAAAAACTCCCCTGCTGAAAAGCTTAGGTCCCTCATCCACAGCGTCTTCCCTTTCCTGGATGTGAGGCTGATGTCATGCCTGCAGAGTGCCTAGAGGCTGATGGCAGTGCTCGTTCTCGGGCAGCTTGTTTAGACCTGAAGGAATCTGCTGCGGCGGGGCGGTATGGATTGCGCCGTAATATAAACTCACACGACAGGAGGCAATGAATGGGAGAGCAGAGAGAGAGAGAGAGAGAGGGCTGGCTCCGCCGCTGCTCTTGCCTATTTTAGGCCTGTCGGCACTGCAGCAGGGGCTCCTGCCATGGCGGCCCCGAACACGTCAGACCCTTCACACACAGGCTCTCTCTCTCTCTGGAGCGTGCTGTTTGGCGTGGAACAGCGCTGACTGTTTCTTAACAACGGTGGCTGCTCCTTGTCTAAAAGTGAAGATACGCCATTTCCAAATACAGGCTACGGCCTTGTCCAGAGAGGCCCCATCTCTCTTAACCTCCACTGTCTTTCTCCCTCTCTCCATCTCTCCCTCTCTCCATCTCTGTGTTATTTTCTCTTTGACTTTGTTGCACTCTTTCCATCTGATGTTGTAATTTCCTTTCTCTCTCTCTCTCTCTCTCTTTCCCTCTCTCTCTCTCTGTGCCATTACATTTAGATAGCACACAATTTGTTACATGTACAGCTTAGTCGAGCTACAGTTAGCTTGACTAGCCCATTTAACTAGACTAATTAGGCTACAGTTCGCTTGACTAGCCCATTTAACTAGACTGCTGTTCTTGTCCCAGAATACAAGCATGGGAGGAGAATCGATTTATAATCCAAAGTATGTCCGACTCAGCTATGCTATGCCCACTCTCATCTTAGTATTGACCTTTTGGTTTCCAGTTGACCTATTACGTGGCTGACCAAAACAATTGACAAACTTTGGTACAATTGACAAACTTTGGTACTATGTTGCAAAATTGGTACTTGGTAGCGATGAATTGGACAACTTTACCACTTTCTTCACATTCAACTTTACATTGCGTATGTCCTGTATGCTTTGCTTGGTTTACAAATGAGATGCACACTATACCTTGAGATTATGGTGTTACCTGAAGCCAGACAACGTCACTTCTGTTACTTTCGGGTTGAAGCCAGGGAGAGAATTGTGGAGCCTTAATAATGCTTAACGGTCGTAACTTGGTTGCAGTTCAGTTGTCATTATGTTAAGGCTACCCACTGACTTATAGACGATGTGATTGACACGATAGAAGTCAAATTTTTCCAGCTTGCAAGCCGATGAGAGTTGCTAGGCTAGTCAATATTACGATTTCATGCTTGAATTGGAAAATATTTTAGTTGGACTAAGACAGCAACTCAATCTTTTCCAACATCATGTAAATTCATGGAAGAAAACGGAGGTGCTGATATCAGAAACACAATGAAATACTCTCTCTGCTTGAATATGGATGGCACACCATCACAAACAAGACACTTCAGAATGCCTCAACATAAACTGACAGGACATTCTGGTTCAAAAAAAGGCTTATTTTGTTATTCTGATGGAATGTCACATCAGCCTTGTGGTTTGGGCCTGGGTCATTGGCCGGGGTCACTCAAGGAGGTTGCTGGGTGATGTTTGCGTGTGTGTGTGTGAGTGTGTATGTCTGTGTGTGTGTGTGTGTGTCTGTGTGTGTGTGTGTGTGTGTGACTCTCTCTCTCTCTCTCGCTCTGTGTTTGTTTGTGTGTGTGTGTGTGTGTGTGTGAGAGAGAGAGTCTCTCTCTCTTTCTGTGTGTGTGTGGGAGACTTTCTCTCTCTCTCTCTGTTTGTTTGTGTATGTGTGTGTGTGTGTGTGTGTTTGTGTGTGTGTGTGTGTGTGTGTGTGTGTGTGTGTGTGTGTGTGTGTGTGTGTGTGTGTGTGTGTGTGTGTGTGTGTGTGTGTGTGTGTGTGTGTGTGTGTGTGTGTGTGTGTGTGTGTGTGTGTGTGTGCCCATCCTCTAAATGCTGTTGAGCCCTTGAGACGTCTCTTCTAACCCAAGGACGCTTCTTGAGTGTGACACCAGAGGACAGCTCTTCTGAGTCAGCACTGGGGCCCAATTTACATCAGGCCTGGGATCAGGACTCAAACCACAGGGGCTAATTTTGGACACCTCAAACGACCCGAGAAGCACCACGGCAATTAGCACACCACAGCTGGTCTCTTATTGATAACTGCTTTGGACTTGCAAAGCTTCGGTTGTATGTGTGTTCTCTGTGAAGCCTCTCTGTGGGTCATCCACTGGGACGGTCAACTCAACTCTGTGGGGTTTTAACAGACATAGGGGTCTCACGTTTATGTTTATGTCTAGCAGGTAAAGGGAAGGAGTTATTTCACAGTGGGAAATGAGTCTGTAGTCTGTAGTCTGTAGTTAAACTGTAATGCTTTATGAGTATGTGTGTGAGAGAGACAGAGAGAGAGAGAGGGAGAGAGATGTCTTGAAAGAAATTGTATTCCTCCATTCCTTTTCTCGCAAAACAGATACTTTTTTTCACCAAAGAAAAAGCGATTTTCAGTTCAGAAAGAAGAAACTGGCCCATTTTTAACACACTCGCGATCACTGCAGTGCTGTTGTAATGTCCCACACTCAATAACTCTCTCACTCTGAGTTGTGGTTTCCCCACCCAAACTGTATTAAAGCTGAATAAACAACAGCGAGCCCCCCCCCTCCTCTCACTCTCGTCTTCTCTCTCTGACTCAGGAGCTGTGCTGAGGAAATGAATCTCCAAGTGACAAATGCTTTTGCACAAAGGCGATCAATTTCAAACATCTTTTTTGCCATGCATGGTTAATACCTCAACATTTTTGTATTCTAAATTGCATTCTGTGGATTTCCACACACACACACACACACACACACACACACACACGTGCTTCATGGGACCTATTTTTCTCCACCCTTAGGCAGTGCTTCATTTACCTGCCACTATAGCTGCCATGTGTGACCCAGATATTGGAATAACAAGGAGCACTTGCACTCTGCCAATGAATTTGTGCCGTTGTTGTTTTTGTTTCTCTGCCTCCTCACTCATCATCTCCTCCTCAGTCGCGTCCAATGTGAGTCAGTGGCAATGTCGATCTGAGAAGAGGGTAATTGGACTTTCTCATCGCAAGCTGTAATCTTGGGCTGCACGGCCTGCAGGCACTGATCAGAGAGAGAGAGAGAGAGAGAGAGAGAGAGAGAGAGAGTAGAGAGCAACAGAGAGTGAGTGAGTGAGTGTGAGAGAAAAGGAGAGTGTGTGTGTGTGTGTGGGTGTGTGTGTGTATGTGAGAAAAAAAGAGAGAGAGGAAATGGCAAACGCCTGGCCCTCCAGCCAGTGAACCCAGTTTCTCACAGGGCTGTGCTTGCTTCTCTCCCCCCTTCACAGAGTGTGAGTCTGATGAGGAAGATGTGTGTGTGTGTGTGGGGGGGGGATTGGGTGCTAGACCAGTCAGTCACAGCATCTGAACAAACAAATCCAGCGGGCAGGACGTTTTACTGGCAGACTCAGGGTGGGAGCAGACAGGTACTTGAGCGCTGTGGGTTTGCCTCGCATTCCTCACGTGTGGCGTGCTGCTGCTCTGCACACACACACACACACACTCGCACACACACACACACTGCCCACTCAAAACCACTGGAATGCATTGAATCTGGGTATTCCCACACAGGCACCCAAAATATTGCCTTCAACCACGCAGCCCTCATTTAGGGGTTTTTGAGTTCACCGCTGCTCTGTTTGCAACCCCCCTTTAATCCCACTGTGCTGGCACTAACTACAGTTTAGACCATTCAAACAAATGGCTTCTCATTACGGTTTACACACAATGAGGGGTGTTTGGGATGTGGAGGGAAAGCCATCAAACATACATTTAACTCTGATGGTGGCATTATGTCAGAATGCTGCTTTACTCTGAAGCTGTGGTTGTTGCAGCAGCACTATTCTATTTGTTTACCACAAACTACAAAATAAAAACAGACATCAATTAAGTAAAATAATTGTTAGGTGGCTTTACAGTTTACTGCAAAGATCCCCTGGATCTATGTGGTTCTTATCTCGTGTGGATTTGGCACTTATCTGATCTGGTGAGGGGTTGGTCCTGATTTGGTGTGGATTTGGTCCTAATCTGGTGTCGTTCTGGCCCTTATCTGATCTGGTGAGGGGTTGGTCCTGATTTGGTGTGGATTTGGGCCTTGTTGTTTTATTTATTTATTGTGGAGTCGGTGATTATCTGGTTTGGGTTTGGCCGCTAATCTGGTGCGAGTCCAGCTCTGATCCCATGCAGATCTGTCCTCAGGCTCAGCCCCTCTCTGGAGTGCGCTGTGTTTGTTGTTTCGGAGTGAATTTCCTGCTACAGCAGCGGCGGCGGCAGCTCGGCTGTCTCACTCCCACTCTCCCAGCGCTGCCACAGGCTGGGTCTGGGTCTGGATCTGGATCTGGCCCGGCTTGGTTCTGCTCGAGTGGACTCGGCTGTGACACCAGCGGCAGAGTAATGTGAAGAAGCTCTGCATGGAGTTGAGTGAAGTGCATACCGAGAAGTTTTACAGCGCTGTGGAATGGAAAAGGAGGGGGGGGGGGGGTAGAAAGAGAACCAGGCAAGTCTTTGGACCTCACAAATCGAGCGTCCAACCTGAACCTCTCCACTCTCTGTGTACTCGGAGAGAAGCAGACAGGCTCCATATAAGGCCGGTTGGGAGAGACTGGCCCAGCGTGCAGCCATGGAAAGTTTTAACCCTTTGACATTGAGAGAGGAATCGAGGCAAATATTGACAGTCCTGTCAACATGCTCTTGCCCGTTCTTTAAAACACACACCAAAGTACCAACGCATAAACATGCATAATTTCATAGCCAGGTCACGATGACACACACAGGGCATGGGAAGATGAGGATGAAGTTAGCTGCTTTTATTTAAATTCCGCGTCTCAAAGCTGAAGAGATGTCTCAGTGTTGTGCTTCTGCATCAACTGAACAGGACAAGACCACAGAGGAACCTAATCTAATGTTCATGTATACAACAGAAATATTAGGGAACACATACACACATACTGTACGTGTGGGTGTTTTTTTTTTTTTTTTCAAATGTATTTTATTGAGCATTCAAGATACAGGTACAGTCATTAATACAGTTCAGGCTCTTTTTTTGCTTTTAAGTATGCTCACTAAGTCGAAGAGGATATTGTATGCTGAAAGAACACAACAGACAAAACATAACAAAACATAGAAAACAAACAAAATAGACAATGTAACAGAAAGGACATATCAGGTTGACTAGGACCCTCCCCCCAACCCACCCCACCCCTGAAGACCCTACTCTTAACTGCGTCAGTGCTGCTTACTGCTTATTATAAGATGGGCTGCTGCATTGAGTTTGTGTTTGTAAGGTATATGATGTAAAGGGTTGCCAGGTTAAATCAAAATGTTGAAGTCTGTCTTTCAGAATGTGCCTTTTAATTTCTAGATGGAGTGTATTTATAAGGCTGTCTAGCCACATCTTTCATGTGGGTGTGTTTACACTCTTCCATAATGTGAGGATCAGTTTTTTTGCTATTATGAGGCTATATGAAATGAAACACTGTTGTGCTTTGGAGAATGCCCTGAAGGTTTCAGATACACCAAGAACAATGAGTATGGGACCTGGCTCGATCATTGTTTCCATGACCTCAGACATTATGCCAAAAACATCACACCAAAAAGAATAAATTTTGGGGCACAAAGCATAACTATGAACGTGAGTTGCAACCGAGGAGTTGCATTTATCACACATGGGTGATATTTCTGGATATATGCTATGTAGTTTTTCCTTTGAAAAGTGTAACATATAGATAACGTTGAATTGAATAAGACAATGTCTTGCACTAAAAGAGCAGGTATTAATCTTTTCCAAGTGTGTGTGTGTGTTTATGTGGACTGTTTCAGCTGTGCCAGTGAAGTACAGTAAAATATATAAATGCTGTACATGCAAGACCCTTCAGTGTTTCTTTAGTACTTAAAAGGTAGTTCTTCTGTGCAATGCAGTTAAAGATGCTTGCTCTCATTCCTCGTGGTTTCCCTCCAAACAAATTCAATGCCAATTGCTCTTCTCCCTCAACTGGAACAGCTTGTGAGGGTGTCTTACTATCACAATATTTCAGCAGCTTGTGCAGTAGTGTGTGTGTGTGTGTGTGTGTGTGTGTGTGTGTGTGTGTGTGTGTGTGTGTGTGTGTGTGTGTGTGTGCGTGCGTGCGCGTGCGTGCATATGGGCAGATTATGAGCCAATGGGTCCCTAGGCATAGACATGAAAAAGGCCCCCCTGCACACCTCAAAAAGTTAGTATGGTAGCAATGGTATAGAGGGGTGCGGGGGCTTGCCCCCTGGAATATCATTTTGAAAAATAACCCCTTAAGTAATTACTTCTGGTGGGTTTGTGGAAATGAATGGACATATTGAGACTTACAAATATTACATGATCATCAACAGGCATCTTGCTGTGAAAAAAGATGTCTAATTACAAAGCATGATTTGACTGAGCTCAAGGGTACCATTCAGGTATCAGGGATGAATAATTAAGCAATATAGCACGAGTGGGAGTGGGTTGTTGCTGGATATTCCCACGGGTGTTGTTCGGCCGTAGCCTCGAGGCCGGAGGCCGAGTGGCGCAGGCAACAACACCCGTGGGAATATCCAGCAACAACCCACGACCACGAGTGCTATATTGCTTTTATACAACAATTCTACCACTTGTTTTTTGCGCTAATTTCCCATTATAATGTAAACGTTTAAATCGCTAAAACTGTCTTGTTTGTAGAACTACTTCTCTCCGCCACAAATTTCTATTACTTGCGGGACAAACTGCCGTTACTAGTTCTAAATGGATGGTTGCTATGGCCAAAGGCCAGTCGTTAGTTCTAAAAGCACGTTGCTATGGCCAAAAGCCAGTCGTTAGTTCTATCTCTCCCGTTGTCAAGCAATAAACGTTAGCTCGCATTGCGTCTGGTTAGGACATGCTTTTAGCTTTGAAACATCACTATTTTGCTTAGCCTACATGCCATCCAACTAGCTAATATCCACCTCCGTCATATTCTACGTTCTGAGCGTCTGTATTTCAGCTTGGATGCAACGTGACAGTTCGTTTTACACTTCACAACTTGACATTGTATCGCGGAGTGATTTATTATTAGCTGTGAAAAGTCCGAGTGGATTATCGTGGGATATTTCAACTCATGGAACGTCTCTCGGCCAATCAGAAACAAAGAAACAGCTTCTTAGAACCCAATTGTTGTATAACATCACATTAAGACATATCCCACAACATAACCCATGTTATTTGACTGAGGGGCCCTATTCAGATATCAGGGATGGAGAACATGGTAGTGACTTCACACAGAGGCTTGCGCTTCAGGGGCCCGGTAGGCCTGTTCAGCAAACCACCCCCCTGCGTGTGTGTGTGTGTGTGTGTGTGTGTGTGTGTGTGTGTGTGTGTGTGTGTGTGTGTGTGTGTGTGTGTGTGTGTGTGTGTGTGTATGTGTGTTGGGAGGGTAGGGTAGAGCAGCATGCATGGATCCATTTGCTGGTAAGGAATCTCTTATCTGCACACTGAGGAGAAATGCGGCTAAATGACCATTCACTCTCCACCCCTCATTGACTTCCAGTTTGGAATGTGCAAACAACCTGCAGTCAAATGTGCCAAACGCCAGGGAAACCTCCAGTTCAAAGAGGGCTTTGTTAATTCGGGACAGTCTTCTTAGGAACGACTCCAATCAGGCTGCCGCATTTGCGCATATTTTTCTGAAAAGTATGCGATAGTCGAGAATGAGTTTTCCAGGTGCAAAGGCAGGCTGTGTTTTGGCCTCGTGGCTTAGCCGGCTGTGTGCCCAGTGGTGACCCCCATCTCTGTAATCTCAGAAATGGGGCAGATGGTTGATGCCAGTGGCCTCCCATCCCAGCGCTAGATATGCCTTTTGTCCTCCACAGCTGTGTGTCACTGGAGCACAAAGAAACCATTTGGGAGGAGCCCACACAAGCCCACAAGTATTTCACCATCATGGCTGCACAAGCCACAGCAAAGGCGAGCGGTGGACGAATGGGAAAACAAATTCTTCTCATGGTAGCCTTCCTCCCTCCACCTCTACTCTCTCTGCTGAGAGGCTCGGCACGGGAACTTTTTGCTCAAATGCTGCTCGTCTGGAACTGCACAGGAGTTTTTGTTTTTCTCCTCCCTTTGTGATTGACAACACATTAGGTCAAGAGAGGTTGCTCACTGACTCAAACTAGTTTGCTTGCTCAGCAGTTTTTTCTGCCCTTGTATTTACACTGCCCCATAAACAGGACATGGACATCATGTTTTTTTTTAGTGAGCTACGATGGAATGGTGTCAATTGAGGGTCAGTGCGCTGTTTTTAAGAGACTTAAGTCCCACTCTGCAGGGTTGGGTTAAAAAAAAACATTTACTGATGACTTTGAAGATTATAAGTGCTGATTTGCAGTAATGTGGCCACAGTAATAAGTCAGCCAGAGGGGAAAAAACTCGTTACACTGAGGAACAAGACTGAGGCTAAATCTGCGGTCAGCTGAGACTGGGGCGGGCTGGAGCTGGTCTCTCTCGTCCCTTCTCTTGGCCTCCTCCTCGGAGATCAGATCGGCTTCCGTCTGTCGGTCAGTCACACACACACACACACACACACACACACACACACAGCAGAGCCATTAGTCCTCCCAAAGAGCCATGCAAACAAACAGGCCTGACTGGCGTGCCTCGGCCATCTGTGTGTCCCAGGAGAGACCGTCTCCGTCATCAGCTGGACCTCTTAAGTGTGTGTGTGTGGGGGGGGGGGGGGCAGTGGTGACATTCTGCTCGGAGCTTTTTATACAGCGCCACCAGCCCAAGCATGTGATTACTTTAGCTCAGGTCACTAACACCAGCTCGAGCCATTAGGGACCCTAATCAGCCGTGCCCGTTTGGCATTTCCTAACGGCCAAAGTGAATTCAATACACCCTCTGCGCTCGCTTGTATCACGCCGCTTTGCTGATTAAGCTGTCATTGCTGACTTGACTGACAAGCGATCCTAAAAAGCAATATTTCTTTCCACGGGCGAGGACACGAGGGCAAATTATTCTGCTATTTTTTTTCTCTTTTTTTTTCATTTTCCCGTGATGAAAGATCAGTCGAGACCTCTCGATCAGGAGAGATCGGATTTGTGTAAAACTGCACCCAAACACTCAAAGGTGACCCTGGAGAACCAGAGTCAACCGATGCCTCCCTCTTCTTACATGAGACGTGAGCCGCTCGTCCCGCAGGTCGTGACCTTGGAGGGCTGGACTGAATTGCGCTCTGCCGGCCGCTCCGTCTCTCGTTTCAGAACCCATGGATGACGACGAGGCACCCCTGCTGAGGCTCGCTGGTGCCCATGCTGGATGCTGATTTCCCCAGGCACCAGTGGGCTTTGTCGGGGTCCAGGGCAGCCAGCGGCCATAAGGGCTGGTTTTGATATGGTGGGTAGTGGAGAGAGAGAGAGAAAATGGAGTGTTTGGGTTATGAGGCTGCAGCTCTCTCCACAGACACCCTACACACACACGCACACACACATGCACACACACATGCACACAACACGCACACACACACACACACACACACACACACATAACCTCCTCCTCTCTGGCTCCCTATGTCCGTGCGAGGTTTCCCATCAAGATGAGCGTGCCCCTCCATGGAACGGCATAATCCTCAAACGAGCCCGAGAGATCTTTATCACTCCATATCCCCTGACATATAATATCTCGATGTCTCACAGATGGGAAGGCTGCACCCTGACACTTTGAGGTGGGAAAATCTCAGCGTTTACGGCTCCTATCTGTAAGGTAGAGCCTGCAGTGTGTGGCCATATCGTGGCGGCCATGTTGAAGACAGCTGTGTTGGTCCTTGTTAAGTCTTGGTGGGTGATCTTGAGTAGGCCTCATACCGGAAAAAGGGGGCCAAGAAACTGCATGGTGACTCGCAGCTGTCATGTAAAAACATGCTCTTTTAGTGTGGGGTATTTTTAGACATAAAAAAAAGCTGTGGATAGTGTTACCACTAAGGTAGACTGTTTGGAAAAGCCCCCCCCCCCTTTTTGTGTCTGTCAGTGAAATATAGTTTACCTGACACCAGATCAGTTCTACCCAGAAGCATCCCAAAACTTTGTCCGTTGTCATTCCTTCCAACCAAATCAGCTAACGTCAACAAATACACAGTAGCTTCTCATTAGTTCTGTGCCCCCTCCTGGGTCGGCGAATTTAGCATGAGAAACAAAATCCTGGGACCCTGACGACACATAGTCACCCCTGACGCATTTATGAGATAAGTGTAGGTGTGCACAACACCTGTTCTTAGGTTCTTTGGAGGCAGAATTGACATTTCAATTTCAATGCTCTAATACGGTGCTACGTTTTTGTGCACGGGGCGCCAGAAGTCAATGTTTCCAGGACCAATAATCACTCTGGCTGATCGTATTTTTATCCCTATTTATGACAATTAAAATATTTGAAGAAATATTTGAGCGTCTCTTTCTACTTGTGGAGTATGTACTTGAACCAAACTTTCGTCACATTCACACTGTCAGACTCAGCTGGGCATGTGTGAGACACAATATCGCAGAGTGAGGAGAGAGAAGTTGAGTTGGTGTTGGGGGGGTCTAACCCCACTCTGTCTCTCTCTCTCTCTCCCTCTCTCTCTCTCTCTCTCCCCCCTCGCTTCTCTCTGTCTCTCTCTCTCTCTCTCTCTCTCTCTCTCTCTCTCCCCCTCGTCTGAAGTATTTGGAATGCATTTCCTCTCGGCATGACAACTGAGGGGAGGGAGTGCCATGGGAGTTCCTAGATCATTCTAGGCCACGCGGATGTTCCGCTCCCAGGCAGTAGCAGATTCTGGGACGGACCCGGCTCAGCGTCGTCTCGGATCTGGCCCAGACCCGACATAAATCCCGCGGAATCTGGCGGACAGAAACCAGCACCCCTCCGGAGGGCTCCTGGGTGAGATAAGGGAGGGCAGTGGTCTTATATCTCAGAGCTGGCTGGCGAGGAGTCTGGGGGGGCACTGGATAATAATTAAACAACATAAACACCGCATCTCTTTTACTGGATGCGATCTGCTGACTTGATAGACAGTCGGTAACACCACAGTAATGGAGTTAAACAGACAGGAATAGCAAAAACATTCCAACCAGCACAACCAGCCCTCCCTGGTCTGAAGAAAAGAGACATTGCCTTCATTGCTATGAGGGTGCATTCCTCCCTGTAATTGTGCCATTTTCATGTCTCCTCTTATTTTAGTTGGAGCGTTTCCTGTCCCCCCCCACCCAGCCCCCCCTTTGCGCACATGGATTGAATCTCTCCTAATCATAACCTGACAATGTTTTATAAAACAGCACTTACGAGTGGGAAACATCCTAGTCCACTGATCTGATTCCCACTGGCCAACGGCCACGGGACGGTCTCGTGTGAGCGCCATGGGAACGGAAGAAGAGCCTGCCCAGGTGAGGTAGAGGCTGGACACGCACGGCACAACCGTCTGTGAGGAGGAACCCTACCGCAGCAAAGACTGCTCCCTGAGCCTCTCTGATCTCCACATGGGACAGACATGTTACAGGAGGACTGCCAGTAGGGTCGCGCCCGGCATGATGGACAAACTGACAGCTACAGTATTTCCCAACGGAAGATAAAAACTAATACTTGAAAAGGCGTGGCCCTGATCTGTCTGTGCTACATTAAGGCCATAAGCATGTTCGAGTCGGCTACTGCTGCCCGGGTAAAGATGTGCTGGTCCCCTTTCTAACAAAGGCAGACATTCCAGAGACAGGCTGGGTTTTAAACAACCATGGCAAACATTTCATCCATTTCTCCCATGGGATCGGAGCATGTGTCTTTTGCTGGGACATATGCAATGTGGGAGGCTTAAGAAGCTGCAGACCAAATGGCTCTCACAACGTTTGTACTTAAAACATAAAAGATACATGCAAAATGTCCTCTCTGTTGCTTAAAAAAGACAAACTCTCAAACAGGCTTTGAAAGAGTCAACTTCTTCTCGAGTCTCGAGTTTTACAGGCACACAGTTTGTTTGAAATGTTGGATGTCAAGCCACCTCATAATTATACCACTTTATTTTAAACATGACATCCAAGGCAGGGACTGTTTAAACGCAAAAGTAGAGAACTGGCATAATATGGCCTGACCTAGTGAACTGGAATAACTCAGAAGCCTATATTTAAATGTATTTTGTGTGGGTGTGAGTATGCATCTGTGTACACATACTGTATGTACACTGTAAAAAATTTACTGTAAAATTTACAGTAACTTACTGGCAACAATTGGCCAGTAAGTTACTGTGAATATCTTTTACAGTAAAGGTACTGTATTTCCATTTACAGTATTTATATATTCACTGTAAAATGAAAAACAATTAAATACTGTGATTTCAGTCGTATTTACAGTAACTTACTGGCCAATTGTTGCCAGTAAGTTACTGTGAAAACCTTTTACAGTAAAGGTGCTGTATTTCCATTTACAGTAACTTACTGGCCAATTGTTGCCAGTAAGTTACTGTGAATACCTTTTACAGTTAAGGCGCTGTATTTCCATTTACAGTAACTTACTGGCCAATTGTTGCCAGTAAGTTACTGTGAAAATCTTTTACAGTAAAGGTGCTGTATTTCCATTTACGGTAACTTACTGGCCAATTGTTGCCAGTAAGTTACTGTGAATACTTTTTACAGTAAAGGTACCGCATTTTCATTTACAGTATTTTATGTATTCGCTGTAAAGTGAAAAACAATTGATTTTAAATTAAGATTTGTTTTTTTTTTAGTTGTATTTACAGTATTGGTTGTTTCCCTGTAAAAGCTAGGTCAGTTAAATACTGTGAATTCAATTGAACTTACATGAGCAATCATTAATAGAATAACTCATATTCCAAAATATTTCAGTTAACTGCAGACAATAAAACAATTTTAACTTTTGTTATTTATTTAAGACATTTCAAATGTATGACTGAAGTGGATGTTGACAGACAACAGTAGACATGGTTTGAACACAACCACAACCTTATCTGATTTGACACAGATAAGGGGGTTAAAAGTGCAGTGTGTGTAAGTCCAGTATGGCAACAGGCAAGTCTATGTAATGCAGTATAAGGAGTTGTGTGTGTACAGGATGCGGAGTAAAGAAACTCATCCCCAGTCTGTTTTGTGGGTGTTCCCTCAGTCTGCCACGTGGGAACAGAGACGTCTGCTTGACCTCAGTGGTTTAAACAGTCCGTGGTCAGAGCGTGAAATGTCTTTTGAAATACTTTTGGGCCGTTGTTGTACTCTTCTGGTATAGGTATCCTGCAGGGTAGGGAGAGGTGCTCTGATGGTACCTTTCGCAGTAAATGTCAAGTGTCTGAAAAAGAGAAAGAAAGCATACATTACAATTGACCCCGTTCATGAATATACAGTAATTAATGCAAACTACTCCGGTTGTGTGACAAATAAAAGCAAACCCACACTAGTCAGGTGCAATAGATAGAAGTAATGCAGATGTGTACAATACACCACCATAGCAAAGTTTGGGAGTTCACTTTGATATGTCCAGTGTTTTTTTTTTTGGAAAGGGGACATTTCGAAGTGACCCTACACTTCTGAACAGAAGTATGTCTATGTGATATCATACCTAATCTCATAATTGCCTGCGGCAACTCTGCCTTCATGCGAACACCACTTTTCTGATGCCTAACATACTGTAGGCCATCTCCCATCTGACTTGCAATAGCAGCCTCTGGCTCCAGGCTGGGACTTCTGGATGGCTCCTAAAAAGAATAAACAGCAATTGCCATATAATTTGTTAATAAACAGCAATTGCCATACAAAACAAATCATAGCTTTAAAAAATAAGCAAGGCAATCAGATGTAGAAATAGAAATGATAATTACCTTGCCATGAGGCACCCTTGCCACCCTTGTCACCATCTATGTTACTTCTTGATATCAGTTTATTTATGAACATAAATAAAACACAAACACTTACACCATGTTGAGGGCAGCAGCCATGGCTAACAGACATCATCAGGGTAGTGCCATCAGGTAGTGCCATCAGGGTAGACCGACTTCGCCCTGGACAGTTGTTGGCAGTTGAGCCCACAAAGTCATAACAGACACATGAAAGGAGGGGATAAACTAAACAGTTACAGACACAAATACTGTACATGCACACATATTAAATGCTATATGCGTGTGTCTCTATTTGGTGAGTGAACTCACTTGCAGGCTTGGAACTTCTTCCTTATGGAAGTGACACACATTTGGAACATTCCAAAATGCACACAGCCTAAGTGTCTCTGACACAGCGTTCTCAGGGCAGCAGTCCTCACACCACCTACTAACAGAGGGAACAGAAAGAGGCTTACATTAATTAATACATTGCAAAACACACAGAACATGAAAAGACCATCACTGAAGCACTACTACAGTCACATGCATCTTAAATAAACACATGCCTCAATTTAAGTCACCAAACATTGGGCAAATAAAGGCTATAAAATGAATACCATTTAGCCAAACACTACCCTTCACAAACTAAAGATCCCTTTACTTATCGGCATGATATTTCTGGTAATTGAAATTCCCCAAATGCTCCCCTTTCACATCCACTATATGACGGATCTATGAGCATGACTATGCAAAACTACAGTTCCTAAATTAGGGGTGAGATAACTTACACATCAGCCTACTTCATTAATTTGTTTTACTGGTCCTCTTTTCAGTTATAGCAACACTACATATTATGCATCAACACTACATGTATTAAGTTTAATGTTAACTACCCATGCCCCATGGAGTTCGCAAAGTAATGTTACTAACTAGCTGCTAACGTTAACAACTTTCACCTGTGTCTGTCTGCTAGCAGCTAACTTCAGCCTTCAGCCTGCATGGTAACAGCCACTTTAAGCTAAGCTACTTGCGTCTGATATTTCATTCAAACTAAAACTCTACATTCATAACGACATATCAGACTGAATTATTGCTAGATATGATATTGACTATCATTCGAAAAATCCCACATGATGGTTAAGTTAGTTACTGGAAAAGTTAACATTAACAGCTAACATCGCTAACGCTAGCGACGTTAGCTCGCTAGTTCTAGCTATCGATATGTGCTATGCTGATTCTAACATGACAATAATGGCTTTGGTTGACATTTCATTGTGAAAACAATACATTTCTAATAAATTCCCGTTTTCAATTGGCATACAAAAGTACTGTAATTCTTACCTTGAATATGATGTTTGTACAGAGTTGAAAATTGCAGTCAGATTCATGATTGAAAAGTGACGGTTGAAGTGAAGTCACTCTGGCTGGAGTTGAAAAGTCAGGGGTGGGGGATGGGAATTACTGCGTGTGCGCATGCGCTTATCAAGAGGCGATAAGCAGCCGTTAAAAACAATCGTGGAAAATTATTAGGCTGAAATGTGTTATGCTTGCTCAATAGTGTGATCAAAGCCTTAATTCTTGACATCAAATTGACTTTCTCAACCGTCTCTGGTATGTCATTATGAGTTAAAAGAAATATAAGATTAAAGGGAAAACACAGTAGGCTAGTTTACTTAACTATTTACAGTAGCCTAGGCTACTAGTGGCTATATTGTGATTTGTTTACAGTAGTGTTTTGACTACTGTAATTTCTAAGGTAACACTTACTACTGTAATTGTAGTTTACAGTAGAGGTACCGCATTTCCATTTACAGTATTTTATGTATTCACTGTGAAATGAAAACCAATTAAATACTGTGATTTCAGTAGTTTTACAGTAACTTACTGCCCAATTGTTGCCAGCAAGTTACTGTGAATACTTTTTACAGTAAAGGTACCGCATTTCCATTTACAGTATTTTATGCATTCACTGTAAAATGAAAACCAATTAAATACTGTGATTTCAGTTGTATTTACAGTAACTTACTGGCCAATTGTTGAAAAGAAAAAATACAGTAGTTTACTTTACTATTTACAGTACTAGAGTGTCTATACTGTGTTTGTTTTACAGTAGTGCTTTGACTACTGTAATGTTTACAGTAACACTTGGACTACTGTAATTGTAGGGGCGTTACTGTAAATTTTACAACATTCTACTGTAAAAAGCATATACAGTAGTGCTACTGTGAAATTTCCTGTAAATAACTGTGAATTTCACAGCCATTTTTTACAGTGTACTATGTCAATTTTAAGATACATACTGTATGTATGTATCTTAATTTACTTCAAACATCACATGTGCTGTACAGTTAAAACGTTTTATGCCCTTTTTGTGTGCTTCTGTGGTATGTTCACAATGGACATTGCATTAATACTGTATATGAATAATCTTATGAAGATTCATATCTTTCATATGAAGAAACAGATAACCTTGTTGAGTCTTTGTAAACAAATCCATTTTCTCTTTCAGTACTGTCCAATTTTGATCGCTGGTAACTCCAGCTCGCCTATTGCCTGAGGGGGCCTCTTCTGAAACTCATCACATTGTCTAGACACTAAGAAGTATTTTTAGTTGTTTATTTACGTCAAATCTTCTCCAAATGAGACGGTGGTTATTTATACGTTTCCAATATCCAAAATGAAAACATTTAACTAATACCTCATGATGAGACGTATGCTCATCCCCTGAATGCCTTTGTGGGTACAACATGGCGTCCTCCCACTTCATCTAACAGCCTCAGAATAAGAGCTGAGCTAATTGACAGCCTCAGCCATCAGCTCCTGTTACAAAGGCGAGGAGTGGGGACATCCTCTGACTCAAAGGGCTCTGTTGTAAAGTATTGTCTGCGATGGTTTTCCTGGTACTGTATCAAAACCTGTGTGTGTGTGTGTGTGTGTGTGTGTGTGTGTGTGTGTGTGTGTGTGTGTGTGTGTGTGTGTGTGTGTGTGTGTGTGTGCCTGTGTGTTTGTATGTTTGTTTGTTTGGTTGCTTGCTTGCTTGCTTTGGATCTTCATTGTGTCCTCAGACGCACCAACAACATTTCACATATGAATTTAAAGCTGGTTACTGAGTGTGCTCTTCGACACTGTACTGTAGAAAATAGAGTTTATGGGGTTGTAAAGTGAAACGGAGGATGACAACCCATCCACCCCCCCCCAACACACACACACACACCCCATCACAGTCTGTGCTAAGACAGGAGTCCTGATCCATGCTGCAGACGGACTTTCTTCAGCGTGAGCTTTAATGAAAGTAAACTGTAGTGACACCTTCACAGCACGATGAAATGGGTTAAAAGCAAAGAGATGAAAGCTCCGATGACCCCTGCCTCTCTAACCATATGTGCATTCCAATATCATTTTTCAAAGTCTGTTCGGAATTGGAGGGGCTAGGGAGGGATGTGTGGTAAAATTGAAAAAAAAAGAAGATTTTTAGAAAAGGGTATTATTCTCACTGGCAGTTATTGTTTTGCCAGGACCTCTCTGTCAGGGCTTGTGCTCAGACCTGCAGGATCATCAAAACAAAGTTATATTACCTGCCAGTCACAATCACACAGCAACCCCCTCCACACACACACACACACACACACACACACACACACACACACACACACACACACAGATTCACCAGTCTGCACTTACACTGCTGATGAATGCTTACTCACAAATGACTCGCCAGCTCTGTCATCCCTGGGAGTGCATCCACAGTCTGGCTGCCTGAGAAGTTTCACAGAGATCTGAGAACTTGTTACCCCTGGTGGTAATAGAGCCTGGGGCCGAACTGACTCTGATTTGGCAGATGGTTTGGCACTTCTATACTGTACAGTATGCCACAGAGTACAATAACAATTTAGTAAATGATGGCAGCAAATGTATGTTTGCTGCCATCCACTAGTATCTACATTTTACAGTATGTATTAGGCTACTGAATTACATTAGTACTGAATCTAATTGAGAAACTGATGGATCTCTTATGGTATACCTTGTCAGAACTAAGCTATTCGTTCATATTACATTTCTTAAAGTCTAATGATGTCCTGCAACCTATTGCATTTCCAAGAGTAATCACAATGCTGAGAGGCTGAGAATCAAAAGAAGATGCCTGTGATAATTTTAGAGGGCGTCTAACCCTGTGCTTATGCCCTGAGCACATAGAAGAGATATACAAACAGAGGCAGGTGGTCGAAGGAAATCTAAAAATATGCACCGAGTCATCTTGAGACAAGTGAGCAGGACATAAACAAAATATTGGACTGCATGGTTTGCATTGTTTACAGTCGGGTCGGGCATATATTGTACCTTGAGTTAAAAGATACTGCCAACAAGTCAGTGATTTTACCTGTCTGCCTTGTCTGACTAACTTTGTCATCACTGTACGCTTTGTGTGAGTTGGACCTGTGGTTAAACAAGACAGGCTGCAGTACGATGACTAATCATTGATTGTCTATCTGGAGACATCATAATTGGGCCTGAATTAACCTAGCACAATATGTTTGCATGATCCACATTTAAGGTGTCAATCCCCATCTTTCATTTCTGTTCGCACTAATTAATGTGACTATCTATTTGCCAGTTCCAAGTCTCGGTTCCTCTCTCGGACGCTTTGGGACATGACAGTAAACCCCATCTCCCATCTCAGCGGTCGTCTTGACAGCTGCCTCTTCGAAGGGGGGGGGGGGGGGGGGGGCAACAACAGTTGGTCTCATCAGGAACGCTTAACAGACAGCAAGTGCTAAGTAAAGGTTGGAAAGCCTGTTAGGATATCAGATCATTATCATCAAGCCGTCCCGTTTTCTTTTTTGATTTATTGAGAATAATGTCTCAAGAGAGTGACGGCTCTTTCAGTACTGGCTTTCCATCTCCATCTGTAACACCTCAGTGGTGGTAACGGGACGCCACCCAGGAGATCATTTCCACGAAGATTGCAAAGTTGTCGCTGAAAAGCGATGCGTAAAGTGCTCAGCGCTATCCAAGAACCCTCAACACTTTGTCAAACCAGACAATCACATTCTACCAATTTGGCCAAAAAACCTTACTTGCTATGAAAATAAGCAGAGGGGCTTAAATTTAGAGTGTGAATGTAGGATAACCTTGACAAAGGATGTTTGCCTTGGCTGCGGATACAGAAAAAAAATCTAGTCCACTGAAAACTGTACACTTGTCTCGCCGTTCTTCTGGTTCTTTTCTCTGCGGAGTCTACTTGTTTAGAATGAGGCGTTAGTGATATGCACAGCCGTCTTAAGAGGTTTGCCTCCTTGGTTGGAACATCACATCCCATATAAAGTCATATGAACGGTCAAGTGTCTGGCAACAGCGAATCGCCATGCAGATCCATGAAAAAGAAAGGGCACGGGGAAGGAACCCTCAGACGCCGTTTCCAAAAAAGTATTGAATGTCCCAAGGAATTCAGTCGCTCCCCTTGTGGAAGTACATATTTGACTGAACGTACTCTTGCAAACCCTTGCACTCCAGCTCAGCCATCAGTCCGACACAGTCGCCTCAGAGTAGACCGGCGCAGCTCACATCCCTCCTTGGTTAACTTTTCGTGATTTTTGGTGCAGTGAAACAAACAATAACCAGCCATGGATGCCATCAAGAAGAAGATGCAAATGCTCAAGCTCGACAAGGAGAATGCCTTGGACAGAGCTGAGCAGGCTGAATCCGACAAGAAAGCAGCGGAGGACAGGAGCAAACAGGTCGGCTTTATTAGTGTGCCATAGAAAAGAGCGAGGGATGGCGAGTTAACTTCTAAATCACGATCTGAGTGGATTACCCATCCGATGTGGATTTAATAAGATTGCTCAAAACATGGAATATAGTATTTTGAAAAAGTTTGAACTAAAGATTTGAGTTAGACTACCTTTTGTGTTTCGTAAAGTTCAATTGTGATTTAATCCTTATCAGTATCGATAGCATATTACAGTATACTGTATCCTATATTGTATTACAGTGACATTGATAGGCTATGTACCTAGATACATCATTCAATTAGTAATTTATTTCTAAATGACTTCGTGTCCTGTATGCCTAATGCTGGTTATTTACATGCATGTATAGTTAGAAGATGAATTAAGAGAGGTGGAAAAGAATTTGCGCATTACCGAAGATGCGCGAGATAAATTACATGAGGAGTTCCAGTCCGCTGAAGAAAAGTTGCTGGTCGCTGAGAAGACAGCCACCCAGGTATTCCACGTGTGCATCTTTACCTACTTTTAATTTTGCTGCTTCTTTCTCTCTCCCTCTCTCCTCTGTCCATGTCCATTGCCTCCCTCGCGTCCTCTACGCGCACACGCTTTGTTTTCTGCTGCTCACCCCTCTGACCCCTCACACGGTGGCAAATGAATAAATAAAAAACAAATCAGCTCGAGGATGACTTGGTAGGACTACAGAAGAAATTGAAGGCCACTGAAGATGAGTTGGACAAATATTCTACCTCCCTTAAAGACGCCCAAGAGAAATTGGAACTCGCAGAGAAGAAAGCCACAGACGTAAGTATGAAGGGTCACTCCAGAATGCCACACCATTCTCGCAATTCACATCTTTCCCCACAAGTTGCCCATATTTCTAAGTTGCCTGCGGTGTGACATGACCGTTTTTAAACAATATCCTTGAATAGATTTATTTGGTCTACTTAATGAAAAATGAATTATCGATAAGGTCAACATTTGTTGCGGAAAACATTGCGTAAGAACTGTCATGTTACACCAGGCATTTTCTGTGCACTGCATGTTTTAAGTGGTGTCACCAAAGAGTCACCTTTCACCGTCGTAAAGGATGTGGTTGTCTTTCGGTAGTAGCTCACTAGTCATATGAGATGAACAACACTTGGCAAACTTGCTACAACTGTCTTGTAATATAAGCAACATTTACTTTATTGCCCTTGAAGATCATTAAAATGGATGCTGAATCTTCTCAACTGGATTGTAGCCCGACAAATTTAGCTCAGGGCTTTATATGGTAAAGACTGGCTTTGGCCTGTCCGCTATATTGTCCCTTCTGTTTTTCTTTATTTTGACGCTGTTTGCCCTATTCGGCTTTTGCCTTTGTTTCAAAAGTACTTTTTTATTTTTAAATGACAAGGTTCAGTCGCAAGACTGTTATTGAAATGGCGGTTACGTTTTCAGTGGCTACGCCCTGATTCGAAAAGTTAAGACCTCATCTATTAATTAAGTTTGCATCAACGACGGATGGACAGTCTTACTTATAAAAGTTGATAGCCCATCAATATATATTGGGCCAATGTGCAAAAACATGAATGAGGTCTCCATGAAAGGAATGTGCTTGTGTATGTGTAATATGACAAGTATATTACAGGACATTATAGGCCTAAATGTAGCCACTGGTTTACAATCATGCAGATGATTAATGGCAGGTTTTTGTCCGTAGGCTATGATGATATGATATCTGACCATCTTAAATACGTGGAATCTTTTACAGATGTAATTTATACAGTGTTTCACGAGCTCATAAAAAGTGAGCTTTTATATCAGACTGAATTTGTGAGATATATCTTTGAACTTGACATTTATACAAGCCTTAAGTGCCACCTATTGGAACAAATGGGTAGGCTACCTCGCGTTTTCGGTGAAGCTGAAATAAGTAGCCTAGGCATACTGTGTTATGTAGCCTATTTGGTAATAATGGTGTTGTTTGTTTATTTACTTTTCACGGTTTCGCATGTTTAATAGGCAGTACAGACCAATGTTGCGTTGATCCAAGTTAGGAGCGTTGATCCAGTCAGGAGCGCAGTAGAATTTTCTTGCACAGTGCAAATCACTACAGCAGAGGGCGCACAATAACAATATGCAGGCCCATAGCTTACCTAGTGGAATGTATTAGGATAATGGACGGTGATGCGTAGGCGTGACTTAGTAAAATGCATTTTTGAAATAAAATATTACTATGTTTTTTATTTGTTTTTAAATATATCAAGCACAATAGAATATATATTACTGATTCAACAATAGCCTTTGCAATTGTAGCATTTTCTGTCTTACACACGGCTATGAAAACATGGTTACTTCCGGTGAAATGCAGGCGTTGCTGAGCGTCTCGAGACGAGCACAGCGTTGAGCTGCTATTTAGTCGGTGTCTTGCTTTCCAGGGCGATTTTGCGCTCTGTGGAAATTTCAGGGAATTCATAATAGCTCATTAGTTTAAGATAGAGTAAACATAATGGCAGGACTAACATCACTGGAAGCTGTGAAACGAAAAATAAGATCCTTGCAAGACCAGGCAGACGGTGCTGAAGAGAAAGCCGAAAGGCTGCAGAAGGAGTTGGGGTTGGAGAGGAAAGCCAGAGAAACAGTAAGCCTTCAATGATTCATTTGATACAATGATACAAAGTAGCAGCATCAGTATTACATCCGCTTCTATTTTTTTTCATTTAACAATTTTGTAACCCATGCTATTTGATAGGGGGATGCATTGTAAGTCAGGTGTCATATATGTTTGTAGGTAGCCTACAGAGCGAGTAAGCAAGATGATGAGTGCTGTGACATAGCGGTATTTACGTTGCACCCCGCTGTGCAGCGCACCAGCTAGTTAGCCAGCTAAATATAACATGCGCACGCCTTAGTATTTTCCCACAGCAACAGATTACCTGTACGGCAGGCTTATGAGATAGTAGAGGGCTTGCAGAAATTTGAGTGGAATCCCTTAGTGTGTTGTAAGGACTGTATGAAATACGTAGCGTTAGCGCCACACTAACTTTCAGATTGGCTAGTTGCGGTGTCTTACTCTAGTGTTATAAGTCGTGATGTTCAGTCGTATCTTACAATCACTAAATTCAATAGAGTAGGCTCGGCTACGAAACCTGACGGCAACAGTGCCGTTGGTGTTTGAACGTGGTTTGCATAGGCTACCTCTTTTAATTCCGTCTGGATGACCTGTGGTGGGATATTTGGATTACACCGGTAAAACCCGCCTAGTGGAATTAATTACTCTTTAGTAGAGTGAGAGGTTGCAATATTGCATTCCAGCAATGCCCCTTGCTGTGATGGGAGGGATGTTGTCGGATTGATCTTGGCCTGTCTGTGTAGGCCTAATATTTATGACTGATTTAAACGCAGCTTCTCCGTGCTAAGGGAAGAGCCTTTTGCGACCTGGCAACCACCGTTTTTAAGTTCGTTTGCCATATATGGACAAGCAAGCCGCGGTATCGCACATTCAAAGAGAGACCCACCTTCGTCTCTGAGGCTATGGTCAGCATTAGGCCTACCTGCTAAATACAGCGTGTTCTGTGCCATCATTAAGTATCCTTGCCATCTCTGAACTGAATTGGTGGTTAAGATGCAAATTCTAAGGAGCCTTTTGCGTCTATTAACCCTGCGCGCTTTAGGGTGTGGTTTGTTAGTGGCTCGGTGAGGCATATGATGAGATACTGTCAGTTTATCTTTGCGTTACGTCCTCATATCTCAATTGACAACACAAGATGCACTTTGCCCGTACGCTGCAAATAGCACGCGCGTGAGGCCACTGAATGGGAGCCTTCAGTAGAGTTCAGCTCCCTCATTACGTCAGGAAGCAGGCCTACCTCAAAATGCATATTTATTGACCTCATACAGTTTGATCAGGACACTCACAGAGCCCATGCTACAAGTGCAGTGCAAATAGCCGATATCTCGAGTTCAAAGATGTCGCGTTATATGCCCAGGCAAATTCATTGGGGTTTGAAAATAATTGGCTACTTGTATTTTTATGGCCTTGGAGATAAAACTTCCACAGGCCTGTGATGTGAGGTTGCTTCATTTACACTAGGGTCAGACAGGGAGAAGCTGGAGTTTTAAACAGGCAGGAGTGATTCCCCTGGACAGGCCTGTGTTGCCTCTGAGGCAGTGGGATTGAGTCTCCACAGCCCACAGTGACTTCAGCTTCTCCATTAATGCGCTCTCAAGAGGCCAGTAATAATGCACAAAGCTCAGCCCTGCCCTCCCTCAACAGTTGCCACAGCCAGCACACAGATACTGTGTGTGTGTGTGTGTGTGTGTGTGTGTGTGTGTGTGTGTGTGTGTGTGTGCGCACAAGCAGTGTTGGAAAGACCTTAAGGGCTAGGCCCTTGCTCCTCTGTTGACAGATGACCTAGGGAGCTGGTCATAAACTTGACATGCTGTCTCATCAGGTCAAGGCAGTCACACCTAGCAGCGAGGCCAACAAGCATGCAGCAAAAAGTCAACCACATCCTCTACGCTCAATGATGAATTCTCAGAATGTGTAGTGTTTAGATATATCGAATTGTCCATGTGTGCTCGTCGGTGCGTATATGCACGGGTTGGACACAGGTATGGTCATCCGCGGCCTCTGCAGATTGACTCATTACGGCCATTGCTGTGCTCCCAAAGGCCGAGGGGGATGTGGCCTCCCTGAACAGACGCATCCAGCTGGTTGAGGAGGAGCTGGACAGGGCTCAGGAGCGTCTGGCCACCGCTCTGCAGAAGTTGGAGGAAGCCGAGAAGGCCGCAGATGAGAGTGAGAGGTAAGCAATGGCGGGAGCTGCAGGGAAGGGAGGGGGGGGGGGGGTTACAGGGACTGTGGAGGAACCAGTGGCATAGCAACACTGTTGGCTGCAGTGTGTGGGGTTTATAGTCTACCTGATTCTACCTATCCCTTTCGGTTTGTTTTCCCGCTCATCTTTTACGTGAGACCGATCTCTTGAGAGGTTTTCTTTTTCACACTCGTGCTTGTATATCCGTTCATCTCTTTTTCTTCTTCTGTCTATTCAAATTCTTCATTCTTTCTGTCACCTCTCTTTTGGTCCCTCCCTCTGTGGTTTGGCTCGTCAGCTCTTGACTGCTCTTTTGAGAGAGCTGTAGCGGTGTGCCCCCACTTCCTCTGCCGTCTCTCTCACGGCTGGTTTGTGCTTAACTGAAACCTGCTCTGAGTGGCAGCAGACCTACATGCACTCATTCACTTAAGACATGTCAATGTTTTAAGACCGTTTAACTGGGAAAAGGGTGGGGAGGGGGAAAAAACGACAACAACAAGTGATTTCATTCGAGCCACTGGTAATTGATCATGGCTCTCTATGAGAGCAGTGTCTGTTGTTGTAGCTGAAGTGTTTTCCACAGCAGTAATTGCACATGAAAGGTGATGTGTGTGGGGCCTGTGTGGCCGGTCATTGTGAGTGTGTGCCCCGAGGAAGCTGACGTTGGGCCGCTGGCGTTTATTGGCAGCGCCTGCAGACGTGAGCTGGTTAAGGAGGAACGGCCAGGCCGAGAATAAGCAGCGATTCACAGGGGCGCAAGGCCGTGTTTCCCTGCCTTTGTTCCGCAGCACACAGTGGCCCTCTGTGCTCCGCAGGGCCTGCTGCCTAAACATAGACCCACTGTGTGTGTGTGTGTGTGTGTGTGTGTGTGTGTGTGTGTGTGTGTGTGTGTGTGTGTGTGTGCGGACCTGACCTGACGTTCATGTGTGCCAGTGATCATCGCTGTGTCCCACCCCCACCCGCCCACCTTCCCCTCCATGGCCAGCACTCCAGCACCCCCACCCACCCCTCCTTACTCATTTCCAACCACCAGGAGTGCTGATGACAGTGCGATGATTTATGTTTTACATCATGTCTGCCCACTGGATTGTTTGAGTGAGTGTGTAGGTGGTTGCCGGCAGGGCTGTTGCCATGGTGCAGATGGGGGTATTGATTGGGGTCAAGTTTTTGAGAGGCAATAGAAAAGCCTGACTTCTATTTTCTCTCTCTCTCTCTGTCTCTCTCCCTCTATCTATCCCTCTATTCATCTATCTATCCATCTTCAGAGGCATGAAGGTCATTGAGAACAGAGCTATGAAGGATGAGGAGAAGATGGAGCTCCAGGAGATCCAGCTGAAGGAGGCCAAGCACATCGCAGAGGAGGCTGACCGCAAATATGAGGAGGTGGGTGGGATGGGGTTCGGGTGGGTGGTTTGGCCTCTGCCAATCTCCCTGTAACTGATACCTGCTTTGCAGCTAGACACATGTCAACAGCTTCAAGCTTGATGACTGACTGTTTGTAAATAAACAACCATCCCTGTCATGCATAGATACCACTTACTTGCATACTCTTGGTATAACATTACATTGCCACTGCTCAGACTCATTCTATGATTCCTCCTAGTTTAAAGGAGCTGTGTGTATTTATAGTGTAAGACTCCACTACCTAGGGAATGCTGAAGATCAGACATGGTGGAGTGTATCTGTTTCAGCATGCATCATCACCTTTAATTTAGTGCTATCATGTTTTTGTTGGGTTGTTTTTTTTTCAGCAAGAACTTACTTGTGTACTTTTTCCACATGTGTATGTTATAGATTATTACGGAGAAGCTTCGGTATAGGTAGTGTTGGAGGTAGTTGTGCTGGCTAGGTAGACTGTAACTGGTGTGTGGTGTGCTGACAGGTTGCCCGTAAGCTGGTGATCGTTGAGGGTGAGCTGGAGCGCACGGAGGAACGTGCTGAGCTGGCCGAGAGGTAAGATGGAGGAAGGGTGGAGGCTCTTCCCTATGCCTGATCCCCCCCCCAACACTCCCTGCTCCCACAAACTCAGTTTATTATGATATTATTTATTATAATTTGTCAGTTGTCAGATAAATGTTTTAGTGATTGCAGTTGGACTCGTTGATTTGCTGCATGTGTTAGAGCAATTGAAAAGTGGTGTTGCTGTTGGACTCCCACTGTAGCCTACATTGTACAGCTGCATGGAGGCAACAGCAATCCATTGCTCCCGCATAACACTCATCTGTTGCATATCAGTATTTAGTTGTCCCACCACAGAGGTGAAGCTAAATGTGTGACCTATGGTGGACTTACAACTGACGCCATACTAACATGTTTTGTACTTGATCATCATTACTATGGGTATTTTTTTGTTTCCTTTGTTTCGCATGGACTATTAACACGCATGTGTTCCCGGGCTTTGATTGGCCTTGCCCTCCTCGTGGCCTACCCTTAACAGAGTGGTCCGACAATCAGAGGAGGAGGCCAAGGTTTTGGACCAGGCCACAAAGTCATTACAAGCTTCTCAAAATCAGGTACTAAAGGGTTAACGCTCAATCACTACAACCTGTCCTGTGACTTACCTACTCGCCTTCTCCTGTGCGTCTGCTGCCTCCATACTAGCTTCCCTGCTAACAAAGGCATTTCTCCTGCTTGCTTCGTGGGTTGCCTGACTCTCTTTTCCATCTCTTTTTTTCTCCCTTTTGTTTTGTTTATTTTGAAACTCTCATTTAGTTTGGTTCCTCTAACCTAGCAGGAATGCTGCATGATTAGCACTAACTCAGTGGTGTCGGCAAGGTTAATGATTGTGTTTCAGGAACTATGCATCGTGCGTGTGTGTGTGTGTGTGTGTGTGTGTGTGTGTGTGTGTGTCTGTGTGTGTGTGTCTGTGTGTGTGTGTGTGTGTGTGTGTGTGTGTGTGTATATATATATTTAGCCATGGCCTTGTGATATTTTTCTTGTGACATTCCTGCTGAGTTTGGACTTTCTTGGCTCCCTTACAGTTTAATTGCCCTGGTCTTATTCACATTTTTTTCTTTATATGTTTTATTTTTATACTCTCTGTCTCTCTGGCTCTCCCTCTCCTTTTCTCCAACTGCTTGTGTTGTTTCCCTGGTCTTCCCCCTGCCATTTGTGGTGTCTCCACTCCATTCCACTCCTCTCCCTTCCTTCCTCTGCTCCTCCGCTCCTCTTGTGTGTGAAACACCAGCAAATGCTCTGACCTTGAGGAAGAGTTGAAAACCGTGACCAACAATCTGAAGTCCCTGGAGGCCCAGGCTGAGAAGGTAGGTGCCCTGCCCCGAGCCCCCTCGAGCCCCCACCCCACCCCACCCCCTGGACATACTCCAGCTCCTGCTTCAAAGCACTGGACAGGAGGACCTGAAAGTGACCAGTTCACAACTCTGCTCTGGATTTGAATCATGTCTGCTTGTGCTGTCTCATGACTCATGACATTTGTGAAACTTGCATTGTAGTGTAACTCTTTTTTTAGTAACTTGCCTAGGACTGGGTGTCTCATTAAAATGAGGTTCCAGTGTACTGAAAGTATAGCATGGCTAGAAAGGCTAATTGGGTTAGCTAGAGCCTGACCGAGGCTGAATGGTGGGTGAGGTGGCTATCTGTGGCAGCATACCTGGATGGGAGTCACCCCCACTCCACACTCCCCACTCCCCACCCCACTCCATCATAGGGAGTGGCTCCTCAGGAATGTGGAGACACTGTTGACATGTGTGTCGTTTGCGTTCTACCCACAGTACTCCCAGAAGGAGGATAAGTACGAGGAGGAGATCAAGGTCCTCACCGACAAACTGAAGGAGGCAAGTTACTGGATTCACCTTTGGACTGTGTCCTTTGAAAGAGAGAGAGAGAGAGAGAGAGAGAGAGAGATTGTGTGTGTGTGTGTGTGTGTATGGGTGGGTGGGTGTGTCTGTGTATTTGCATGTGTATATGTGTGTGTGGGGTGGGGGGTTGGGGTTAGTCAATGTGTGCCAGAAGGAAGAAAGGAGTAAATAAAAAGAAAGTGAGCAAATGAATGAATGAATGAATGAACGAATGTGTGTGTCCTCTATGCTGTTTGGGTGATACGTTTGTGTGTCTCCTTGTTCCACAGGCTGAGACCCGTGCTGAGTTTGCTGAGAGATCCGTAGCCAAGCTTGAGAAGACCATTGATGACCTGGAAGGTACGACCGTCTGTCCTCTCACTCACACAGGGGTTTCCTCAGAGCGCCATCGTAGAGCTGAGGCCTCGTCGACATCGATAGTTCACTCCGCACTAGCACTCTGGTTTTTGACCACATCCTCTGCAGTCACACTTCGTCTAAAACTCCAATTCATATTCTATAAGTCCTACCGCTTTACCGCTTTAGCCACTTTTCTCTTTGCTAATTGAGCTATGCTGAAATGATCTCTTCTTTCCTCCATGGTTAGTGTTTCCACTAAAGAAAGCTCTCGTTGGTTCACATCCCTTATGTTCATGAGTCATGACCGGAAACTCCAAATGTGTAGAGCGGATTACACTGGTACTATAGTTTCATGTTGAAGTTTTTATGACTTGGCCACCTTTGACGTTTTAGTGTGCTAGGCGTTCTACAAAA
>NC_085003.1:13230575-13310575 GCF_963854185.1 Sardina pilchardus | reverse complement strand
TAATCTGCTCTCTATTTCTTTCGTGAAGAGGAGATTTAAGAAAGGATGGCGTCATTTGATCTTTGCATGCAATGCAAATCAGGTATTGGTGCCTACACAAATCCTGTGGTTTCGTTTGGTCAGCTCTTTCAATGAGTGAGTCTGTCCTCCCTGGCCATATCAGGAGATGATATAGAAGCGGGCGCTAACTACCTGCTGCTGGAACACTTTGTTACAAGGGTAGTGACGGTCCTGTTTGCTCGTGACACTCCTGCATACCAAGCCCCCTTACTACTGATTTCACTGATAGATACATAGGGAAAAGGACACTTCTCTGTGGTTTTACCATGCTGTGAATGCATTCTATAAGGAGAGACTCTTAATGCCCTCCGGATGTTTTGGCCTCTGTCCTCTTGTGTTGCTGTGGTAATGGTGTTTTGGCCTCTGTCCTCTTGTATTGCCGTGGTAATGGTGTTTTTGCTGAGCATACGCTGGTCTTCTGATCTTCTGTTTACACTTTGGATTACAGCATTTGAGTCAATAACTCCACAATCGGATCATTTCCCAACAGATCCCTTTAATCCTCTTGCATTCATTCAGTCCTTCTTTCCTTCCCTCCTTCCCTCCATCCTTCCCTCCGTCCTTCTTTCCCTCCTTCATTCCCTCCTTACTGTTTTCCCCAAACATGTTTATAATATACTACACTGAAAATGGTCCAGCAAATAATGGCTGTCCCGTATATTGCTAGGAGACTCGTATCTGAGTATTCAGGGTCTCAGTGAGTCGATAAGGTGAGACCATGTGCTAGTTTGGGGTGAGCAACTGTCTCATCGCTCAGCCAGGTAATGAGCGACTCCGTGCCTGCTGTGTCCATAGTAACAGGTGTCCGGAGTGTCGTTGCCTTGTCCCCGCCAGCATCCCTTTGTAGTGTTAACCGTGTCCGGTGTTCATCGCATCATTGACTGCCAGAGGCGGACATTCCTGGTTCCAGAGAGTAAAAGTCCTGCCACATATCCTTTCTACAGTACCTGTGCACTTAACACAGGTGATATCACTAATTATCTGATCTACCTGGCAGCTAATTAGGATGAGCTGGTTTACCAAATGGTTGGATCAAATACTTGGCAGGACTTTTACTCTCTGAATCCGGGATGTCGGCCTCTGTTGACCGCATATGAAAATACCAGTGGATGTGAACTAATGCTCATTTAACACCAAAGGTCTTCTCTCCCTCGCCATCCTGTGGTTGTACTGATTACTGATTTTCCCTCACTCTGTGTGTGTGTGTTTTTTTCTCTTTCTCTCTCCATCTTTCTCTCCCTTTCTTCCTGTCTTCCTCTCTTCCTTTCTTCCTGCTCTGCCACTGACGTGCTCCCTCTCCGCTCCCTTGCCCTTCGTCTGCTCTGTGACCTGCTGCACTCCGCTAGATCGCCTCTACCAGCAACTTGAGAAAAACCGCCTGCTCTCTAACGAACTAAGACTGGCCTTGAACGAGGATTAAAACACAATCTGGATGTTTTGCGTCCTAACTACGGGTTTATACACATAACACACCTTCATACTAACAGTGTGTCTGAATTGAGGTGAACATTGTATTTTAAAAACGCATACGCTGTGCAACACTTTACATCACTCCAAAATCCTGTTGTGAACTGTCTACGGTTTATTCATACACGCTTTCGAAGTAATGTATCGTCTCCATTTTAACATCTGTTCATATTAAGCATGCTGAGTGTTGGAAGATGAGATGAGCTGCAAGGCTTACTTATTGGTCTTACTAAAGGGACCAAGACAGCAGAAATTTTGTTGCACTCTGGTTAGCTTATTATGCATGAATGTCTGGATGAACAGTGACACTCGAGTTAGCTATATGACATCACTGTTGAATTCACAAATGGCTTACTATTAACGACTACAGTTTGGGCCTTTATGGAGTGCTAAAAAGGGAAACAAGTGTGCTTATGGAACCAGCTGCATGCATTTGATTTTTTTTTTTTTTTTTTAATATTTCATGTATGGCATATTTTAAAAGATGTCTCTTTATTTGATGTTCTAACAGAGAAACTTTCAAGTGCTAAAGAAGAGAACCTTGAAATGAACCAGATGTTGGACCAAACTCTAATGGAGTTAAATAATATGTGAAAAGCCAGAGAGGTCTGCCAGCCCTTCCCCACCCGCAGCCCTGTCCAGCCCCCCCACCAGTTCCCCACCAGCGCTCCTCCACCTTACTCCACCTTCCTCCACCTTACTCCCCAGTGTTTGTGTTTATGATTTGTGGTTATTTTGCACCTCGCTTGCCATGAACTCTTCCCTCCCACCTCTCTCTCTCTCCCTCTCTCTCTCTCTCCCTCTCCCTCTCCCTCTCCCTCTCCCTCTCTCTTCTCTGCACCTCACAGCGGAGAGCGAAATAACCTGGCGCTTTACCTGTACCCCGTTTGCACCATTCCTGCTTTTAGCAGAGACCAGCGCAAGAGCAGTTAGGAAGAATCCTTTGAAAGAGGCCCAACTAGAGAAACACTATCACTCAGCCCAATCGATACCTTAGCATCATCATAATGATGTCTGCATTTTGTAGTTCTTTGAGTTTCTCCCCCCCTCCCCACCCCAACATCATTGTGACAAATTATCAGGTTGAAAAAACATGTGCCATTTATTAGGTATGACTGAAAGATGTAGTTCAGCTGAGATTGAATTGGGCACTTGTCATTTCATTCTGATCATGCACATGCCTTTGTCAATTCATTAAAGACAAAATGGGATAAATCTTTTGCACTTAAATCCAAAATTATGCACATAGTTTTTGTACGAATTCAGTTCTTAAAAAGCCAATTATTGTCTAATGTTTTTTTTTTTTTTTATGCATTGAATTAGGTTGTTCATGTGCATATGGTGCTACTGTGAAGACAAGTTTTACCAGCTTGTGTCTAGGTAGATATATTAAGTTATTGCCAATATTCCAGTACCATAATTTGGATTGTATTTCAGTTCTTAATAGTTTTGTGCCAAACCTTGGTCCTGGTCACAAAGGGACTTGCCTACACTCCAAAGGTTTTTTTATTGTCATTTTTATTATTTATGTTTTGTTTGGGTATTTTTGTTAGTTTTTTTTTACTGTAAACTCAAAACAAAATGTACGGCAGCATTATTTTTTTGCAAATCCATTTTGGGTTTTCCTCATGCTCATGGTTCAAACCATTCTTATTTTACTGTTTTAAATGTAGATGTTGAAACGTTTGTCCTATATGAAATGTATAAAGTTAATAAATATGAATAAACCACACAAGTTTGACGTTTTCTAAAGGCTGGTGGAAAATTGTTATGCTATTTTATGGTCTGCTGCGTCGTTCTTGATGTTATCATACAGTATCTTTGCTCTTGGATTGACGACCATCATTGCATAAGGTGTCGGAACCGCCACTTGTTATCCAGGTAGTGGATACCTGTATGCTCACCTCAGTGGATGTTTGTTCAATTGCAAACAACAGTGAGCCCACTTCCCCTTTTTACTCTTTGGTGTCTCAGCTGAAGTGAGTAGGCCTACACACTCTGACCCCCACGTCCACCCTTTTGACTATGCCATGTTTACGCAGTTAAGGAGAGGAGGGGAATCTATGCAAGTCACTATGGGCTCTTCTCGTTGTCTCTCCTCGGTCCTCCAGCTCGTTCCCACTGATCTATAAAGAACACTGGATGCTATCCCATTGTTGCCGCCCCATCATTCTTTATAGAACAGTGGAAACAAGGACCGAGGAGAGACCATAAGAGGAGGCCATTACAAATCCAGTCTTGCTGTTAGTCTTCCATTAGTGTCACCGCTAAATGAGGTGAGTGCATGCAAAGATGGCATGCAATGACCGGATGTTGTTTATAGCACAATGTTTCCTTTTACATTACAATACATTACATTTGGCTGACGCCTTTTATCCAAAGCCTCCTCATCTCCAATGCTGTGTTAAAGGGAAGTTTACTACGTATATTTCATGCTTAAAGTCTGTGTCGATACTTTGCAAACTACTGACTTTGCATATCTGGGTATAGCCTATAAAATTCTTAATAAATAACATTTAAAAAATGTAATGTTTGAAAAGCTTAAGCCCTAAAACCTTGGGTCTCTTGAGTTTGTTCACATGCTGACGTTTCCTTTTAATTGTGCTTGAAGTGGCCGCTTTGTGGACTGACTGGGAAAGTGTTGCAATATAGGCAAGGTCAAGTTCTATTCAGGTCTTGGAAGGATGGAATGGAAAAAAGCTTATCAGTGTTGAGACTTTCTAAACACTTGCCCATTGCCAGTGTAAACGGGTAAGGACAGATCCTAACCTTCAGTGTGGCCCTTTATAACAATAGCATGCACGTGACCGGCCTGTAGCGGGTTCATGTAGCCAGTGATAGGCCTGCTCAATGTTACCTAGTGTAGGTGCTGGCCCGTAGGGTTCACCATGGAGCAAACCTGATCCAGTAATATGTTCAGTTGTGCTTGGTTTCTCCCGCTTGTTGGATTTGAAGAAATCCATTTATCAACCGGAAAATTATTATTAGGTAAGACATTATTGAATTCATCATCACTCTGACTGGAATGCTCATTTAAAGATTTATTAAATTGTAGACCTCAACTACACGTAGAATGTAGACATTTACAATTGGTGAATTATTTTAAATTAACTTCAGACGTGTGTGTGTGTGTGTGTGTGTGTGTGTGTGTGTGTGTGTTGCAATGAACGCTTCCTTAATAGAGGTGTCTTGCTGACTGATATGCAAAATAACTAATAATAGGTTGCTTATTTGTATTACAGCCTAATCCAACACAACATCTCTCCAACTCCATTAATAACATGCCACAAAGGCCATGCTCGAGCTCTTATCACAGGTCGTATGGAGTGGTTGTCGGACCATATCTTTTTCACAGGCGAGGAAACAGTGACCCCAAGAGGAAAGGCCCTTGCATCGATTATATCGACATTCAGTTATTGAGGACTAGAGGTAGCTGTCTCGATTGGCCTTGCCTTTCACAAATTTGATTAACACTACTAACAACCTTTGAACCAAAGCGCTGCTGCGACTATATATAATTCGTGCTATTTGAGAGGTTTTGTGACTATGTCGCGTGTACTCTTATCCCTGGAACGTGTGCACGTTAGATGCAAAGACTGTCCTGGAAGATTTCGCTCTTATCCTTTGTTGACATCCCGAACTAACTACTCTGGCAAGCTGTCTAAAGGCGTTCTTTACCAACAACCAACGAGAGCATACGCGGGACTTAAAGGACAGAGTTTATACCAGTCATTTACTAAAACTAGGTCGAAGTTATGGGTTTTGGGTTTAGGGGCCGGGTTTGTTTTAGCTTTTGGGTTAAAACACCGTGCGTATAACAGCGAGCCGTGCAATGCAGAGACAGCCTACGAGCCTCAAACAGACTTTAAATATGCTGAAGCCATAGAAATTAGTAGAGATCTGGTTCGACGGATAAAGGTACAGGTACACAGGAGACCCACTGTATTTCCTAATAGTTTTGATCGATATCGAGTTAGTTCTATGGTAGCCTAACTTAGGCTACTACTCTAGCCAAGTGTAGGCTACATTTATGATCTGTGTCTGACAGCTAACTTTTTTTATGGCATAGGATGAGGTGGGGGCCCCAGGCATGGTGATTGGTGTGTCAGTGGATGGCGCACAGGTTTGGACTGAAGGTGTGTGTCTGATGTTTTCTGAAGTCTTCTCAAATGTGGCTCAATCAATAGTCTTTGGTTTTTGTGAGACCTTTAGACAAACAATACCATTCCCACACAGGCATGGGTTATGCTGATTTGGAGAACCGGGTGTCTTGCGGCCCTGGCACGGTGATGCGTATTGCCAGTATCAGTAAGCCACTGACAGCAGCTGCTGCTGCCCGCTTGTGGGAAGCGGGCAAGCTGGACCTCGATGCCCCTGTCCAGAAATATGTGCCTGAATTTCCTGAGAAAACATTTGAAGGAGAAGCTGTGAGACTTGGCAACATTTGACAATACAACAGTTCAGATTGTTTACAGTATAGAATTTGGGACACACATTTCTAGGGCTCACATTTAAAATAGCTATCAGGAAATGTGTGTATACATTTTGTGTATGCTATATGTTTTTAAATGATTATTATTTCTTTTTTGTTTACTGTTTGGATGTTGTTCAGGTCACCATAACGCCACGCCTGATTCTGTCCCACCTGAGTGGTATTCGCCACTATGAGAAGGATGCCAAGAAGGTGCGGGAGGACAAGGAGAAAGCCAAACGCCTCATCAAGCTGCCTGACAAGAATGAGAAGGAAGAGAAGAACAACGCTGTGAGCAAAGACAAAGCAAAAGCTGAGGACGACCGCACCAGCAAGACCAAAGAGGACAAGAAAAAGAAGGAGTTTGAACAGGAAGAGTACTACCTCAAAGACCGCTTTGAAAATGTCATCCAGGCCTTAGACCTTTTCAAGAACGACCCACTTATTTACAAACCAGGTGCGTGTTCATTTTCCGTGTCATCCTGATCACTCATGAATTGACCTATGGTATGAACAAATGCTACTGCGGGACCTGTAAAAGATGGTGAAGCATTGTTCTGTTGAGCCTGAGATAAAAATCCATTCCCAGGTGGCACTGATATGACATCCCCTCTCTCTGGTTATACAGTTTAGGCATAAAAACATCTAAAACTTCAGTGGACTGCAGAGTCGCCAGTGTCCACACGCCATTTTGTATTCACTTTGGACAAAAATGTCTGCCAAATCCCATAACCCTAACCGACTGTAACCATAGCCATAGTATTTAGTTGTTTGTTGTTTGTCAGCGCATTTGTTTTTGTGTATTTCTGTAGGAACCACGTTCCTGTACTCCACCCATGCCTTCAGTCTCCTGAGTGCTGTGGTTGAGAGGGTGGCTGGTGAGCGCTTCCTTGACCACATGGCCAAGATGTTCCGTGAGCTGGGCATGCTCAATACCGTCCCTGACGAAAACGATCCCATCATCTATCACCGCTCCAGGTAAGTCACAGTGGATCACTTGGGTTGGGTTGCCTGGGCTTGCTTAGCAAAGTATAGTAAAGTGTAGAATAACACTGAGTAGAGCAAAATAGAGTTTGCTCAAATATGGCTCAACATTGAGATCACCAAACAAGCTTGTCCTGATCAAACATCATGAGGATCATAAGTGAATTATGTTTAGTATGAGTTTACCTGCCCATGAAAGACTTTTCCCGCTCTGTAACTCTGTAGAGTGGCAGTGGCGTGCGTCCCGTTTGCTATGGAGGACAACGCCGTGGAAAATACGCTTCTCTATAATCCAGAATGGAGTAGCTATGGGGTCCATACTGTAAACTAACACATCCCTCTCTTTCTCTCTGTCTTTCTCTCTCTTTCTCTCTCTCTCCCTCTCTCTTGCTTTCTCTCCATCTGTCTTTCCTTTGTTTACCATTCCCGCTCCCGTTGGTGTCTCAGAAACTACCACCTCAATAAGAAAGGCCGTGTGGTGAACTGCCCGTACGTGGACAACTCCTACAAGTGGGCCGGAGGAGGCTTCCTCTCCACGGCGGGGGATCTGCTCCTGTTTGGGAACGCCCTTCTCTACAGCTACCAGCTGGCCAGCCTCCAGGACCGCAGCGGCCGCCTGCCTGGCTTCCTCAAGCCCCAGACGGCCATGGCCCTCTGGGCCCCAGTTGACAAGACCGAGGCCTCTTGGGACAAGGACGGCCTCTACGCACAGGGCTGGCTGGTGGTGGAGAGGCTGCAGAAATATGGCCAGTGCCGGCACCGCAGGCACTACGTCTCACATACAGGGGGCGCTGTGGGCGCCAGCAGCGTTCTGCTAGTGCTGCCGAGTGAGTCTAGTGGTGAGGCAGACGCGGGGGCCCGGGCTCAGGGGAAGGCGCTTCCTCGGGGAGTGGTGGTCACCATCATTACCAACATGCAGTCTGTGGGACTGAACACCACTGCACTGAAAATTGCCCTAGAGTTTGATAAGATCCGAAGTAAATGAGGTGTGTGTGTGGGTGTGGGTGTGTGTGGGTGTGTGTGCATGCGCGCACACGTGTATGTGTATGTGTGTGTGTGTGTGTGTGTGTGTGTGTGCGTGCATGTGTATGCAACCATGAGAACAAACACATTCTTGTGAGCTGTTTACAAATGCTGGAGAACCAGGTTACTTGAAATTCAACACACTGTGTACTTTTTAACCTTCTGATTGTATATTGTATTTTTGAAAGTTTTTTGTACATTAACAATTATTTTTAGTTGCATTTGTGCTGCGTTTCATGAATATGTCGGTACTCTGAAGTATTATTGTGATTAAATCTAAAACAATGTATAATGTTGACATGTTGTTTGCATGATTGATCATGGAATACAGTCAAACAAGACAAACATACTAGGGCAAAAGAATGTTTCCATGTCTTTTCAAGATACTACCACTAGGTGGTAGCATCATTTAATATCAATAAACGTCATCCTTGATAAACGCTCTTCTTTAGAGTTATTAGAGCAACATATCAAGTATTATTCAATCCATCTGCCAATGGCTTTCCTGTGACAAGACATTGAGGTATTTCTCTTTTTTTGTGTGTGATTGGAAATTTGTATTGGTTTTAAACATTAGTACAGGTCACCAGTCACATGAAGAGCATGGAAAAATTCCTCACACAAATAAACAAACAAACAAAGGGCAAATCAAGCATCAGACAGTGCATGCATATACAATATATGCCCACATAGACCACAGACAAGACACAGCAAACAGTATATAAAAGAAAAAAAGAAAAAATAAATAAAGATATCACATAGGAAGGAGGCTGCGCTAGAAATGAACCAGAGAGCTCTTGTATTGTGTAGGAAGAGGGGGCCGAACCTGTAGTTCATCAGTGAAGGTCATTGATATACTGAAGAAAGTTTTGCCATTTAAAGTAGTACCAATCTAACCTATCCAGCAGGGTGAAGGATGCTCGTTCATATGCAGCAACTGTAGTCAGGGCATTGTACCAATCTGTTATTGATGGGGCATGGGCTGACTTCCACTGTTGGACTAGCAGTTTCCTACCAATCATGATATCTGTTTGGACCCATTCTGCATAGACTGAAGCAATAATATCCTTTAGTGTAGATGGGTCTCCTAGTAGGTATAAACGGCTGCAAAAGGGAACCTCAGGGCCCACAACTTTCTGAATGCACTCATGAACTGATGACCAGGAGACTTTTTGACACATTTGGGCAGTGCCACAACATATGGGTTAATGTGCTGTCGCCTGAGCACTTCCAGCACCCTGGGTTATCAGTCAGTTTAAGCCTGTACAGTTTAAAAGCAGTCCAGTACATTCTATGGAGTATCTTGAACTGAATAAGTCTAGTGCGAAGATCACATGCCATTTTCTTTAAGTTTCGAATTACTCTGTTGATATTATTTCAAGGTCTCTGTCCCATACTTTCTTTCTTTCTTACATGGTGCTGTATGTATTTCTGAAGCAACATTGAGTAATAAAGCGATGCTTCATGACCCATTCCATATCTTGCTATAATGAGGGAGGGAGTCTCTGCATTATGTGGAACCATAGGAGGTTTGAAAGAGACTATGAATTTGTATATAATCACCAAGACTTTTTTCATCAGTGGTTCCAAGTTGGTGATATGAGTTGATCAGTAGCCTAGGCCTACTCTCCGTCCCAGCAATAGTTTGGGATCTTTCAAGAAGGGTCTTATATCTGTTCAATATATTAGTCTATTTAACGCTTCTTGTGTGTATAGTAGCCTATTGTTTTTGTTTTCATTAGGCCATTGATTGAATTGACATTGTTATTTTCTTATTGCTATTCTCCGTAATGTAGCCTTAATTACCATGCCATATTTATTGTTATATGATTGACTGAATGACTTTATTGTTTATTTTCTATTCTCCTATATTCTTATTTGCATTATTATTGCTTGAATTTATATTGTTTATTGTTTAGGCTATATTACTGTAGTCTGGCCAACGTTTTGAAATTGTTCACTGTTAGATTAATGATTGTGTGTTGTATTGTATTGTTTTTAGTGGTATGTCGCTTTGGACAAAGGCGTCTGCCAAATAGAAATAGGCCTAACCATATCTTGTTTTCAACCAGCTGCCTCGGTGGCCCGCCGAAATGTTCGAATGGTAGCCTTTTGTTTCTGTCTTCTCTGCTCTGTGGCGTCAGCATACACTGGAATTACGTCACAATCAATCACCATGCTTACACGTTCTTAACTACCCTGACTGCAGCAAAAGTTCATATTTAGCGTTTGACAAGAGCAAGCAGACACATTTTCTATTTTTCCTCACCGATCTTTTCGAATCCCATACAAATTCTGGTAACATCAGGTAAAATCTATATCTATTCTATATTTTGTATATTTAGGCTATTTAATGGTTATTTTTTGTCGAAATGTTGCTTTAAACGAAATTACAACATCTATACAGGCCTACAGTAGGACTGTCTAATAGAAAAAAAAGTTTTTAAAAAGTTGCTTAGCTTAGGCTATTTTGTTTGTCCCAAGCATGCAGTCCTACTTCTTCAGATCACGTTCTGCATTTTCTTATAGGCCTATTGGGAAACGAAAAATCATGAGCATGGTGAAAAATAATTTCATGAACATTTCAAACAACTTAGCCTACTCAAGGCTATTTAACTGTAGGCTATTAGTAGGCCTAACCTTGTCCTCACTCTATATAATATAGACGGTGTCAAACAGCGCTCAACATGCAATATAAATTAATATAAAATATAACTATAACAGGAAATATTGAGTTCCATCCTTTATTTCCATCCAAAAGGGCTAACATTAGTCCTCAGACTATGGCTTGCCAGGTCACTGCATGTCCTGACAACTGGAAATCAGTTGTTGGACAGTGCAGTCCAGGCCAGTGGCATCAGGGCGACTGTGGATCTCCTCGTTACTACCAGGTAAGCTCCTATGGGCACAAACATTGTCAGAAGACACATGGATGCCTCTTAAGGAATATCTGGCATCACATACAGTATGTTGTTGTTGGTCTACTGGTGGAGCAGCTGTATCTATTTACATAATGAGGATCACCCACTGTACTGTACTGTACTATATAGGTGAGCCCCAAAGAATACAGAGGCTTTCTGGGACTTCTGGACAAGTAAGTCAGACATAATGTAGACTACCATGACGCCATGATTTAAACTCTACACATTACCCCACTCTAATCATTTGAAAAGATACGACCACATTTGTTAACGTTTGCACATTTTGTTAGATAGCTAGGCTATGACAGCATTTATCAGTACATTATTACTTACATTGACAGAAATGGCTTGTTTAATTTGTATTTTGTTATTTGAACGACAGCAATGACCCTCCTAAAAGTGAGGTAATGGCCTTCTTGAAAGGGAAGTCCTTGGAGTGCCTCCGTGACCTCAGTGTGGAGGACCACTGCTCAGCATACCTCTGTTGGCAGCTCACGGCTCTGCTCTGCCAAATGAATGGGGTGAGTTTCAGAGAACATGACATACACCCATGGCCAGAAATATGTTATTACCGGTTATTATTTGTCAAAATATAATACTCCCTTCAAATTTTCCCTTCAATATATAATAAATCACACTATTTTGTAATAAGACATTATGCTGGTTGGTTGACATCATGCTAGTTAGTGGTTGCAAGGGTAATTGAGATGGTCACTAGGGTGCTGTTAGCGTAATCATAGTGGTTACTATGGTGGTTGCGAGGTTTACATTATGTTGAGGTTGCTATGGTGTTGCTAGAGAAATTAAGATGGTTGCTAGGGTTGCTAGAGTGGTTACTGTGCTATATAAATGTGCTAAATTAATAAAAAGGACACTTGATTATAAATTGGTTACTATGCTGGTTGCTATGGTAGTTGCTAGGTTATCATAATGCTAGTGGTTGCTAGGCTAGGGTATTTCTATGGTAACTGAGATGGTTGCTAGAATGGGTAATCATAGTGGTTGATGCTATAAGAAGACATTTTGTGTCCTTCATGCTTTTCTACCTAAAACAGAGAAATGTAGTGTAATGAAGACAAAGGTGCATTAGGTTGTATGAACATACACATCTGTTACTGAATGATAGCTTACATTTAATTTGTTTTCTACAGAATGTGATGGGCAAAGATATAGCCGACCTCCTCCTCTGCAAGGAAACAGCCAAACTAAGGCAGGAGGAGGAGATAACTGTCTTTGATTTGGTAGACGTGGACAGCAAATTAAAGCATTGGGCTACCACTAAAAGGACAAGGTGAGCAAAATGATCCTCAAATGATACTATTTGTTTTAGCATTATTTACTTGTCATTGTATGTATAAACAATTATTAACTAAAAGTTATGCATTATATTACTACATTACTACTTCCATTATCATTATTCTTATGTTTACATGTTTTACACTTCTATGTCATGTGCACAACTGTGATGTACACTTTCCCTGCAACCCTGACACCATTATTAAGGGGGGCACAATGTCTCAGAATTAAGAATTCATTTCTTAAACTGGTTCTGTAATGTTTAATTAATGTAAAATGGGTTGTAAATTAAGCCAATTTATATTCATATCTGTATATGTTATTGTACAACATCTGTAACTTCAATATAATCAGTTTCCTTTCTATAATACATCTTTGAACAAACTACGTGAGACTCCACCATTAAAATAATTCCACACAAATCCAAACTACACTGTGAAATAATGATTAGATTAAGGGAACAGAGTTACACATCCCAGGAGAGCATGTGCTATACAGAGACAACGAGCAGGGCAATGGAGGAGGCCGTGCTGAGGCAGGGGTCAGACCATGCTGAACAAATGGGGTTTCAATGGGGGTTAAAGGAGAATAGTGTTTTTTTTCAAAACTGTATACAGACCTGTAAATGATATTCCATATTCTCAACTCTTAGATTTGCTGATTCTATGGAGGGGGGTGATCCCCTGAGGACTTTATATCAGATAGAGTCTGGAAGAATACCAGATGTCGCCACGGTATGTATTCTCTATTTGTGCTAGTTCTGAATGTGTGGTGTGAGAAGCATAATTCTGACTGTTACACAATGCCAAATGGTTCCTCTTCCAGCGTTGTGGTGAAAACTGGTACACTCATCTGGCCTCTGTTTTGACTGCGGTGTGTCCAAAAGATCTACAGATCACTACAGCAAAAATGATGGGAGAAAGCTTGAGTAAATATGAACAATAACTGATCCTTTCTTTTTTTTAATACAAATTCTTAAACGCACATTCTACATTCTAGCATCAGACATATTAATGACTAACCTTGAGTCACTTCTTTTATCAGGCTCTAGGGGCATGATGGAAGCATCCCATTTTTGTTTTGTGGCTGCTCAGATCCAGCTTGGCACATTATATAAAGTGCCGTTAAAATTTGAAATTGACCCTGACCAAAGGTGAGAGGTGGAGTGTGATGTTATGCATGCATGTTTGAATTGCATTGAGCTCAATGCGTAGTTTAATATGAAAAAACGGTGAAGTGTTCCTTTAAGCATGTGTTCCAATACTTTTGGAGGGCACTGTATTTACAGCATGTCTTTCCTTCTCCCCCCACAGAGTTCCTCTTGTTCTGGAAGCAATGAATGTTCCACTGGATTTCAAGGTGACTTCTTAATTGCCATCCTTAGAAATGGACCAACTGTGCTCTTGTACTTCTGTGTCTGAAACATATAAGCCTTGTTTCCATTGGTGGTAAATTGAGGAAGTAGGAAAAGTACGGGCTACATACATTGGCCCTCTCAGCCATCGAGTCTCCATTACAAAAAGAGACCCATGATTTACCAGAGCAGAAATGACGTGATCATTCCGCATCAGTTTCGACCACCACACAAGCATGGCCTGTACCATTATCAGTCTACTTGTCATACTTTTTCCATCTTTTGCTAGTCATTACTCTTCTTCAACTGACTTTTTTTGCAACCAAAAAAAAACAAATCTTACCACGGGTTAGGTATTCTTTTGGCCTTGAAAAAGCCTTTTGGGGCAGGGTCTATGAAGGGAGACACCCCCACAGGGGTACATTTACAGGGTACTTTTCTTGATGGGTCTCTTTTAACTCACATTCCAACAAATTCAACATGTACTGTACTGTATCATACCCCTTGTCAACAGGAGGTGACGCTGGCAGCTGCTGAAGATCCTCTTCTCACTGACAATGAGGCTTCAGTGCCCACCACTGCACCAGTGGCCATCCCAGCAACAGTGCCCATCCCAGCACCAGTGCCCATCCCAGCACCAGTGGCCATCCCTGCCTCAGTGGCCACCACTGCACCAGTGGCCACCACTCCACCAGTGGCCATCCCAGCACTCATCCCAGGGCCCATCCCAGCAACAGTGCCCATCCCTGCCTCAGTGCCCATCTCACCACCAGTGGCCACCACTGCACCAGTGGCCATCTCTGCACCAGTGGCCATCTCACCACCAGTGGCCACCACTGCACCAGTGGCCATCCCAGCAGCCATCCCAGCACCAGTGGCCATCCCTGCCTCAGTGGCCACCACTGCACCAGTGGCCATCCCAGCAGCCATCCCAGCACTCATCCCAGTGCCCATCCCATCACCAGTGCCCATCTCTGCACCAGTGGCCATCTCACCACCAGTGGCCACCACTGCACCAGTGGCCATCCCAGCAGCCATCCCAGTACCAGTGGCCATCCCTGCCTCAGTGGCCACCACTGCACCAGTGGCCATCTCTACACCAGTGGCCACCACTGCACCAGTGGCCATCTCTACGCCAGTGGCCACCACTGCACCAGTGGCCATCCCAGCAGCCATCCCAGTACCAGTGGCCATCCCTGCCTCAGTGGCCACCACTGCACCAGTGGCCATCTCTACACCAGTGGCCACCACTGCACCAGTGGCCATCTCTACACCAGTGGCCATCTCTACGCCAGTGGCCACCACTGCACCAGTGGCCATCCCTGCCTCAGTGGCCACCACTGCACCAGTGGCCATCCCTGCCTCAGTGGCCACCACTGCACCAGTGGCCATCCCAGCAGCCATCCCAGTACCAGTGGCCATCCCTGCCTCAGTGGCCACCACTGCACCAGTGGCCATCTCTGCACCAGTGGCCATCTCACCACCAGTGGCCACCACTGCACCAGTGGCCATCCCAGCAGCCATCCCAGTACCAGTGGCCATCCCTGCCTCAGTGGCCACCACTGCATCAGTGGCCATTTCTACACCAGTGGCCACCACTGCACCAGTGGCCATCTCTACACCAGTGGCCACCACTGCACCAGTGGCCATCCCTGCCTCAGTGGCCACCACTGCACCAGTGGCCATCCCTGCCTCAGTGGCCACCACTGCACCAGTGGCCATCCCTGCCTCAGTGGCCACCACTGCATCAGTGGCCATTTCTACACCAGTGGCCACCACTGCACCAGTGGCCATCTCTACACCAGTGGCCACCACTGCACCAGTGGCCATCCCTGCCTCAGTGGCCACCACTGCACCAGTGGCCATCCCAGCACTCATTCCAGGGCCCATCCCATCTCCAGTGCCCACCCCTGCCTCAGTGCCCATCTCTGCACCAGTGGCCATCCCTACACCAGTGGCCACCACTGCACCAGTGGCCATCTCTGCACCAGTGGCCATCCCTGCCTCAGTGGCCAACACTGCACCCGTGGCCATTCCAGAAAAGGCAATCCCAGCCCATGCTAACCGCTATCATCTGAATAGTGAGTGTGTTATCTCATGAAGGTGTTTCTGAAAACCATTGCCTTGGAAATAGACTCCTGATCAGTCTGGAGCTGTCATGTCCCATAATATATCTCAGAATCAGCTGTAGGTTCTTCTGGAATGTTTAGAATGTTTACTGATTCATAGCAGACATATGAAGGCAGCACTGGTCCTCCTTTCTCCAACAGGGCCCAGAAGGAGGTACGTGGATATATTTGCCACATCAGCGCTGACTGTGCCAGTAGCCCCACCCAACATGTTGGACCTCATGGCACCAATAGCCATTCCTGACCTCATAGAAGATCAAGGCTAGTGACACAAAAGCACACTCCACACACATCAATTAGTGTCCACGGGGTCTGTGTGAAGAAGTCATTTAAAAAAAAAAAAAGCATGGCTGACAAAGTTAGATAGTTGTAGATGTAGTTACCATACTGGCAAATGTATTAATGGATGTACTGTATCTCGATTCACCTTTGCAGATGAGACTGGGCAGTGCATACAAACAACTCTGTCTGCTCAGGTAATCACATTATTGTTCAATTCAAAAGTAAAGAAAACATATTTCTGTTTTAAATCATTGGAATTCAGAAATGTTCAATATGTCCCACCTGTCCCCTCTCAATAGGAGTTGATGGCTGTCTCTCCTGCTCCTGTTGAGGAGGCTCCCCAGTCCATCTTTGCACCAGAGTCCATTCCAGCAGCAAAGGCAACTCCAGCACAAGTGCCCATCGCTGCTTCAGAGCCCATCCCAGCACCAGTGCACATTCCAGCACCAGTGCCCGTATCTGCACCAGTGCCCGTCTTTGCACCAGAGCTCATTCCAGTACCAGTGCCCATTCAAGCACCAGTGCCCATCTCTGTTTCAGAGCCCATTCCAGCACCAGTGGCCATCTCTGCACCAATGCCAATCCCAGCACAAGTGCCCATCTCTGCTACAGAGCCCATCCCAGCACCAGTGCACATTCCAGCATCAGTGCCCATCTCTGCACCAGTGCCCGTATCTGCACCAGTGCCCATTCCACCACCAGTACCCCTCTCTGCACCAGTGCCCATTCCAGCAGCAAAGGCACTCCCAGCCCTTGCTGACCGCTATCATCTGAATAGTGAGTGTGTATTTTTTTTTTCATCTCATTAAGGTGTCTCTGAAAACCATTGCCTAGGAAATAGACTCCAAGAAGCTGATCAGTCTGGAGCTGTCATGTCCGATAATATGTCTCAGCATCAGCTGTAGGTTCTGAAGGCAGCACTGGTCCTCCTTTCTCCAACAGGGCCCAGAAGGAGGTATGCGGATATATTTGCCACATCAGTGCTGACTGTGCCAGTAGCCCCACCCAACATGTTGGACCTCATGGCACCAATGGCCATTCCTGACCTCATAGAAGATCAAGGTTAGTAACACAAGAGCACACTCCACACACATCAATTAGTGTCCACGATATCTGTGTGAAGAAGTCATTTGAAAAAAAAAGTATGGCTGACAGATGTAGTTGTAGTAGTTGTAGATGTAGTTACCATACTACTGGCAAATGCATTAATGGATGTATCTCGATTCACCTTTGCAGATGAGTCTGGACAGTGCCTAAAAACAACTCTGTCTGCTCAGGTAGTCACATAATTGTTCAATTCAAAAGTAAAGAAAATACATTTCTGTTTTAAATCATTGGAATTCAGAAATGTTCTATATGTCCCATCTGTCCCCTCTCAATAGGAGGTGATGGCTGCCTCTCCTGCTCCTGTTGAGGAGGCTCTTAAATCGGCTTCCTCTAAGGATTACATACCATCTTTTAAGGTTTGGTTAAAGATCCTGGGAAAAACAGACAAATGTTATGCCTTAGAGTATCATTCATAATGAGACTACATTACTTTAGCTGAAAGTTTTTTTGGATTGTCACAATTTCACAGATGGACTTTAATTGAATATCATCAGAAAGTAACTACAATAGGATAATTTAAGGAAGAGACAATGTTATGCAGTCAGTTTCACTGTTTCTCCAATTACTGCATTCATTGTTTGTGCTGTTATTCTGGCTAATTATGACCACTGCGCAGTGAAACCTACACTCACACAAAAGCAGACACATGCACACACTCATTTACTTACACAAAAGTTGCAAGAGTAGGGGATGGAGTAGGGGATGGAGATACATGTCAATTGAAGTGTGATTTATTTTTGTGGAGAGAATGTGCAGGACTGACCGGAGGTCATACAGTATTTTCTACCGCTTTGCATCTAGTTCTTACATAATTTTCACTGAATTTGTCTTGCTGTAAAAGCTTTATCTGAGGTACCAATTGAGCAATTCCATCAGCAATCATTGTTGTGTTTTTGTGATAACTATAGCTTCTGCTTCTGATTGTGTTTTCATGTATGTGCCACAGAGATATTGTAGGGGCTGGCTCACGTGGATACTTTCAAAGAAAGAGGCTCATCTCCCTGATGACACTAACAAATCTGTAAGCAGTCTAATTTGTGTAAGAAAATCTGTTGAAATGGCATGAGGAAGATGTTAAACAAATGTTTAAAAATTCTTACAGATTTTTTGGGATGTGTCTAAACAGAAATGGGTGGATCGAAATGAACCAGAGAAAAAGGTAACCTATTAAATGAGCAATGGAAATGAAATAGTCAATCAGACAACTATTGCCAGTGATCTTTCATTGCGCTCTTAAATGAAAAGGAAATAGTTCCCAAGGTTTACACAGTGAAATGCCAGTTCATGATTCACCTACAGTAATTTCCTGTGTATTAGCCGCATTGTGTATAAGCATAAGAGTGTTTTATGCAAGATAAAAGAAACTAAACTATGTCAGTATTTTAACTGCCCCCGTATTAATCCCATATCTGAAGACATTTTGCAAAAGCAATGCATACAGCTAATAGTTGGGAAATGACGGTTGTGATTTCGTTCTACTCAAAAGACCAAAGCCGTCCCACCACCACCCATGGACCCTCCACTGATGCCCCCCTGGAACACCAGCAGCTCAACAGGATGTGGTGGCCCATCTACTTTACTCCCCACCAATGGAGCACCAGTCAACATGTTCCGGAGGACTGGTGAGTTCATCTGCAGTGTGCTAGTAACAGCACATGACCATTGGCTCAGTCTGATATTTCAGCTTACAGACTGAGAAATGTCTTGTCCTGAAAGTCCTTGTCTTCACAACATCAGATCACTTGTTAAATTATTCTAAACATTTTGCAGCCACGTTCAACACAATTTGTCAACATATCACATTCAACATCAGGCCATTGGTTATGGATTGAGATTAGTTGCACTGTCTGAATGTATGAAAAGGTTTTTTGTTTGGGAATGGCCAGCTTGGCCACATTCCTTTACTTACATACTGTATTGAAACCCAGTTGTTTTAGTGATCAACAGCAAGCTACTGACATCAGTGGTCATCTTGTGCATCTTCTTCACTGTAGGAATTAGGAACCGATATGTTGACATCATGAACCCAGGCGGAGACAACACTAAGCCGGCAACAATGCTAACCCTGTTGACTCCTGTGGTGAAGACGGTGAACATATTCAACCCAGCTCAAGGTCAGTCGTAGATGTGTTTTGCTTCCTTTTTAACCACTAATTGTTTACACTCCAAGGCAAAGAGGCACTTTTGATATGATGTTCCTGCAACTGGATAAAAATGGATGCTTTGTTTGTTTTGCATTCAGTGTGTGCAGGGGAAATGGTTGAAAGTGTCACACAGCCTTATCTACCTTTGGCTGAGCTCTAAACCCCCCCAACTGAGGCTGAGGTAATACTGACACATCATTCATATACTATTAGTAAGAAAATAGCAGATGTAGATGTTTCTGATATTTTGCTATGCTGATTCTTTGGTCAACAGAGTGTGCATGACCCTGCTTAGGGATTTCAATACTTGAAATTTTGGTGGTAAGTTTCTGTCAGTAAAAGCAATCTGCAATTGTAAATAATTTTTTGCACACTTTAACTCCCATTGCATTCTCAGTTTAATCTATATCATTCTGTTTGTTTGTTTGCTTGTTTCAGGACATGCGGGACATTCCAACAAGCACACATAAGCCAGACACTTCACGTCACCAAAATAAATTTTCATTCAGCATCCTAATAGCATTTTTCTCTCCCATTATTATTATGACCGCCGCAGTAGCAGCGATGATAGAGAGGTTTGATATAGCTTGTTTTTCTTACAGATTTTTTTTCCCTCAGTCATTTTGTCTCAATGAGTCCTGGGACACTGAAAGACCGGGCTGCACAAAACTTGGTGGGCATGTAGCCCCTAAAGGTAGTCTGGCTATCATCATGCTAAGCTCAATCTTTTACTGTAAGATTGAACATTATGAGTCTGTGTTTTATTTCTACTGCACAAGAGACGTGATCAATGGGCATTGTTCAAATGACTACGTACGCTTGGATAGTCCTTCAATACTCAGACCAACGATCCGGTGCGTCTTTTGGATAAGCTAGTTTGTGATTGGACCTAGATATATTGGAAATAGATGTGAACGTTTCCAGCATGAGCTGCAGGGCAACATCCAAATTTGCTGGCAGGTCAGATAGGGTTCACTCAGCCTACCCACAAGGATGACACAGAATCATTGATTTGAACCATTGGCCATCTTATGTGTACTGTGACTGCACACCAATTGGCCTGTAGACAGTGGTGTTGAGCGAAGAGTTGCCGTTACAGCCCTGCAATTGCAGCTCTTCAATGCCCGGAAAAGACTTCATCCCTTCCACAATCAGGTCAAACATGAAGAATGTAGGCTAATGCATGAAATAAAACAAAAGTAGCCTCCAATTACTTTATGACTAATCATAACCAGCTTCATGAGATGATTATCTGGAATGCTTCTAATCTGGAATGCTGCTAATTTATGAGTATGGGCGGCATTGGGTGCCCAACATTTTGTACTGGTAGTGTATATATTTCCTCTGCTTAATGATGAATACTATCAATACCTCTGAAATATCTTGTAACTCAATAACACCAGTTGTTATTTCGGCAGGATGGCAATATTCTATGGTGATGGGACTGTAGAGTTGTTCAACAGCAGATGTCATATGTTTTGGTAATTCAAAGGAACAATGATGCATTTTCCAGCCCCAAATGGAGTTAGCCCAAATGCACTATGGATCGCTGAAGCGAAATACTGCCGTTTCTTACTTAACAGTGAGAATGGTAAATGCACATTACAAGACCATTGCCTTGTTGTCATCCAAATCTTTGGCACAAATATATGAATAATAATAGCAATTATTGAAACCTTATTCTGCACTTTACTAATTGTTTTCCCCCTGCGTCTCACCATCAGTTGTCGTGCTACAACAGTCTCCCTTCATGGAATGCATTACTTGGGACAATACAGTAAAAGTGGCTCTCTTGAAGACATGGCTATTTAAACCAAAACTGAACAGAAGGCCTCGGTTTCACTTTGTTTCCTTTCATTGGATTTCAAAAATCAACAAACCAATCATATTTCGCCTTTTGCAGAACACATACTGTATGTTGTTGGTGCTTTTAGAGTAGCCCTACTCTCTGTAATTGAATTGACATGTATTATTTCCTGGATGGCATTTAGTTGTTTTGGAAGCAGTCATGCTATGTACTGCACAGTACAGCCACAGGAATCAAATTGTATTGTGCAATGCAGTGCATGTTGCTAGTTTCTGTCATTTCAAACATGGAAAGACAACGATCTGCCACTTATCAAAGGTTTGTTTATTTGTCTAGAAGATTGATTGCATATTTGGTTTTAGTTGAACCTATCGTAAATGAACAAGTCTTTACGATTTATCTTGAAAATAAGATAATGAATAATTATTTCTGTCCATTTAATTTTGATATTGAGATTGTTGCCACTGAAATATCTACTGTTGTGTGTGAGGGCCATTCCTTACTAAACTAAAACCTAAGGGGAGGCCTCATTGTCATTTCTGTTGTGTAAAGGGGTAGGCTAGGCATTTACAGACTCCAGGCTGAGGGTCATCTAGATGGGGGGGGGGGGGGGGGGGCCTCGTACCCGCCTCCGGCCTGCCCAAATATACTTTTTGTAAAAGTATACTTAAATGGGCAAATGTTTAGTGTCTCACATTTTGACATTTGACATTTTTAAACTGTTAATGATCAAGCAGTTTTGTGTACATGACAATCAAGTTCAAGTTCAAGTTTATTGTCCTGTTCTCATAAAAAGAATTTATAAGTAATGAAATTCCTTGTGCTCAAGTGTCCCTTCAACTACATTTATACAATTACACATACATACATACATACATACATACATATTGATTTATGTGGGTCTGCTGTGGCTCAGTTACCAACCAGACGGCAGGTGTGGGTCAATGTGTTGTAAATTCATTTGTCAATATAATGGAAGAAGCTGTCCATGAAATTCAAGCACAAGTAATGGAGGTTGCTTTTAAATGTCTTTAAATGTCTTTCTTCTTCACTAGCTCACGCCACAGCAACCACCACCTGCTAATTCTCACATTGTCACTCAAACTGAGTGTTTCAATAGAGCAAGGAAATTAACATACATTTCTGTCAGAGCACAAACCATGGGCCAATTTAAGGTGCCTAATCAGGATATTTGAGTTGTCAAAAGTAGAGCCACAAACATAGCACAACATCTTTTTTGTATTGTTCCTCAGTTGAGTAACCTTGCCCTTAGTTCTGCTACCCTAGGTGTTTCCTTTACTTGGCTGACATCTATTTTGCAGATTGTTGATTGTTGTTTGGGTAAAGGTGCACATATTGTGAAGTACTTTGTTGTAGGACGTACCGAACACGAGCAGTTCATCAAAGGCGCCAACTGCACTGGCTGACATGCATGGGATGGCGTATTTGTCGAGAACAATGTAGGCCTACCCCTAATTTCCGGACTATAAGCCGCGGCTTTTTTCCCATGCTTTGAACCCTGCGGCTTATACAACGGTGCGGTTAATCTGTGTGTTTTTACAGCTAACGACCACTAGGGGGGCTTCTCAACCTATGGATATTACAGGTTACGGTCCAACACCTGTGGCTTATAGCCCAGTGCGGCTTATGTACATATTTGTTTAAGTCAGATGGTTACTGAGGTCTAATGTCTATTTACAGTCATTGGAATACAAACATATGGCCCTTAGAATAGCTGATAGAGTGGGCAAAGGACTAAAAATGTACAAGAAATGTCAATACTCACAGTGTGGCTCGACATCATGTTGTTGTACTGTTACTGTAATACTGCAAAGTCTTCAACATTTTCATGCATGGATCTGCCTGAATACAAATTTCACTGAGGCACAAATATTTTGAGTTGAAGAGGGTGGGTGTAGTATAGGTGTCAAGACCACAATGAGGCTTTAGTGTTGTTTGTGATGGCGTATACACATTTACATTATAAGGCTGTAATCATAATCATAAAACCCCATTTATTGGCGAGAACTCTGATTTTAGTCAGGATGTTTAATGATGGTGGATAATATGATAAAAAAAAAAATCATCAGGCTATTTTTTGAGTCTTAAGTGAAATGGTGGCAAATTCAGAAATCCAGAATCCCTCACAAACCCAACCAGAGATCACAAAGGAAATGCATAACCCCGGTTGGACTACATTCCGAGAACCCTAATGGGGCTGGCGTGGGGTGCCTCTGGCAGCGGTGTGAAGGAGCAGTCAGCCCAGTAGGCTACTGTACAGCAAGGGACTGACTGGATACCACTGCCACAGAGCAGGGGGGAGCAAGCATCTTGCAGCATCTTGATGGAACCCAGAGCCCACAGTGATCCATATTTATTGTACAATCATACTATCTTTTTGTGGATTGTGATATCATGATTACTTTTCTGTGTGTGTGTTTTTTTTATATTAATATTTTCTTTTTAATCAAAATTCCCAGTCAGTAGGCCCACATGCATCGAAAACATGCTGACCAACTGAATTATTTCTGCCACTGTGGTCATGTTGCTATAGCCCATGCAACCTGCAGACCTAATACAAATGATCACATTTGAAAAAAAATTGTTCTAAACCCACAGGCAACCATTATTTGCTAAGATGTCATATTTATTTATTCATTTATTTATTCATCGGGTTTTTTTTACTTTCAGTTTCAACTTCCCAGAAACCATGCCCCTTCACAAATTGGCTAGCTATCAGCCTATGACGTAACCCCTCAGATCACTTCCCGACTTGTTTCCCACCCATACATTTCACACTCATTCACGACGAGTCTCGCCGGGTAGCTGCAGAGTGCGAAGAGGCATAACGCAGTCAGAGCAACATACAGGTAACAATTATTGGCAAATAATATTGACATATTAATGTCAACACTTAGGCTATTAAACGATTATGGATACACTGGGAAATTACCTAATAATTTAACAAACAGTAGGCCTAGCCTAGTTCGCAAGTTTGTCTTAGAAGCTAGGTGCTTTAGCCAGAGACGCTTGCTGTAGACGACTGAAGGTATTTCGGCTCACAATTGTGTGCGTCTCAGAGTTTCAGATTTCGTTGAAAATATTCAAAGGTATGAGCATACTTCACTCAATCTCGCTTTATGCTTTAAGGGTGTGGCGAAACTTAGCCTTCAAGTAATCAGAACAGGAGGTCAAGTTCGCACTTTTCATAGGCTATCTGTATTTTTTATTAGACGCGTTTCAATGAGATTGATATGCAAAGTGATACTCTTTCTTTTTTTGCATTGATAGTAGTGCGAATGAGTGCAACGTAATGCTAATAAGAATTTGGATTTGTGGAGCCTATATGCATTATTAGCATGGGCGCTAAGTCAAGTGTAACATGCTTTATTTCGTGGTCAATGTCGTGCGTCAGGAATACATACATTCATTATGATGGGACAGTAGGCCTAACGCCTTTTGTCCACGGAATACACAAATCAGTTTACATTGTGACCATGAATCACTAAGCACGTCTGTTTGACTGGTGGTAGCCTACTGACAGGTGAGATCTATGACACTGAATGCACTGCTCAAAATAAATAAATAAGGGAGCACTGGTTCATATTAGTATAACATAAAGTCAGCCACACTTGTGGGATATTGATTGGCCAGTTACTGTAGCCTATGTAATAGGAGGTTGTGAATCAGGCTCACCTGCTTTGATGTCAACGGAATTTACTACAGGTGTAGTAGAGGGCCAACTACCCTCAAAACAGGAATGGCTTTACAGGTGGTCGCCAACTTCGTGTTACATGCAAGGATGATCATGCAGAAGATCTAACTTTAGTTAGAAGTAATTGGCAACGCTCTAGTGTCCACAAGATAGAGGAAGAGAGAGGCTGTTACACTGCGTGTAACAACTTAATATTATGCATATTGTTAATAGTTTGTTATCAATGTGACACCAACAAACAAGGTGTGAGTTTATGGATTAGCCTGATATTTTACAAGAGCTGGTAAAAGGGCTGTATGAGAACCATTGAGACTAAGCGACCAGTGACATTGCATATAAGTTAAACAGCTGGCACAATGTCCCAGATTTTCTCAAATCAAATGTGGCAACCCTACTCACAAAAATGTAGGCTATGTTTGGTGCACAGACTAGTTTTGGTAAGCAAAGCCTGTCATATGTCTTTGAAAGTTCAATCATAATTTATGTAACACAACATACATGCATGTAGGTTATAGTGCATTCCACATTTTGTGACGCATTCCATTTACTGGACTAGACTGCGTGGACAGAATAACTTGTCCATGACAGTGAGCAATGCATTCAGTCTTATGTCCACGAAAGGAAAAGCCCACCAGTGAAGCCATGTTACACTTGGTGCCCCATGTGTATTTTCAGATAGACAATTCCTACTAATTTAGTGTAAATCTAAATAATGATTGTATTTGTAGTAGTGGTGGGCCGTTATCTGCGTTAACGTGCTGCGTTAACGTGCAACTCTTATCGGGCGATAAAAAAAATATCGGCGTTAATCTATTCTCAAAGTTGGGCTGGGAGCTGGGTCTATACCACGCAAGCTATGATCACTTTCACCTTGATATTTTAGCGCAAACGCCAAATGTTTAAGAGTGCGCCTGAAAAAAGTCTAGGTCGCACTGTTACACCTGACGCTGCTCAGCTGCTTTCTTTCACAAGTTGTCATTGTCTATGTGTGAAACTTTACCAAACAGTATAGAAGTAACCCCCCTCTCCTTGGCCCGCTTTCTCTTGCTCTCCCTCTCCCTCACTCTCCCGTGCGCGCTCAATGGACACTCGCGACCCGCCCCTCTACATGCACATTTAATCCAAATAAAACATTCACAATCGTGAAAGCAATGATGCATATAGAAGACGTTAGCTAAATTAATATAAATTCCGGTTAGCATCATTGCTGCAGAAAGTTGATTAAAACTCTTACATTCAAGTCACTAATAGTGAAAGTGGCCGGTAGCTTGCGGGTTGGGTGGGGTCCTTATTGGGTTTGAGTAGTATTGTCATAGCAGCAGTGTTCAAACATGTCAAACATGTTTGATATTATCGGAAGTCTTTTCAGTTGTGGCTCATGCAAATAGTGACGTGAACATTAAAAACCAATAGTAACCTTGCGCAAACACGAAACAGGAAGGGGCGAAATAGGCGACAGCTGTAGCCTATATGATTATTTGTTATTTCATTTCTTATAATTTATTAGTCGGCTGTTCTACGTGACAGAACAACTCTATATCTGTTAGTGATGTCACACATCAAACAATGCTGCAGAAACGCGAAAAAATTACTTTGATATGAGTAGGCTGTCATGTGAGTTCCTGTTAATGATGACGTGTAGCCTATTGCACGATGGAGATAATTTGAAGGAATCTAGCAGCAGTCTTGTAAATAGTGACCCACAGTCTTTGCAAAATCCTAATCTGAGACTGGCCTGTGACTAGACTGTGACTAGAAACTCAATGAATTGTCTTTAGATGTGAGAGGGTCTGAGACAGTAGTCTTTCAAAAATCTTTTCCAAATCTTTGCAAAGTCTGTCAATGTAATGTAGGCTTAACTTGTCTGGTCTGCCTCACTGCCTCACTCTTCACAATCAGAACAGGCCTATTTTGCTATATATATATATATATCTATCATTCAATCTTTTTTTTAATGTATCCAATAAACATTTCAATCCTTCATTGGACATTTGAATATGTATTGAAATAATCAATTGAAAGATATGATGCATAGCTGATAAGGCTAAAAGTTGAAAGATGACTGTAATGTATGAATATGCTTCCTCGTACAGATTTTTAATGCTTAAAATAATGGATTGAAAAAGTATAATTCAGAGAAGATTCAGAAAAGGTTTCAAATTGAAAGTAAATTGTTTAATATGCGTGCTCTGTATGGAACCCAAGTGGTGTTATTGCAAGACATATTCAGAAAATGTGCACTCATTTGACTAAATTGTGCACTCATTTTGATCTTTGTAAAATGGCTGCAGCTTTTAGAACGTGCACATGATTTAGTAAAGCGAGTATACAGTATAATATACAGAATTATGCGCACAATGTAGTAAAATATGTGAACAGCTTAGTGAAATGTAAAATACCTTGCAGTGACACTTCTCAGGTTCAGTAGCTATGAATTTGATTACATTTTGTTATGACTGATTTAATTTCTGTCAATTTATTTCATCCTCTAGGAAATCTGAAACACGAAACAAAATATTGTGGAAGACATGTGGAAGACCTGTTCATTCTTCCATTTGGAATTCAGACAATAGGACAATTCAGAAAATATGGAATAAACAAAATACAAAACATAATACAAAATGAAGTCAACTGTGTGACTAGTGAGACATCTTTGAAAAGAAAAAATACATGAACGGCCAGAATGGAGTTATCCAAGAAGGAGCGGACCGAAAAGGAGTTGTCAGAAAAATATATAGCTCAGGTTAAGGAAAGTCTAACGAAGCTTGAGAATTGGGTTAAAGAGGGCAAAGATCGAAATGATGCTAAAGTCAAAGACATGGAAGAGAAGATCCGCATTGCTTTGGATGTCCCAAGTGAAAGCTGGATGAAAACTGGTCAGACTTTGAAGGATGTCATAGAAAACTTGCATAAACATCTGGACATTGTACAGAAAATACCATCCTCACCTGAGATGATTTCAGATAAAGATGTTCTAAAGAATGCTTCGGGAAGTCTGGCTTTGGAAGGCGTTTACAAAACGGGTAATCCTGTAGACTTACTGATGAAAAGAGAGCAGCTAATTGAGATTCCAGATTCATTTTCTCTTAGCAGCCCAAAGCAATGTACCAGATATGAGCAAAAGGAATTTTCATCCCACAAATCAGAAAGAGATTTTCACAAGGTCATGGAGAAAGTAGGCTATAGCTTTAGTTCTGAATTTAGCTTTGGGTTCAAAGGCTTTAGCTTTGGCTCTGGAGTGCAAAAAAATCAATTCAGCGATTCAGAGCAAACAAGTTCAAATTCACAAGAAGAATCCTACATTCTACACACAAAATACAACTATATCCCACTTGCATCTGGATTTTTTGAGAAGGATGGACTCAAACTTTCTACTGGGGCAGTTAATGCTCTTAAAGAAATTGAGAAGGTAATTTTGTATTCCAATGACTGCAAACAAACCAGCAAAGTTGGAGGTTTTTTTGAGAGATACGGGTCCCATGTGAACCAGGGCCCTCTACACTTTGGTGGTGTTTTCTGGTGGAGAGCTTCTGCATCAGGCTTCAGAAGAACTGATTTGTCAGAGGTAAAAAAGTTGACTTCAGAATCTCTGGATGCTTACTGTGGTGCTGGATTTGGATTTGGTTCACTGTCCGTCTCAGGCAAAGTAGCAACATCTTCCACACAGCTGAAGGGATCTTTCACAGGGAAATACAGAGAGGACTTGATGAGTCAAGTGCAGCTCTCAGTCAGTAAAACCGGTGGTCCTGCTGAGATTGATGACTACTTGCAATGGAAAACCCATCTTGCCATTAAAAACAGAACATGGAGTCTTATTGACAAAGGAACAAACCTGATTCCTGTCTGGGAAATAGTGCTGGCTTCTCACAGAGATGATTTTGAAGATGTGTCCAATTTAAGCAGAATTTTGATGGAAGCATACACAGACATTACCAAAGAAAATGTCGAAGAGGTGCGGGGAGAGAACATTATTTCACAAGAGAAAAAAGCAGAAACACTGATTCAGTCAGTAAAGGGATGGATTGTCACTGACTGCGAAATACACTTGACAAAGCTGTTGAACTTCAAAAACAGTCTCTTTGAGGAAACAGGAACTCACAAAATCTGGTTTCGGAAATGTCTATCAAATGAGATTCTTCAAAATTATTTGCTTGAAGTGGCTACAACAAACAACAAATCCAAAGCTGTAAACTTAAGAATTTTAACACGCTCCCTGTTGGAACCGCATCTTTATAATACAGTGGAGAACTTCCCAAACAGAAAGACTGTTGTGAATTGGGCTTACCAAACAGAAGGCGACTCCCATGACCAAGTTTCTGTTTCTGAATACTCAGACCTAAGCAGGATCTTGCAGTCTGTCAAAAAAGAACTTGAGGAAAGCAATCATGCCTTCAGGTCTGCTGAACAGGAACACAGTGCAAATATAAAAGCTACCAAAACTGTAGCTCTCTCACTTAAATCATTTTGTAAGTCCTTGGGAGAAAATGATCAAAAGGAAGCTGAACTGTTGGTACTATCCATAATCACAGTTTTAGGGTACAACAGAGAAAATAAGACTTTTAATCATGCTCTGTGCATGAATGAAATCATATTCTTGCAGTTTGAACTGCAAAAAGCATTTAACACGTTCCCCTCTCTAAAAGAGCAGTGTTCCATTAGGGTACAGGCCTTCCTGTTGCAGACAGCTTTGACTGTTTCGACCAATGCATACATCATTATTTCACCTAAAGAAAAGAAAGAAAGATTGCAATTCATACAAAGACAGCTAAAGAACAAGCTTTCAAGTAACATTGAATCAGTGATTGAGAAAAGCCGAGATGATTGGGAATCCCTGGAGAGTGCATTACATTCCATAATAATGGGTACACAGATGAGTGATGGAAGTATGACAGTGGAGGAGTCAGTCAGTCAGCTGGAAAGTATTCTAATGAAGCCAGTGGCAATTCTATCTGAGGTTCAGACAACAGATGAGCAAAATACATCAGTGCTTCACAAAAGTGAAAACACAAGCAACTTCATAGGTCTGCTTCTGAAGTTAGGTCTACAAGACTCCTACCCCAAAAAGATGACAAAGACTAATGTTCTTGTTACAGACAGATTATCGTTGAGTGTAAAAGACCCCAAAACAGAAAAAGACTTGAGCTCCCTGTATCTCTACAAACTCATGACATTGGACTACAGAGCCAGGTATCTGTTTGTAAAACCTGAAGCAACTATCTTGAATTTCGAAGAGGATTGTGCAAATCCTGAGAATGATGATGACTTCTTTGATGTTGGTGATAAATCAGAAATGGTGCTGAACAGCGGACAGGCACACATTCATCCGATGGATGTCCACATGGCCATTTTCCACTGTTCCAATGACTTCTTGCGACAGTACATTTTTACAAAGCTCTCTGCATGTCAGTTTAGCCTGCCCTTCTTAGTACCCAACCCCTGTACAGGTGAAGTGGAATTCCCCCTCTGGGCACTCCGACATATCAGAAAATCCTGGCATAGCAAAATACAAGGTGTGTCTGACACCTGCGGAAAGTACCATAACAGACAGATGTTCAATACACCAGTGCCAATTGTGTCCTTTATCAGATTGGGAGTTTCTGATTCCAATTCCAAGTCACAGATATTAAATTGTGTCATCAGCAAACAGAGGCATGATGTGTTCTTCCACCGTCATTGCAAAGGTAGCACTCCAGACAGCATGCTCATGCGTGGAGTTGTGGAGATTGCATGGTACTGTCCTGGAGGGAAGGAAGATGATACATTTGACGATTGTGTGGCCTTTCTAAACCTTCATGGTGATGCTGCAGAACATCCAAAACAACTTGAATTTCTTCAAGCAGTAAGTACAGTCAATGTGCTTCTACTTTCAGAGCATGCTTTGAGCAAAACTGCTAAAGAGGTCTGCCAGAAACTATCCAAGTCCTCCGTCCCCTTGATATGCTTGTTCTCAGGCGCAGACAGACTTCAGCAGTCAAATAACCCTACAAAGGTGAAACTAGCTGCAAAGAGTAGAAATCAAGCTGAATTAACAGAGGAACTGATTTCAAGTATCGAACACTGCCTCACTGGAAATGAGCAGACTGTGTCAATTGAAGAGTGCTGTGAAGAGGCAAGGAAGCAAAAGTTCATAATCGATGAGGATAAACAATCATGTAAAGATGGGTATGCACAGGCCCAAACATTAATGTGCCTTCTGAAGGATGTAAATTTGTCCAAACTCAAGGAAATGATTTTACCACTACAGGGTAAATTGTGGCATGATTGGTGCAAAAAAGACAAAGAGCAATATCGATTACAATCCAAAGAAAATGAAGGCATCGAAGAACAGCTGAGTAAAATCTCAGCTGAGAGGACCAATATCCGGAAGGGACAACTCCATGCAGCCACTCCTCTCAATGACTTCATGAGATCATTCCTGGAATGCTTAACTACACCTTGTCAGTTTGAAGACACCCATCTGTACACGTTGCAGTGGCTCAGAGTCCTCTTGGATGATCTTACCACTGACAAGCTTGGATGGCTTGAAGAGGATTATCATTCAACTTGGAGAAAAATGACAAGTGTACCCAAAGATAAAGGAAAAACATCAGCTGTGTCTCTGCAAGTCAAACTGGACAGAATAACTGATGAAATGGCTGCTGCGACAGTTGGATTGCAGCATATTATGAGAGAAGTTGGTCAACTCTATGAGGCCGTTCAAACATGCATACAAGATGGGAAAAACATTGAACAATATGTCACACTTCCAAAAATAGGAGTGACAATGCTACGTTCTGGGTATCCACTTGAAATAATGGATGGGGATGCTGCCCATGTGCCTTTAACATGGATTAAGGCAGTCCTGGATGAGCTCATCAAAAGCCTTGGAGACAAAAAGGTGTTTGTGCTGTCCATTCTAGGAATTCAAAGCTCTGGGAAATCCACACTGCTGAATACCATGTTTGGTCTTCAGTTTGCTGTGAGTGCTGGAAGGTGTACCCGTGGAGCCTTCATGCAGCTTGTGGAAGTGGACTCTAGTATTAGAAATGACCTTGGATATGACTTTGTCCTGATTGTAGACACTGAGGGACTCCGATCACCAGAGTTCAGTGCAAAAACATCACTGAACCATGACAACGAGCTTGCCACTTTTATCATTGGACTTGGTGATACAACAGTGATCAATATCATGGGGGAGAACCCTTCTGAGATGCATGACATTCTTCAGATTTGTGTCCAGGCCTTCTTGAGAATGAAACAGGTTAAAATCACGCCTAGTTGCATTTTTGTGCACCAGAATGTGGCAGAATCATCAGCTGGAGATAAAAACGTTGAGGGAAGGAGACGTCTCTTGGAGAAACTGGATGACATGGCTCAAATGGCAGCAAAAGAGGAAAATATTGATGATATCAGTGGCTTCAGTGATGTAATACACTTTAACATTGAAACACAGGTATTCTACTTCAAAGGTCTTCTGGAAGGGGATCCTCCCATGGCCCCACCTAATCCTTCCTATAGTCAGAATGTTCAAGATCTGAAGATCAAACTCCTAAGAGCTGCATCAATGCAGAGGAAATGTACCTTTTCTTCGCTGTCAGAATTCAAATGTAGGGTTTCTGACCTTTGGACTGCACTCCTGAAGGAAAACTTTGTGTTCAGCTTCAAAAACACAGTTGAGATGATGGTGTACAGTTCTTTGGAAAATAAATATGGAGATTGGTCATGGAACCTGAGAAAATATTCTTTGAACCTTCAGGCTGAGCTGGAGAATCAAATTGGCAGCAACCTAATTCAGAATGTGGTTGCAGCCGATCTTATGGAAACGTATGACAAAGTCTATGATCCTCTGAAGACTGAGATTGAGAAGTATTTCACAGAAGATAAAAACAAAGACACCCTCATAAAGTGGAAGGCAAATATTGACAAACGTTTTGAAAGTCTGAAGGATGAGCTTATCAATGCGACCATAAAGAAATGTAAGGAATTACTTACTTCAAAGCAAAACAGGTCAGAACTGGACGAGAGGAAAACCCAGTACACAGATGAACTGACTCAGCAGAGTAAAAGACTGGCATCTAAACTTAAAGACATGCAGCTGAAAGATGAGCAAGTGATGCAGAAGTTTGATGAACTCTGGATTACCTGGACAAGTGAGGTGTTGAATTCACAGCCCAGTCAGAATCCACTGAATGTGAGAGCTATAGTGGAATCAGTCCTCTTAAAACGGTTTATTAAACAACCAGGCATCCAAGACAAAATTAAAAGAGGCTTATTTCAGTTTGACCCAAAAAAGCACATTCAACAAAGTGCTTGGAAAAGGTTTGAGAGCTTGGTGTTTGGCAGTCCTTTCAGCCGTTCCGTTGAAGTTTTCAAAAGCAATGTTGCAAGTGCAACTGATGAATACATCACAGCCAAGGAAAATAATAAGGATTTTGATGAAAACTTCATCTATGAAATCTTGTCAAATATTGAGACTAAAGTCCTTGCATTTGAGGGAAGACCGGAAAATCCTAAATTTACCAATGAATTCAAGGTGGATCTCTCTGTCCATCTGTGCCTCACAAATGTTCCAAGATTTCAGAGGATGCATGTAGAATTTAGGACTGCAAACCATCCACTATCATATTTAGAAAGTCAGAGAGACAAATATCTCCAGTCTTTCAAAAATTACTGCAAAGGAGCCAGCTCTGTAAAGATATTTGTGGATTTTCTGTGTAAACACATCTCACCAGAGGTTTTGAAGGCAGCAAATGAGAAACTCTGTCAACAGATAGCAGATGACATGAAATTCAACAACTCTGCTCTCAATGGCAACCGATCAAATCTTGAGAATCATATACTACAGCATCTGGCAACTCAAGAGAACTTCAAAATGTATGAAGAATATTTAGATTTCCCAAAGAAATACTTCGACAGATTTATCCAGGAAAAAGTAGATGAATATAGATGTGATAGCAGAAACTTAGATGCCATCCACCAGGAACACCTTCAGGCCATGAAAAATCAAATATTAGCAGCAAGTACAGCTGTAACTATAGAAGTGGATGAGAAGGCAGGCAATGCACACATGTGGCTTGACTCGTTCTGCAGACATATTGGGCATCTGATTACAATAAAGAGAGATGAATTGCATTGCATTGAAAATGAAGACATTGGTGACTGGCAATTCTTCAAAGACATGATGGCCATATCCTTAGAAGAGATGATCAAAGGTGAGAAATTGGATGCGGAGGCAGTGAGAGAGAAACCTACCAAAAATCTTCTCCAGCATTTCGAGGGATGTTGGGCACAGTGTCCTTTCTGCCAAGCTGTCTGCACAAACACCATCCCTGACCATGATGGAAAACACAGTGTTAAGTTTCATCGCTGTGAGGCTCTGACTGGGTGCTTTTATGATAACACAGACAATTTTTCTGTAGATTTTTGCACCACATCAGTTAACAGTGATAAAAGCTTCTTTGCCCATACAAAGAATAAGTGGATCCACTTCAAGACCTACGCAGATGCTGGAGATCCATATGATAAATGGAGCATTACTGCAGATGGCACTGGGCAGCGCTACTGGAAATGGTTCATTTGTACGTTTCAGACAGAATGGGAGAACAGGTATGGATTTAAATTCAGAGGCCGTGGAAGTATCCCAAATGAATGGAAAACTATAACAAAACAATCTGCTTTGGAAGAGCTGAAATAATTTCAGATGTACACAGTACTGTAGAGGTGTTCAATTTCTAGTGCTATGGCCAATCAACATCCATAACAAACCAAATCTTACTAATAAAGCAACCTTTATGGGTAAAAAGCATCACCAACAGAACAGCCTTCAAGAGAGTTGCACTGGGGTTATCAACCAGGTACCTCCCTTTGTTAATGTTTCATTGAAATAGACCCACAATATCTTCAGAGGGCTCAACAGTGTTGTCTGGAAAATATTGACATCTTCTTCAGTCCAATACTGTGGCCATTTATGATCCAATCATCAATATAACCAGATACACCACAAGCCCTTGATACAGCCACTGACAAATACCAATAAGTTCTTCAGTCAATTTTCTTCATTGCTATGGCCATTTATCATTCGATCAGCTATATGTCCAAACAAATGCAAACCCTTGATGAAGACACCAACACGTATCCAGTTCTTTGAACATTCCTTGTCATTATTGTGGCCATATATGATCTGATCAACAACATAACGAGACAAAACATGAAGCCCTAGATGTGGGCACCCACAAACTCCAACAAATATGAAATTCTTCAGTCAATCCTCTTTGTTACTGTGGCCGTTTGATCCAATCAACAACTTAACCAAACAAAACACAATCCTTTGATTTGGCACCAGCAACTACCACTCCGGAAACAGTGGTCATCTCAGAATCAATTCAGGATACAGCATGACCCCAAGAAGTCTGTGAACGCCTCAGCCAAAGCTGTTGGCTTGCCTTTTCAGCATCCTGCAATAACTGTTTTACAACCCCTCTCAGTGACCAACCAAAATGTAACAGAAGTGTTGTGGCTGACTTTGCTACAAAGCCTCGGTAATCTATCTGAATTAGTTGCGTGTGCTCTCAAGCCATGCCGCCGTAGTTCGGCTACTAGTTCTGCATACTTTAACTTCCTCCCTTCAAAGACTCCCTCCATCACGTCATCAAAGGGAACAGTTAAGTGAATATGGCAAATAATGTGCTCTCTCTCCAAATACAACACTATATCTGGTCTTGAAGTTGTCACAATATACAGTGGAATCTGCAGTTGCTTTCCAACATCAACCAGGAGTTTCCAGTTCTAGTTTCCTATCTACCTGCCTGCACTCACTCACCTGCACTCCAACATCTTACTGATCTCCACCTCTGCAGTCAGTCAAGGTCCCTGCGGTCCTCCAACAAGAATCAGCTTTCCCCACAGTCTACCACTCCATATACAGTATGCACTGCCACCTCCCTAGGTGTGTTAAAAAAACTCCTAAAAACACACCTGTTCTCTGAGGCCTTTACTGTGAGTCAGGCTAGTGGAGTTGGAAGAACATCATTAGTGGCTCCTATATTTAGGGAGGAATACGTTCAACTAGTTAATCCATCATTATAAATGACAAAAAAAGTGTCAAAATTGCTCTTCATTAAATGCTTGAATATATGCATGAATATATGTACTCAATAATGCATGAAAACAACATGCTATCATGATCAGTAAAACGTCATCTATTTTTTAACTTGAGTGGAACTGTCTGTTGAGTTGTTGCGCATAAAAAATAAAAAAAAATCCTGTACTAATGCATGCCTTCATTTTTACCATAGTGTCTATCCACTCATTACCTGAATTGTTTCTTTTTAATGATTCTCTATAACTTCTACCGAAAGACTTAGGGATGGACCACAAAAAAGATCCCAAGCTTTGCCAGATTGTGTGTAAGGTGTCTGACTGCATGGATCATTGCTCTGTGGGCTGAAGGTCACATGCAACGACCTATTTAGAATTACAATCTCTGTGTAAATGCCTAGCTGCTATGCTTGAAACATAATTCTGCCCTCTATTTGTACATAGTTTGGTTTCCTGAATGATGATTCCCATAGAGGCATTTGAAAAGAGCATTTTATGTGATAAAGAACTTTGTGGTTGTTTTTCCATGACATCTGAAAAATATATCGATATTTTTCAACTTTATTTTGGAGAACATTTGTATGTCTTCACTGATTAGATAGCCTTTACCTACTGATTATATCCTCCAAATGTACATCAACCAAACTGCTTTGTTTATCCACATAACGTTGTTAAACCATAATGACTCTTCACTTTTCAAATATTGCTGCACATCATTTATTCACTACATTGATCAATGGAGGGCAGTGTTGCCACAGTTACTTTGAAAAAGTAATCCGATTACTGACTACTGAAAAGTAACTTAGTTACTTTACTGATTACTTGATTTTAAAAGTAACTAAGTTAGATTACTTAGTTACTTTTTAAACTAAGCCCCCCGCCGCCTCATCATAAAAATGGCAACCGGTTTTGCCAATATTCACTTTATTGCAGTAACGTTTACAATATATAGGCTAAGACATCACAACCTGCAAAAAGTAATTTCAAGGAGGTATCTAAAAATACTTTAACCTACTGAGATAGCCTAATAGCCTACATATTCTTGAATTTCCCCTTGGCTTGAATTTCCCCTTCTATCTATCTACAGTATCTCTATCAGATGAGTAGCCTATGTTTGTTCAATAATGTCTAGTCAGTAGCCTATACCAAATAAGGAAGGCCTATAGATAGGAACTGGTAATAAAATATCTGTATATCCTTCTACAGCCTTTTAGAATATGCCAATGAAATTACACTTGTTAAACTCACCTCGACAAGTCTTTTGCAATCATTTAATCCACCATGGGCGATGCTAAAGTCATAGTGCAGTGTGCAAGACTCTGCCATTACGCTACTGTAACATACATTGAACTAATTAATTTAGTTCGGGAGAAAAGAGATAAAAGCCCGCCTACACTGACAACGTATCGGTTGATATAGCGAAACAGCCCAGTCAGGGTGCACTCTGTTTTGGATGCGTCTCGGGCACACACACGCACCCCTCTCTCTCCCTCTCCGTTGCGGCCGTCGGAGAGCCGCTATACAGTATACAAACTCGGGATATCTTACTAGACAGCACTTTGTCGCCAACACAGAGTGTACAACGTAGACCTACCTTAATGTTGTCATGTGTAGTTGACACAAACTCAAAATATGTCGACTGACTATTTTCATCTAGAAAACGCGCATCTCTCTTCTCCCATTGTTGTTTACGTTTGTGTCGCTGCCTGGAGCCTACACATGAGTTGTCCTCATGCTGAAAACGTGAGCATACACGACAAGAAGAAAGCAAAATGAAAATGACAAAAATAGTAACGCACATTGACTTGATAAGTAACTTTAATCTGATTACTGGTTTGGAAATAGTAGCGCGTTAGATTACTCGTTACCGAAAAAAGTGGTCAAAATACAGTAACGCGTTACTAAGTCATCAAAAAAACCTAATGGTCACCAAGGCAACTAGTGACATGCATAGTTTTGAAAATACAGACGTCCAAAAACCAAGGACCCCCGAAAAGCACAAACACTTACAATGATGGACATACAGTAGGGTAGAGAGGGTGAAGAGAATGGGGGGTTGGCTATGGGTTGCTTTTGTGGGGGCCACCAAGTAGCACTAATAACTGCCATTGTCCAAGTACTTAATCAGACAGTTGCTGTAGTTTTTCATGATGCAGGAAGATAAAAAGAAACGACTTTTGACCTCATGCTGTGTTGCGACTGTTAGAAGACGGAATGCTTTTGAGAGTAAGTCACCATCTGAGGTGGCTGGAGAATGCAGGAGTCAGCAAAAGTGGTTTGAATGGCAGGTACTGAGAAGAAGTTGTTTCTGAATTAAATTGGCTCTATGCTTTAGTGGCCATTGATCTGCATTATCATTATTATCCAAATGCTGTAATTGCATTTGTGCAATTGTAATTTTATCAGTTCCTTTGGTGCATTTCTCAAATTATAACAAACATTTGCACAACAGTTAGTGTATCTTTCAAAACAATTAGTGCAAACTGCACCGCTCCGCAAAGTGGATAATCTGCAAAAGCAGGGGCGGACTGGGACAAAAAATCGGCCCTGGCATTTTGGACCAGACCGGCGCACCTTATTCGCTATAATACAAACATTTTCAGTCTTTTGAATGTGTATACAACTGTGGGTTGGTGCTCTAAGATGTGCTTGGGCCAGCCCAATGTCAATCGGGCCATCAACTGATCAACTGTCTGGCTTATGGGCCGGTCAGAAACAATAACATAGATTAAAAAAAAGAAAAAAAAGTGTTGGACTCGGGACTATCGGCCCAAATAGCACCGCGGCCCACCGGGAAAGTGCCCGGTATGCCAGATGGCCAGTCCACCCCTGTGCAAAAGCATATCTTGAGCGTATCTTGCTCAAAATGCTTAGTTTATGCCTCAAAAGCAAACATTTATGCCGATTAAATAGTCCATGCAATTAAAATTGCAAGTCACAATGCCATTGTTTATGTGAATACAAACTGATTGATCTTGTTGCCAATGTGACCATTTACTCATGTAAGTATATTTTTGCAATGTGCAAGGCAGCAATATTTTCTATTTCAAAACTACAATGTTACATAATTTATTGTGTGTAGGGGTTGATTGCAAGACAGTGGGTGTGTTTCAAAGCTTTCACTCTTGACAGCCATTGTGACAGCATGAAAACAAAGACTTTTACACAAAAAAAAGACCAATATACAGTAAACACCCCTTGGTCAAAGCTATACACTCTGTACATCTTTCTGACGTTCCTTTCTGCCAGATCACATACAGTATATGCTAAACAGACTATGACAACTAGTTCAACATACAGCAGGGAAAATAAGTATTGAATATGTTGGATCCATCTACAGTACATGACCCTCAGCCTGGAGTCTGTAAATGCCTAGCCTACCCCTTGACACAACAGAAATGACAATGAAGCTTCCCCTTAGGTTTTAGTTTAGTAAGGAATGGCTCTCACACACAACAGTAGACATTTCAGTGGGAACAATCTCAATATCAAAATTTAATGGACAGAAATAATTATTAATTATCTTATTTTCAAGATAAATCATAAAGACTTGTTCATTTACGATAGGTTCAACCAAAACCAAATATGCAATCCATCATCTAGACAAATAAATAAGCCTTTGATAAGTGGCAGATCGTTGTCTTTCCATGTTTGAAATGACAGAAACTAGCAACATGCACTGCATTGCACAATACAATTTGATTCCTGTGGTTGTACTGTGCAGTACATAGCATGACTGCTTCCAAAACTAAATGCCACCCAGGAAATAATACATGTCAATTCAATTACAGAGAGTAGGGCTACTCTAAAAGCACCAACAACATACAGTATGTGTTCTGCAAAAGGCGAAATATGATTGGTTTGTTGATTTTTGAAATCCAATGAAAGGAAACAAAGTGAAACCGAGGCCTTCTGTTCAGTTTTGGTTTAAATAGCCATGTCTTCAAGAGAGCCACTTTTACTGTATTGTCCCAAGTAATGCATTCCATGAAGGGAGACTGTTGTAGCACGACAACTGATGGTGAGACGCAGGGGGGAAACAATTAGTAAAGTGCAGAATAAGGTTTCAATAATTGCTATTATTATTCATATATTTGTGCCAAAGATTTGGATGACAACAAGGCAATGGTCTTGTAATGTGCATTTACCATTCTCACTGTTATGTAAGAAACGGCAGTATTTCGCTCCAGCGATCCATAGTGCATTTGGGCTAACTCCATTTGGGGCTGGAAAATGCATCATTGTTCCTTTGAATTACCAAAACATATGACATCTGCTGTTGAACAACTCTACAGTCCCATCACCATAGAATCTTGCCATCCTGCCAAAATAACAGCTGGTGTTATTGAGTTACAAGATATTTCAGAGGTATTGATAGTATTCATCATTAAGCAGAGGAAATATATACTCTACCAGTACAACATTTTGGACACCCAATGCCGCCCATACTCCAAGTAATTGGAGGCTACTTTAGTTTTATTTAGTGCATTAGCCTACATTCTTCATGTTTGACCTGATTGTGGAAGGGATGAAGTCTTTTCCGGGCAGTGAAGAGCTGCAATTGCAGGGCTGTAACGGCAACTCTTGGCTCAACACCACTGTCTACAGGCCAGTTGGTGTACAGTCACAGTGCACATAAGTTATGGTTCAAATCAATGGTTCTGTGTCATCCTTGTGGGTAGGCTGAGTGAACCCAATCTGACCTGCCAGCGAATTTGGATGTTGCCCTGCAGCTCAGGCTGGAAACGTTCACATCTATTTCCAATATATCTAGGTCCAATCACAAACTAGCTTATCCAAAAGACGCACCGGATCGTTGGTCTGATTGGTTGAAGGACTATCCACGAACAATGCCCATTGATCACGTCTCTTGTGCAGTAGAAATAAAACACAGACTCCCCATACTAATGTTCAATCTTAAAAGATTGAGCTTAGCATGATGATAGCCAGACTACCTTTAGGGGCTACATGCCCACCAAGTTTTGTGCAGCCCGGTCTTTCAGTGTCCCAGGAATCATTGAGACAAAATGACTGAGAGAAAAAAAATCTGGAAGAAAAACAGGCTATATCAAACCTCTCTATCATCGCTGCTACTGCGGCTGTCATAATAATAATGGGAGAGGAAGATGCTATTAGGATGCTGAATGAAAATTTATTTTGGTGAAGTGAAGTGTCTGGCTTCTGTGTGCTTGTTGGAATGTCCTGCATGTCCTGAAACAAGCAAACAAACAAACAGAATAATTTAGATTAAACTGGGAATGCAATGGGAGTTAAAGTGTGCAAAAATGTATTTACAATTGCAGATTGCTTTTACTGACAGAAACTTACCACCAAAATGTAAAGTATTGAAATCCCTAAGCAGGGTCATGCACACTCTGTTGACCAAAAAGAATCAGCATAGCAAAATATCAGAAACATCTACATCTGCTATTTTCTTACTAACAGTATATGAATGATGTGTCAGTATTACCTCAGCCTCGGTTGGGGGGTTTTAGAGCTCAGCCAAAGGTAGATAAGGCTGTGTGACACTTTCAACCATTTCCCCTGCACACACTGTATGCAAAACAAACAAAGCAACCATTTTTATCCAGTTGCAGGAACATCATACAAAAAGTGCCTCTTTGCCTTGGAGTGTAAACAATTAGTGGTTAAAAGGAAGCGAACACATCTACGACTGACCTTGAGCTGGGTTGAATATGTTCACTTTCTTCACCACGGGAGTCAACAGGGTTAGCTTTGTTGGTGGCTTAGTGTTGTCTCCGCCTGGGTTCATGATGTCAACATATCGGTTCCTAATTCCTACAGTGAAGAAGATGCACAAGATGACCACTGATGTCAGTAGCTTGCTGTTGATCACTAAAACAACTGGATTTCAATATGTAAGTAAATGAATGTGGACAAGCTGGCCCATTCCCAAACAAAAACCCTTTTCATACATTCAGACAGTGCAACTAATCTCAATCCATAACCAATGGCCTGATGTTGAATGTGATTGTTGAAAAATTGTGTTGAACGTGGCTGAAAAATGTTTAGAATAATTTAACAAGTGATCTGATGTTGTGAAGACAAGGACTTTCAGGACAAGACATTTCTCAGTCTGTGAGCTGAAATATCAGACTGAGCCAATGGTCATGTGCTGTTACTAGCACACTGCAGATGAACTCACCAGTCCTCCGGAACATGTTGACTGGTGCTCCATTGGTGGGGAGTAAAGTAGATGGGCCACCACTTCCTGTTGAGCTGCTGGTGTTCCAGGGGGGCATCAGTGGAGGGTCCATGGGTGGTGGTGGGACGGCTTTGGTCTTTTGAGTAGAACAAAATCACAACCGTCATTTCCCAACTATTAGCTCTATGCATTGCTTTTGCAAAATGTCTTCAGATATGGGATTAATATACGGGGGCAGTTAATATACTGACATAGTTTAGTTTCTTTTATCTTGCATAAAACACTCTTCTGCGGCTTATACACAATGCGGCTAATACACAGGAAATTACTGTAAGTGAATCATGAACTGGCATTTCACTGTGTAAACTGTTATGTTCAATATGTATACAATGCAAAGCTAAATAAACTGTGATTTTAACTAAGTAATAAGCACGCAGTAACAAGTGTATAATCCATTCTCCATTTATCTTTTCTTCTTCTCTACTTCTTCTACACACAACTTGTAACATAAACAGTACACTCATGTACACAGTATGTATGAGCGCCACCTAGAGGCACGCGGAACATTAACAACACAACATTCCCCCCTTACTTAAGAATAGGACTTGCATTACAATAGGGGAACCTAAAAGCATGTTACCAATAGCAGTTATCAAACATTATGCATACCTTTAACCTTCTGTATGCATATACTCAAGTAACATTTTAAGAAACACAGTAATTATAACATTGATAACAGTAATTGGAAATCTGTCATGGAATTAAATCATTTCTTAAAGACACTGGTAGAATTTAAACAGGAAGAGACCATTCAATCTCACAACACTACGAATAGTATTAGAACAACAGCAAAAGATGATTATTAATCAAACTATCAGTATGTAAATGTAACATCAATACCCTTGGAAACTTTTAACAGGTTAGGATTGGTGTGTGTATGCATGTATGCTTACTGTAAGTAACAAAATCCTCAAGCCAACTAGGAGGCTGTCTGATGCGGGCAGGGTTGGTATGAGAGTGTACAGCATCCGGGAGGTCAGGCTCAGAGGCCGTGCTCAGAGTATCTGGTATAAGTGACGCTGGGGCATAATATCTAGCAAGACGTGATGCATGCCATTTCTTTCCATCTGCCAGGAGGTAAGTGCTTGGACCAACTTGCTTTCTTATGGCCATTGGTTTGGTGTAGCGTGGATGTGCCTTTGGAACATGGAAAGGCTGTCGGACACGCACTCTGTCCCCTTCTTTGAAAACAGTAGCGCGTGCTCCGCGGCGGAAGTCAGTGTAAGCCTTCATCTGGGCTTGCTGGGAGGACACTCTCTGGCGAAGCACATCAGTATCAATGCTTGTCGATGGTGGGGGAAGAACGTGAAGGCGTGTACGCATTTTTCTACCATGCAGCAACTCAAAGGGTGACAGTCCAGTGGTAGCATGTGCAGTGGCACGGTACACTTGCAAGGAATCTGTCACTGTAGCCTTCCAAGGCTTCTTTTGCAGGATAGCAGACTGTATGGACGATCGCAGGACACGGTGGAAGCGTTCAATCGCTCCATTTGCCGCAGGATGGTAGACAGCAGTGCGTATGTGTGTAATGTCACGGTCTTTCAAGAATGCTGCAAACTCTGTTGACAAGAATTGGGGCCCATTGTCTGATACAATGGTCCTGGGGTTACCCAACCTGCTGAATACTGAAGTGAGAAAAGTAATGATATTGGCTGTGGTAGCAGAACATGTGAAAGCAACTTCGGGCCACTTAGAGTGGTAGTCAATCAGTGTGAGTGCAAAACGGCAGTCAGGAGAGGCATTCTCGAATGGACCCACAACATCTACTCCTAGCTTCTCCCAAGGCTCTGCAGGAAACTGTACTGGTTGCAGAGGTGCAGCAGTGGGAGCAGCAGACTTATCCATGGACTGGCATATGTAGCAGTTCTTAATCTGTGTGTTCACAAGGTCATCCATACCTGGCCACCAGTAGATGTCACGGAGGCGCTGTTTAGTCCTCAGGATGCCCTGATGTCCTTCGTGAGCCAGGTCAACGAGGGTGTGACGCAGGGTGACAGGAGGGATGAGCCGTAGGCCTCGGAACATGAGGTCACTTTGGGCTGACAGTTCATCGCGAAGCTTGTAGTAGGGACGTGTGACTGGACTCACAGCAGCTGGAGAGGGAGGCCAATTCTTAGCAATCTGTGCACGCAATGCACAGAGCTCTGGACAGGAAGCAGATGCAGCAGCAAACTCATCGGGGGAGACAGCAGACAGGAGATTAACGGACAGCATGGCCACAAACTCAGGCTCAACTTCTGGTTCGCCAGCAGCAGCAGGCAGAGGTAGGCGGGAGAGACAGTCAGCAGTAGTGTTATGTTTTCCAGGTAAGTATGCAACATCATATGAAAAGCACAGCAAGCGCGCTGCCCAGCGTGCAATACGCATACCAGCACGGTCAGCTCCTTTGGTGGTCAGGAGGGTAGTCAAAGCCTGGTGGTCGGTACGTAAAGTGAATCTCCGGCCCCACAAGTACGTTCGCCATTTCTCCACAGCCCACACACATCCCAGGGCCTCTTTCTCTACTGTTGAGTATTTGCGTTCAGCAGGAGTCAAAGTTCTGGAGGCAAAAGCAACTGTGCGCTCAGTGTGATCGGGCTGGATCTGGGCGAGAACCGCGCCAAGGCCATAGGCAGAGGCGTCAGTGGACACAACTGTAGGGAGCTCAGGGTTGAACAAAGCTAGGGCTGGACTCTGTACTAGGAGCTGTTTCACAGTATCAAAACTGCGCTGTGCCTCTTCTGACCAGCTGAACTCAATGTCTTGGCGGATGCAGCTACGTAGAGGCTCGACAACAGTAGCGAAGCTGGGGATGAACTTATTGTACCACGATAACAGTCCAAGAAATGACCGGAGCTGGCCTGCATCAGTAGGAGATGGAGCATGTAGTACAGCAGTGATGTGGTCCTCATCTGGCTGAATGCCATCTGCAGTCACTGTATGGCCCAGGAAACGCAGACTGGATCTGTTGAAGTTGCACTTTGATGTATTCAGTTGTAGCCCTGCATCTCTCAAGCGATGCAGCACAGCTTTCAGTGTATCGTCATGACTGGCTTGTGTGTGACCCCATAAAATCACATCATCTAAGTAGTTGGCAACATTAGGCAGGCCTTTTAGAATGGTGGCTAGCATTTTCTGGACGGCTGATGGTGCAGAGGCTAGACCGTACGGAACACGGCAGAATCTAAACAGTCCTTCGTGTGTAATGAAGGCAGTCAGGTCACGGCTTTCCTCATGTAAGGGTAACTGATAGTAAGCACTCTCTAGGTCAACGGTGGAGAACACTGTGGCCCCGTGCAGTAGGTCCAGCATCTCATCGATGTGTGGAAGAGGGAAGGAGTCAACAACCACAGCCTTGTTGGGCTCACGCAGATCCACACACATTCTAATTTTGCCTGACTTCTTCTGCACAACGACAATAGGGGAGACCCAGGGTGAAGCATCTATCTTCTCTATCACACCAGCCTGGTGGAGACTCTGGATCTCAGCACTCACAGCGTTCCGCACAGACAGGGGCAAACGGCGTAATTTCTGACGTACAGGCATGACAGTCTGAGACACTTTCACCTTGTGTATAAAGTTCTTAGCGCAGCCAAGAGTGGTCGTGGGCAGAGGAGCAGTAGTCATGACAGGAGCAGAGATCGATGCAGCAGTAGGTAGTACAGCAGAACCCTTAAAGCACAAGTTCAGGCCATTAATCAAATCCATTCCAAGGAGGGCAGTACCAGAGTCGACTATGAAAAGAGAAGTCTGACACTGAGCATCATTCCGGGACACAGTAACAGGTAGGCAGCCAATCACTGGAATTGGAGCTCGGGAGTAGGTCACTAATTTAACTGTAGGGGACAGCAAACGTTCATGTCTGAAGTGCTTGTTATACAGGTGTGTCGGTATGATTGACACAGAGGAGCCAGAATCCACTGTCAGCTCAACAGGGACTGGAGTAGTAGTTGCTGTAGCAATATTGACAGTGCATTGAATTTTATCAGAAGCAGTGTGGTCATGCAAGTACAGGATCTGGACTTCAGGCATGTCAATTTCGTGCACAGAACGTGTTGGAGCAGAACGGCAGACTCTGGCAAAATGTCCTATTTTATTACAGTTCCTACACTTAACCGTGGAAGCAGGACAGGATGCATCGTTGGCTAAATGTCGGTCTGAACCGCAGCGGTAGCAGACTCGACCGGAGGCAGAACGAGGAGCAGCAGCAGACGGTAGTTTTGCAGAGGAGCGAGGTTCACGACGATAGGAAGCTGTTGCAGCAGACACGGCTTGCACAGGTGCACAGGAGGAGTTATCACTGGCCATACGCTTTGCTTGTTCACTAACAGTTTCTATCTGTGTAGCGAGGTTAATGGCTTTCTGTAATGTCAAGTCTGATTCTAGAAGTAGTTTTTCACGTATACGAGGGCTACTGATGTGTTCCACCAATTGGTCACGCAACATTTCATTCAAGTTCACTCCAAACTCGCACGTTGTCGCTAGGTCTCGCAGAGCAGCAACATACTGTAGCACTGATTCACTTGGCGCCTGAACACGCTTTCTGAAAACATGGCGTTCGGCCACTACATTCCTACGCGGTGTAAAGTATGTTTCTAGCGCTTCAACAGCAGCATCAAAAGTAGTACCTGTGTCTGGAAAGGTATAGAATAGTCTCTGTCCTTCAGTCCCTAGACAGTGAAGCAGAAGTGCACGCTTACGAGCATTTGACCATCCATTACCGGTTGCGACCACTAGCATGTAGTTATCGAACATCCTCCTCCACGTTTTGAAAGGCATCGCAGGTTCTCCAGGAGATTGCAAAAACGGTGTTGAAAAAGGTGCAAACGCAGCCATCCTCGTAGTGGGTTGAAAACTCGTCGCCAATTGTTATGTTCAATATGTATACAATGCAAAGCTAAATAAACTGTGATTTTAACTAAGTAATAAGCACGCAGTAACAAGTGTATAATCCATTCTCCATTTATCTTTTCTTTTTCTCTACTTCTTCTACACACAACTTGTAACATAAACAGTACACTCATGTACACAGTATGTATGAGCGCCACCTAGAGGCACGCGGAACATTAACAACACAACATAAACCTTGGGAACTATTTCCTTTTCATTTAAGAGCGCAATGAAAGATCACTGGCAATAGTTGTCTGATTGGCTATTTCATTTCCATTGCTCATTTAATAGGTTACCTTTTTCTCTGGTTCATTTCGATCCACCCATTTCTGTTTAGACACATCCCAAAAAATCTGTAAGAATTTTTAAACATTTGTTTAACATCTTCCTCATGCCATTTCAACAGATTTTCTTATACAAATTAGACTGCTTACAGATTTGTTTGTGTCATCAGGGAGATGAGCCTCTTTCTTTGAAAGTATCCATGTGAGCCAGCCCCTACAATATCTCTGTGGCACATACATGAAAACACAATCAGAAGCAGAAGCTATAGTTATCACAAAAACACAACAATGATTGCTGATGGAATTGATTAATTGGTACCTCAGATAAAGCTTTTACAGCAAGACAAATTCAGTGAAAATTATGTAAGAACTAGATGCAGGTAGAAAATACTGTATGACCTCCGGTCAGTCCTGCACATTCTCTCCACAAAAATAAATCACACTTCAATTGACATGTATCTCCATCCCCTACTCTTGCAACTTTTGTGTATGTAAATGAGTGTGTGCATGTGTCTGCTTTTGTGTGAGTGTAGGTTTCACTGCGCAGTGGTCATAATAAGCCAGAATAACAGCACAAACAATGAATGCAGTAATTGGAGAAACAGTGAAACTGACTGCATAACATTGTGTCTTCCTTGAATTATCCTATTGTAGTTATTTGTGATGATATTCAATTAAAGTCAATCTGTGAAATTGTGACAATCCAAAAAAACTTTCAGCTAAAGTAATGTAGTCTCATTATGAATGTTACTGTAAGGCATAACATTTGTCTGTTTTTCTCAGGATCTTTAACCAAACCTTAAAAGATGGTATGTAATCCTTAGAGGAAGCCGATTTAAGAGCCTCAACAGGAGCAGGAGAGACAGCCATCACCTCCTATTGAGAGGGAACAGGTGGGACATATTGAACATTTCTGAATTCAAATAATTTAAAACAGAAGTGTATTTTCTTTACTTTTGAATTGAACAATTATGTGACTACCTGAGCAGACAGAGTTGTTTTTAGGCACTGTCCAGACTCATCTGCAAAGGTGAATCGAGATACATCCATTAATGCATTTGCCAGTAGTATGGTAACCACATCTACAACTACTACAACTATATCTGTCAGCCATACTTTTTTTTTTCAAATTACACCTTCACACAGATATGTGTGGAGTGTGCTTTTGTGTTACTAGCCTTGATCTTCTGTGAGGTCAGGAATGGCCATTGGTGCCATGAGGTCCAACATGTTGGGTGGGGCTACTGGCACAGTCAGCACTGATGTGGAAAATATATCCGCATACCTCCTTCTGGGCCCTGTTGGAGAAAGGAGGACCAGTGCTGCCTTCAGAACCTACAGCTGATGCTGTGACATATTATCGGACATGACAGCTCCAGACTGATCAGCGTCTTGGAGTCTATTTCCAAGGCAATGGTTTTCAGAGACACCTTAATGAGATTTAAAAAAAAAACACAACTCACTATTCAGATGATAGCGGTCAGCAAGGGCTGGGAGTGCCTTTGCTGCTGGAATGGGCACTGGTGCACAGAGGGGTACTGGTGCTGGGATGTGCACTGGTGCTGAAATGTGCTCTGAAGCAGAGATGGGCACTTGTGCTGGGATTGGCACTGGTGCAGAGATGGCCACTGGTGCTGGAATGCGCTCTGAAACAGAGATGGGCACTGGTGCTTGAATGGGCACTGGTGCTGGAATGAGCTCTGAAACAGAGATGGGCACTGGTGCTTGAATGGGCACTGGTGCTGGAATGAGCTCTGGTGCAAAGACAGGCACTGGTGCAGATACGGGCACTGGTGCAGAGACAGGCACTGGTGCTGGAATGTGCCCTGGTGCTGGGATGGGCTCTGAAGCAGAGATGGGCACTTGTGCTGGAGTTGCCTTTGCTGCTGGAATGGACTCTGGTGCAGAGATGGACTGGGGTGCCTCCTCAAAAGGAGCAGGAGAGACAGCCATCACCTCCTATTGAGAGGGGACAGGTGGGGCATATTGAACATTTCTGAATTCGAATGATTTAAAACAGAAATGTATTTTCTTTACTTTTGAATTGAACAATAATGTGATTACCTGAGCAGACAGAGTTGTTTGTATGCACTGCCCAGTCTCATCTGCAAAGGTGAATCGAGATACATCCATTAATACATTTGCCAGTAGTATGGTAACTACATCTACAACTATCTAACTTTGTCAGCCATACTTTTTAAAAGAATTACTTCTTCACACAGACACCGTGGACACTAATTGATGTGTGTGGAGTGTGCTTTTGTGTGACTAGCCTTGAACTTCAATAAGGTCAGGAATGGCCATTGGTGCCATGAGGTCCAACATGTTGGGTGGGGCTACTGGCACAGTCAGCGCTGATGTGGCAAATATATCCACGTACCTCCTTCTGGGCCCTGTTGGAGAAAGGAGGACCAGTGCTGCCTTCATATGTCTGCTATGAATCAGTAAACATTCTAAACATTCCAGAAAAACCTACAGTACAGCTGATTCTGAGATATATTATGGGACATGACAGCTTTAGATTGATCAGCTTCTTGGAGTCTATTTCCAAGGCAATGGTTTTCAGAAACACCTTCATGAGATAAATAAACACACTCACTATTCAGATGATAGCGGTTAGCATGGGCTGGGATTGCCTTTTCTGCTGGGATGGCCACTGGTGCAGTGGTGGCCACTGAGGCAGGGATGGGCACTGGGATGAGTGCTGGGATGGGTGCTGGGAGGGCCACTGGTGCAGTGGTGGCCACTGAGGCAGGGATGGGCACTGGTGCAGGGATGGGTGCTGGGAGGGCCACTGGTGCAGGGATGGGTGCTGGGAGGGCCACTGGTGCAGTGGTGGCCACTGAGGCAGGGATGGCCACTGAGGCAGGGATGGGCACTGGGATGAGTGCTGGGATGGCTGCTGGGATGGCCACTGGTGCAGTGGTGGCCACTGAGGCAGGGATGGGCACTGGTGCAGTGGTGGCCACTGAGACAGGGATGGCCACTGGTGTAGAGATGGGCACTGGTGCTGGGATGGGCACTGGGATGGGTGCTGGGGTGGCCACTGGTGCAGTGGTGGCCACTGAGACAGGGATGGCCACTGGTGTAGAGATGGGCACTGGTGCTGGGATGGGCACTGGGATGGGTGCTGGGGTGGCCACTGGTGCAGTGGTGGCCACTGAGACAGGGATGGCCACTGGTGTAGAGATGGGCACTGGTGCTGGGATGGGCACTGGGATGGGTGCTGGGGTGGCCACTGGTGCAGTGGTGGCCACTGAGGCAGGGATGGGCACTGGTGCAGTGTTGGCCACTGAGGCAGGGATGGGCACTGAGGCAGGGATGGGCACTGGTGCAGGGATGGGTGCTGGTGCAGGGATGGACACTGGTGCTGGGATGGCCACTGGTGCTGGGATGGCCACTGGTGCTGGGATGGGTGCAGGGATGGCCACTGGTGCAGGGATGGGCACTGAGGCAGGGATGGGCACTGAGGCAGGGATGGGCACTGGTGCAGGGATGGGTGCTGGTGCAGGGATGGGTGCTGGTGCTGGGATGGACACTGGTGCTGGGATGGCCAGTGGTGCAGGGATGGGCACTGGTGCTGGGATGGACACTGGTGCTGGGATGGCCACTGGTGCTGGGATGGCCACTGGTGCTGGGATGGGTGCAGGGATGGCCACTGGTGCAGGGATGGGCACTGAGGCAGGGATGGGCACTGAGGCAGGGATGGGCACTGGTGCAGGGATGGGTGCTGGTGCAGGGATGGGTGCTGGTGCTGGTATGGACACTGGTGCAGGGATGGGCACTAAGGCAGGGATGGGTGCTGGTGCTGGGATGGGTGCAGAGATGGGCACTGAGGCAGGGATGGGCACTGGTGCTGGGTTTGTCTTTGCTGCTGGGATGTGCACTGGTGCAGAGATGGGCACTGAAGCCTCATTGTCAGTGAGAAGAGGATCTTCAGCAGCTGCCAGCGTCACCTCCTGTTGACAAGGGGTATGATACAGTACAGTACATGTTGAATTTGTTGGAATGTGAGTTAAAAGAGACCCATAAAGAAACGTACCCTGTAAATGTACCCGTGTGGGGGTGTCTCCCTTCATAGACCCTGCCCCTAAAGGCTTTTTCTGGGCCAAAAGAATACCTAACCCTATACCTAAAGTTTTTTTTTTGTTTGGTTGCAAAAAAAGTCAGTTGAAGAAGAGTAATGACTAGCAAAAGATGGAAAAAGTATGACAAGTAGACTGATAATGAGGTACAGGCCATGCTTGTGTGGTGGTCGAAACTGATGCGGAATGATCACGTCATTTCTGCTCTGGTAAATCACGGGTCTCTTTTTGTAATGAAGACTCGATGGCTGAGAGGGCCAATGTATGTAGCCTGTCATTTTCCTACAGTACTTCCTCAATTTACCACCAATGGAAACAAGGCTTATATGTTTCAGACACAGAAGTACAAGGGCACAGTTGATCCATTTCTAAGGATGGCAATTAAGAAGTCACCTTGAAATCCAGTGGAACATTCATTGCTTCCAGAACAAGAGGAACTCTGTGGGGGGAGAAGGAAAGACATAAATACAAGTGTAAATACAGTGCCCTCCAAAAGTATTGGAACACTTGCTTAAAGGAACACTTCACCTTTCATATTCAATGCAATTCAAACCAGCTAATGCATGCATAACATCACACTCCACCTCTCACCTTTGGTCAGGGTCAATTTCAAATTTTAACGGCACTTTATATAATGTGCCAAGCTGGATCTGAGCAGCCACAAAACAAAAATGGGATGCTTCCATCATGCCCCTAGAGCCTGATGAAAGAAGTGACTCAAGGTTAGTCATTAATGTGTCTGATGCTAGAAGGTAGAATGTGTGTTTAAGAATTTGTATTAAAAAAAAGAAAGGAACAGTTATTGTTCATATTTACTCAAGCTTTCTCCCATCATTGTTGCTGTAGTGATCTGTAGATCTTTTGGACACACCGCAGTCAAAACAGAGGCCAAATGAGTGTACCAGTTTTCACCACAACGCTGGAAGAGGAACCATTTAGCATTGTGTAACAGTCAGAATTATGCTTCTCACACCACACATTCAGAACCAGCACAAATAGAGAATACATACCGTGGCGACATCTGGTATTCTTCCAGACTCTATCTGATATAAAGTCCTCAGGGGATCACCCCCCTCCGTAGAATCAGCAAATCTAAGAGTTGAGAATATGGAATATCATTTACAGGTCTGTATACAGTTTTGAAAAAAAACACTATTCTCCTTTAACCCCCATTGAAACCCCATTTGTTCAGCATGGTCTGACCCCTGCCTCAGCACGGCCTCCTCCATTGCCCTGCTCGTTTTCTCTGTAGCACATGCTCTCCTGGGATGTGTAATTCTGTTCCCTTAAAGGGATATTCCGCCATTTTTGGAAATACGCTCATTTTCCACCTCCCCTCGAGCAAAACAATCGATATTTACCTTGTTCCCGTTCATCCAGCCATTCTGTGAGTCTGGCGATACAACTTTTAGCTTCAGCCTAGCATAGATCACTGAATCGGATTAGACCATTAGCTTCTCGCCTGCTAGCTTGATGTTTAAAAGTGACTAAGAATTCTGATAATTTTCCCATTTAAAACGTGTCTCCTCTCAAGTTAGAAAGTGCAATAAGACCAACTGAAAATGAAACCTGGCGTTTTTCTAGGCTGATTTGACATGGAACTACACTCTCATCTGGCGTAATAATCAAGGCAACTTGCAAACGTACCATAGGCGCAGTGATATCGTACGCAGCATCTGAAAATAGTCCCCATAGACATCAAGCAGTAGTAGTGCCAGTAGCTGCAAGTTGCCTTGATTATTACGCCAGATGAGAGTGTAGTTCCATGTCACATCAGCCTAGAAAAACGGCAGGGTTCATTTTCAGTTGGTCTTATTGCACTTTCTAACTTGAGAGGACACACGTTTTAAATGGGAAAATTACCAGAAATATTAGTCACTTTTAAACATGAAGCTAGCAGGCGAGAAGCTAATGGTCTAATCCGATTCAATGATCTATGCTAGGCTGAAGCTAAAAGTTGTATCGCCAGACTCACAGAATGGCTGGATGAACGGGAACAAGGTAAATATCGATTGTTTTGCTCGAGGGAAGGTGGAAAATGAGCGTATTTCCACAAATGGCGGAATATCCCTTTAATCTAATCATTTACAGTGTAGTTTGGATTTGTGTGGAATTATTTTAATTGTGGAGTCTCATGTAGTGTGTTCAAAGATGCCTACAATTTTAATGTATTATAGAAAGGAAACTGATTAATTTACAGTTGTATGTTGTACAATAACATATACAGATATGCATATAAATTGGCTTATTTTACAACCCATTTTACATTAATTAAACATTACAGAACTAGTTTAAAGGGATATTCCGCCATTTTTGGAAATACGCTCATTTTCCACCTTCCCTCGAGCAAAACAATCGATATTTACCTTGTTCCCGTTCATCCAGCCATTCTGTGAGTCTGGCGATACAACTTTTAGCTTCAGCCTAGCATAGATCATTGAATCGGATTAGACCATTAGCTTCTCGCCTGCTAGCTTCATGTTTAAAAGTGACTAAGATTTCTGGTAATTTTCCCATTTAAAACGTGTCTCCTCTCAAGTTAAAAAGTGCAGTAAGACCAACTGAAAATGAAACCTGGCGTTTTTCTAGGCTGATTTGACATGGAACTACACTCTCATCTGGCGTAATAATCAAGGCAACTTGCAGACTACTGGCACTACTACTGCTTGTTGTCTATGGGGACTATTTTCAGGTGCTGCGTACGATATTACTGCGCCTATGGTACGTTTGCAAGTTGCCTTGATTATTACGCCAGATGAGAGTGTAGTTCCATGTCAAATCAGCCTAGAAAAACGCCAGGTTTCATTTTCAGTTGGTCTCATTGCACTTTCTAACTTGAGAGGAGACACGTTTTAAATGGGAAAATTACCAGAAATCTTAGTCACTTTTAAACATGAAGCTAGCAGGCGAGAAGCTAATGGTCTAATCTGATTCAATGATCTATGCTAGGCTGAAGCTAAAAGTTGTATCGCCAGACTCACAGAATGGCTGGATGAACGGGAACAAGGTAAATATCGATTGTTTTGCTCGAGGGAAGGTGGAAAATGAGCGTATTTCCAAAAATGGCGGAATATCCCTTTAAGAAATGAATTCTTAATTCTGAGGTAACACATTGTGCCCCCCTTAATAATGGTGTCAGGGTTGCAGGGAAAGTGTACATCACAGTTGTGCACATGTGTAGGCCTACATACATGACTTAGAAGTGTAAAACATGTAAACATAAGAATAATGATTATGGAAGTGGTAATGTAGTAATATAATGCCTAACTTTTAGTTAATACATGTTTATACATACAATGACGAGTAAATAATGCTGAAACAAATAGTAGATCATTTGAGGATCATTTTTCTCACCTTGTCCTTTTAGTGGTAGCCCAATGCTTTAATTTGCTGTCCACGTCTACCAAATCAAAGACAGTTATCTCCTCCTCCTGCCTTAGTTTGGCTGTTTCCTTGCAGAGGAGGAGGTCGGCTATATCGTTGCCCATCACATTCTGTAGAAAACGAATGAAATGTATCATTCAGTATATAACAGATGTGTATGTTCATACAACCTAATGCACCTTAGTGTTCATTACACTACATTTCTCTGTTTTAGGTAGAAAAGCATTAAGGACACAAAATGTATTCTTATAGCTTAGCAACCACTATGATTACCCACTCTAGCAACCATCTCAGTTACCATAGAAATACCCTAGCCTAGCAACCACTAGCATTATGATAACCTAGCAACTACTGTACCATAGCAACCAGCATAGTAACCACTTTATAATCAAGTGAAGTTCCTTTTATTAATTTAGCACATTTATATAGCACAGTAACCACTCTAGCAACACCCTAGCAACCATCTTAATTTCTCTAGCAACACCATAGCAACCTCAACATAATGTAAACCTCGCAACCACCATAGTAACCACTATGATTACGCTATCAGCACCCTAGCGAGCATCTCAATAACCCGTGCAACCACTAGCATGATGTCAACCAACCAGCATAACAACCACCGACTGTACTGACGCAACAACCTGACAGCCACCTCAGCTACCCTAGCAACAAACTGGCAAATCAAACCACTACCATAGTGTCAATCTAGCAATCACCATAGCATCCACAATTACTATCCTAACACCCGAGCAACCACAAGAAAATGTGTTATTACAAAATAGTGTAATTTATTACATATTGAAGGGAACATTTGAAGGGAGTATTACATTTTGCCAAGTAATATCCGGTAATAACATGTTTCTGGCCATGGGTGTATGTCATGTTCTCTGAAACTCACCCCATTCATTTGGCAGAGCAGAGCCGTGAGCTGCCAACAGAGGTATGCTGAGCAGTGGTCCTCCACACTGAGGTCACGGAGGCACTCCAAGGACTTCCCTTTCAAGAAGGCCATTACCTCACTTTTAGGAGGGTCATTGCTGTTGTTCAATAACAAAATACAAATTAAACAAACCATTTCTGTCAATGTAAGTTATAATGTACTGATAAATGCTGTCATAGCCTATCTATAACAAAATGTGCAAACGTTAACAAATGTGGTCGTATCTTTTCAAATGATTAGAGTGGATGTCTCTGAATGTGTATTGAGTTTAAATCATGGCGTCATGGTAGTCTATGTCTGACTTACTTGTCCGGAAGTCCCAGAAAGCCTCTGTAATCTTTGGGGTTCACCTATAGTACAGTACAGTACAGTGAGTGATCCTCATTATGTAAGCAGATGCAGCTGCTCCACCAGTAGACCAACAACAACATATACTGTATGTGATGCCAGATATATTAAGAGGCATCCATGTGTCTTCTGACAATGTTTGTGCCCATAGGAGCTTACCTTGTAGTAACGAGGAGATCCACAGTCGCCCTGATGCCACTGGCCTGGACTGCACTGTCCAACAACTGATTTCCAGTTGTCAGGATATGCAGTGACCTGGCAAGCCATGGTCTGAGGACTAATGTTAGCCATTTTGGATAGAAATAAAGGAGGGAACTCAATATTTCCTGTTATAGTTATATTTTATATTAATTTATATTGCCTGTTGAGCGCTGTTTGACACTGTTAAATAGAGTCAGAGGACAAGGTTAGGCCTATAATATTATAGTTAAATAGCCTTGAGTAGGCTAAGATGTTTGAAATGTTCATGAAATTATTTTTCACCATGCTCATTATTTTTCGTTTCCCAATATATAAGTTAATGCAGAACGTGATCTGAAGAAGACTGCTTGGGACAAACAAAATAGCCTGAGCAACTTTTTTTTAAAAAAAAAAACCTCTTCTTTTCTTTTAGACAGTCCTACTGTACTGTAGGCTGTATATAGCCTATATGTTGTAATTTCGTTTAAAGCAACATTTCGACCAAATTAACATTAAATAGCCTAGATATACAAAATATATAGAAATAGATATTACCTGGTGTTACCAGAATTTGTATGGGATAACAAAAGATCGCTGAGGAAAAATAGAAAATGTGTCTGCTTGCTCTTGTCAAACGCTATTATAAACTTTTGCTGCAGTCAGGGTAGTTAAGAACGTGTAAGCATGGTGATTGATTGTGACGTAATTCCAGTGTATGCTGACGTCACAGAGCAGAGAACACAGAAACAAAATGATATCGGTAGGCTACCATTCGAACATTTCGGCCATACGGCCACCGAGGCAGCTGGTTGAAAATAAGATATGGTTATTGCTATTTGGCAGACGCCTTTGTCCAAAGCGACATACCACTAAAAACAATACGATAAACACACAATCATTAATCTAACAGTGAACAATTTCAAAACGTTGGTCAGACTACAGTAATATATCCTAAACAATAAACAATATAAATTCAAGCAAGGCTACATTAGGCTACATTAAGGAGAATAGCAATAAGAAAATAACAATGTCAATTCAATCAATGGCCTAATGAAACAAAAACAATAGGCTAGGCCTACTCTATACACACCAAGAAGCGCTAGACTAAGATATTGAACAGATAAGACCCTGTTAGAAAGTGGAACGAGGATAAAAGTATGATAACAAAAACGGTTGTGTTAACATTACATACTCAATTTGACTATAATTTTAATTTTAACTTTAATTTTAGTAAATACAATTTAGGAAAGACACGTTAAAAATGTAGCTTGTAAGTAATCTGATCATTATGTGAAGTGCAGGTGGAATCACAAACTTCACTGATGCTAAACAAAGAACATTGTTTACATGTTTTGGGAAGTTTTGTGAACAGCACAGGAAATATTTATACTCAGTGCTCTTACCAACACTGAAAGGAAGACCATTTTAGGACAACATACAAGGCTTACGTACTTGTAAGAAATTATGTTTTCAAGATACTACCACTAGGTGGTAGCAGTATTGCATATCATTAAAAGCCATCAATGTCCTCTGGCCTGTGCACTTTAAAACAATTGTGGCATCTCAATCTTATCAAGAAGGTGTAAATAATATGTGTCTGACAGCAGCATTTCCTTTTGTAATAACAACAGCCATGCATGCTCACAGTATCTTGACAAAATAGAATGAGCCTCTCATTACATAACTACAAATATCATCAGACCAACACAAAAGATAAATAATGTAATAGTCCAGTCAGTGTAGTCTAAGTTATTTCTATCTTTGTTGTTTTGGGAACTTTTGTGAACAGCAATTACAGGAAATATTTATACTCAGTGCTCTTACCAACACTGAAAGGAAGACCATTTTAGGACAACATACAGTAAGTAGGCTTACGCACCTGAAAGAAATTATGTTTTCAAGATACTACCACTAGGTGGTAGCAGTATTTCATATCATTAAAAGCCATCAACGTCCTCTGGCCTGTGCACTTTAAAACAATTGTGGCATCTCAATCTTATCAAGAAGGTGTAAAGAATGTGTGTCTGACAGCAGCATTTCCTTTTGTAATAACAACAGCCATGCATGCTCACAGTATCTTGACAATAGAATGAGCCTCTCATTACATAACTACAAATATCATCAGACCAACTCAAAAGATAAATAATGTAATAGTCCAGTGTAGTCTAAGTTATTTCTATCTTTGATTATATTGATTACTTTACAAAGGCCATTTTCTTATTGCATAGCCCAAGGCATGAACTCCCTCAAATGAGCTCCCAGCAGTATCCTTACAGTAGTAAGAAACCTTTGAGCAGGAGGACCCAGCTCAGAAGAGGGGCCTATTTAGCCATGGCTGTCCCGGGAGAGAAGACAATACATGATTTATGTTGGTTTTGAAAATAGAATTTATAAATGCCTCTTTTATTTTTATGCAGGATTTAGTTTGTGTTAATTGATGAAAGCTGACTAGAGCTGCATAAAAAATATCACATCCTTATTTTATTTATCTACTTATTTATTAATTCATTTTTAAAAGTAACTGAGAGGATGCAGCAATTAAAGCATTTGAAATAGTAGTAAATGCTAAAGACACTCTCTTACTGTGTGTAAGAGAGAGACTGAGTGGCAGTGAGCGTGTACGCAAACACACATACAAATACATATTTATGTGGATGGGCTACTGGCTGTGCACAAGTGGTATTGTCAATTATGTCAGCACATATTGAACTCAGTCAACTGAGCGCTCTCCATATTCTCACCACCCTGACAGATGCTTTCTTCATGGTGCAATGGATGATGCAATAACACAACTGAACAGCACACTGGGACATCCCTACAGTAGTAGGAGGGGAGAAGTTATATGATTTTCTGTGGTCTCCTATTACAAACACAGCCTTGAATGCGAAACACTAAAAAAAAAGGTTTAGGAATCTTGTGAATAGTACACATCAAACCCATGCAATGGCACCAATGCACATATCATATTATTTATTTTAAAAAGTAGTATCCCTCAACATTGAATAGATTCTTTTGTATACAATTCCATCTACCACACATACTCTGACATTAAGTCACTGTCAACAGGTCCTCCAAATAAATGATGTAAAAAATAAATCATCATCAACAAACAGGTCTAACAAACAAGAACAAACAGTGTTTTACAATTAATATATACAATATATTTGTACACACGTACAATATATGCTTCATACAGGAGCAAAAATGAATGCAATGCATGTCTTCATGCCTGCATCATGTCTACATTCTTTTGCATTCTTCACATTCCCAAGTTCCTGTCTGGCCCTATGCCATAATCACTTTATGCACAATACTGCTACAACATACAAATATTGGGGAAACCATTTCATGGTTTAGGCTAGTATGATACAATCAATAGTACAACCAATGTAAGCTTTTACTGACCACCGGTTTCTGGTCTTGCATTTTTTTAATTCCTCTTGGGATTAGCTGTGTTAAAGGGGTAGTTAAGCAAAGTGAGTAGTTTATCTTAACGCAGTTCTATCTATTGTGAGATGTGCACTGTAAGTGAACAGTGGTTGTTCTTTCTGCCATTGCTCTGGTTCTTGATCATGATTTGATCAAGTGATGCTGACTGTCAGCTATAACCTAGTTCTCTCTGCAGCCCTTCTAACACCTGTCAGTGTTTACAGTCAGTATCATTCAAAAGACAACTTTCAACATGATCCTTGCCTACAATCACACCCTAACCATTCATAAAAGTATTCCTTTTTTGAACACATATAAACACTAACAATATAATCAACTGTTTTGATGAGAGGATCAAAGGTATTGGTTTGTTCTTACAGGTTGATGCTTCTGTCATCAAACAAATGCCGAACGTTCATCAAATGTACATCTACATAGTGGACCATAGTTATTTACAAATAAGCTGCAACTGTACAAAATAATCATATGATAAAATGCAATAATAACAGTCATCCCTCATTGGCTATATGCTCAGTTACATGACATTACAAGCCTAAGGTAACTGTATACTGAAGTTAATGTTTAAAAACAAAAATCCTTTTGAAATGTTACATTTTCAACAGAAGTTTCAGAGACAGACATCCAGTGGTGAAGCATAACATTGACAAAACTGGGGTCATGGGCTACACAGAAGAAGCCCTTTCAACGCGCATGCATTCAGTGCACTGCCACTGTGGATAAAATACACCATTAGAAGACTAAATCCAGTGTGATGTGTTTGAAAGTAGCCGGTCTGTTCCAGGGGGCTTAGTCCATCGCAGCCCTGTTTGAATTCAGACTTGTGCTAGCGGTGTGTATGAAGCTCTCCAACACCACAGGAGCTTCTTGCTGTGTCCCCAGATCTCTGCCCGGTCAGGATAGTGTCATACTCTTGGCTCCCTGTGCTGGACCTTCCAGTACTGTTCTCTGGTTGGCTGATTTTGTTCTTTAGTCCTCTTCAGCCTGAAAACAAAAGGGACATCACCGAATGAATGCATGTCACAAGCTGGCACTGTAAAAAAGATGCTTAGAATGTCTGAATGTTTGTTGTTGGAGTTACATGTTACACGTCGCCTGGTTTACAACCTGGGAACTTACTATCTAGTTTGATATACAAATTCTCTAGTCAAATGATCTAGTCCTGTATTTGTTTGTGTGTGTGTGTGTGTGAGTGTGTTTCTTTTTTACAGCAGACTCTCTGACTATACTGACTTGCAGGTGTAGTAGATGATCACAACGAGCATCGCCACGATGAGCAGGACAATGATGACCACTGCTGCGATCATGCCAGACTCCTTGCCGTCTAACGCCGTGCTGTCCAGCAGGAACAGCTCACATCGACTGCCCTTGTAGTTATCAGTGCACCTACAGAGGCAAAGCAGTCATTCAGTAAAGAAGTCATAGTTAGTGGGCTTGATCCAGCAAGCCCACTATGGTTCTTCTCAAGTTTACTTATATTTTATTATTCCCGTTCACCCACTTTTTCACACCGCCACTTCTCCTAGATTGTTTGAGCTATCGACGCGGTTCCAACACTAAAAATTCAGGCCCGAACCAGTGTACAGTATGTTGCTTATTGATTTCGATCTGGTAGCTGCCTGGGCTGAGCTGGCCTGGGCTGTGTGTGACTGTGAAAGTGTGTGCTGTGTAACTTTTGGTCCGTATAGCCGATGTTCGAAAATAAGGTACTGTTGCGATCCTTTTGGCGATCTGCACCTGATCAAGTCCACTCTAGCAGTTCCTCGGGGATGCATTTCCAGTATATTTGTCCTTATTCAGGGATATTGTACTGATTCGGTTTGCAAAGGCCTCAAATCAGGCCAGGATCTTTCACAGCTGTTGAGTCCCCACTCAAAGAGTTCTTGTCCTAATCTCCTGTCACGAGTCTGGACTTGGTAGTTGAAGTTAGTATACTTGTAGTTTTAGTTAAGTGGCAGAGTTCATCATTACTTAAAAATGCCTCAGAGAGAAAAGTAAAGTTGTTTCCTCTAAAGAAGGGAGGTGATGAGGCTTGAATGTGCTGCAGGCAGAGAGAGAGACTTATATTTTCCTGACAAATGTACAACCTCTTCCTAAAGGACACCAAGCAATGAAGCAGATGAAGAGTAACGTGAGGGAGACGAGTAGTGGGCAGAACTGACACTTTGGGAGAAGTTATGACACCATACTGCATTAGGGACTGAGGCAAATGTTCCTTTTGGAGTAGTCGGCAAATATAGGAGAGCAATCACACCAGTAGCACACATATTAGAGGGGACACTTGGGTGGTAGACATATCTTGATATATGACTACATATAGTGCTTAAACTCCCATATCTGTATAAGTAATGGTGGCTTCACAACAGAGTAAATGCTGAACAACTCGCCAAGCGTCTAAAAAACTCGAAATTTCACTAGACACCCCAAGAAAACGGAGTCTGCGGGTGCTACTCCCAACCAACTCAGACACGGCATGGACAGACATGGCCTTATTAAGGAACTGATTGAGTTCTGTACCACAAGCTCAGTGGATTAATCTGATATTGAACTCACTAAGTACAACAACAACAACAACAACAAAAGTTCTTCCACAGTGTTCTTTGGAAGTAACACAATTCTACATAGAACTTTTTACCCTCCAAACACAAGTCCAAAGGAGTCAAATCAGGTGGATCTTTGCTGACTAGCCAGTCAACCGTACCAGGGTGAAGTGGCCAACTGACTGTCAGAAAATATGACTGGGAATTGTGTGGATACGCACGTCTATATAAGTTTCACTCATGTTGGAGCTGAGGTTCATTCCTGCATTAGAGAATGGGTTTTTAGAGTGTTACTTACTGACAGCTAGGGGTGGACACAGAGGGGATCATGTAGCATGATCCCCCATTCATGCAGAAAGAGGCTTCAGATGGATCGCACGGTTCACCATGGTCTGTCAAAAAAGAAACAAACAAATAAATGCAAAATAACTCAGTACCTTCCATTTCTCTTCATGACTCAGCATTTTGTAAACAGTTATTGTATTGTGTCAATAAATGTTGCATGACACATCTCCTGTTATTTACGCATCTTGACCATTTTTGATCTTTAAGCTTTTTGTTATCCATCACCCACACCTAGAAATGATAGGTCCCAGTGTGGATGTTTTAAGTTCATTGCCATGTATTTGGTAAAGATGCTACATGAATATGAAATTCTTGGACTCAAAAGTGAGTTAAAATAGAAACATCAGATAAAATAGTGCTTAAAGTCTGTGAGTGCAAAAAAATAACTAAAGTGGCAAAAGGTACATCAGTGTCTATCATAGTCTATATCTGTATAATATCAGTACAGTATATACTGTTTATTAAGCACAGAAATAAAGTTTTAAATCATCAGCATGCATTTTGATGTTTGGTTAAAAGTTGGATACCTGGACATCTTATTCAAGCATTGTTTATGTTCATAAAGCCCGCAGCATAAGTTTCATTCATCTCAATAACTCAGCTTACCAGACATCATTGGAATATTATTTTCCTGATTCTTCGTCTTCCAAGAAACTTGAGATTACTCAACCTGGAAATGAAGGACAATTCCAGGAATGTGGTGTGATTTCATTGCAAGCTCATGCCATAACACAAGACAAATGTTCGACAAGAAATGCTCCCAGACACAATATTCGACAAGAAACGTTTTCAGGCAAATGTTATTTATAAATCCCAGTTAAGAATAAAGCAAATTCAGTCTCACAGAAAACCATACAGGATACAGGTACAGTATACTGTTTTGTGATACGTTTTTTCTCTAAGCATACTGTACTAGTAGATGAAAGACCTCAGTCAGGAGTTAACAAGGTTCTAATATGTTACAGTAAACATTTAAGAGATGAGGATGACAGCCTTTATATATACACTGAGTTGAAAGTCATTATTATGAAGTTAAGGTCATGCATCCCCTTGAAAGTTGTTGAAGGAAAAGATGATGATTTTTTTTTTCTCATGCAGTTAGTAAACATCTCTGCCAGACTACAGTCGTGTGTTCAAAGATGTAAGATAAGGCAGTGTCATCATAAACCTTAAGTTAGATTTTTCTTTCTTAGTTTCTTTCTTTCAATTTCGAGTTCAGTCCTTCTGAAAGTGTGCTAGAGAAAGTCGATTGAAAAAAACAAAACATTTATTTTGCTTTGACAGTGCATAAATGTTTCTTACCTCTGAGTAGCAGCTCGTTTTCAGGTCTGATTCAACGAAAGCCTTTGGGTGAGTCACTTTGGCTTCTTAAATAACACGTGTTGTTGGGGCACCTACAGCAGTCACTTGGATGGTGTGGGCGTGACCCTCTTGAGCAGGAGAAATGTCGTGATTGCTGTTTTTCCACATTGTGAATGGCGGGGATTCTTATTAAGCGTCTGACTAATGTGGCTAGAATGTGCCTTAAAGAATGGGCTTAATTCTCATCCCACTCATTACCCATGACATGTCTGAGAAATCCTGACATTTGACATCAGATGTTAGGTGAGCCACTCAGACCGCTTTGAAAGTGGAAATTGTATCCTGTGCGTGGCCTAAAGGTGAAATTAGGTCTGCATACTCTGTCGCCGCAGTGTCAGGTCTGGCAAAGGCGTGGCCTATAGAGATCACCTGTTTCCTAAATGTGACAGTCGACAGGTTTTACGTAGGCAGACTCAGGGCCTGGCAGAATGTGTGCTATGCAATTAGGGAAGAGGAAAGAAAGCCGCAACTATGAGAGGAATCGTGGGAACTCATACCGACCTTGGCTTGCTTGTTTACATTCTTTGTTCATGTAACAGTAACTTGAAACCATCAAAGCTGTGCAGTAGAGGTAGCCCTCAAGAAAAATACTGACACCCTCACAGTGCAGTCTGATATTATAAAGCAGTTTTGGGTCATTTGAACTCAAAATGCTCCTTCATGTTACAGATACTGTAGGCCAACAGATAATAGACCTAAACATCACACGGCTGTATGGTCAAGCAAACCTCTGCCATTTTATGTCATTTCATCTTCAGCTTTATTTACTGTTTTTCTCATTCGCTTCGTTGCATTTCCCAGAAACTGTTTGTTCAAACACCATATCATCACTTAATAATGTAGTCCCGAACAAACAGCAATGCTTTAGCACATCCATGCAGCTGTTTATTGTTATAAAGTTTTACATTTTTAATTGCTACTGCCATGTTGGTCAAATGCACTATTTTGGTTCAATGCTGAATAGTCCTACCTACCCCATTTTAAATTGGCCTTATTTCATTGCTTGAGCCATTACACATGCAAAAGTGTTGAACCAGCTGTCATAACTAGTTGTCAGTCTGTCCAGCATATACTGTAGGCCTATACTGTATGTGACCTGACAGAAATACGTGCAGTGGTACACAGCTCTGACTAAGAGGTGTTTTACAGTATATTGTTCATTTGTAGCTTTAACATTAAGTTCAAAAGACTGTTATCTTGTCATAAACAATGGTGTAAAGACTTATCATTTTGATGGTATTGACAGGTTCCTTACAGTAATACTTGCTTTTGAGCCATAGACTAAGCATTATGTGCAAGATACACGCTTTTGTAGGTAATTCATTATGGTGCAGTTTTCACTAATTATTTTGAGAAATGCACCAGAGCGACAGAGATTAATTTCCTGTCCTTAAGTTTGGCCTATGTAAGGCCTTAACAGGCATGTCAATTCCCCTCTCAATCACAGAGAAAGATGGGGAAGTTGATGTCTCGGGTCAAATATTTATTTTATATTTGTTAATTTGTTCATCGATGTAATATAGCAATATCCTGAAGTTTGTCTCGCTCCCGACTTGAAACATCTCTTGTTTGATGTGAAGACTCAAGGAATATTTCGGTGTATTAACTGATGTCTCCTTTAACCATCGAGTAGTGAAGCTCGTTGAATGACAAACGGTTAAGCCAATTGACAAAAAGAGAAAAATATTTCTTCATTGGAGGCACCCTGGGAAAATGACCGCACATACGCGGAGAGACTATTCAGACGTAAATGGAAAATGAGGTGATTGGAGCAACGTGCGCATTTGGAGGTTATCCCGAGGAACCCCACAAACCAACCGTGAAATCCAGTCTCCTGTGATTCCTCACAACGGGACCTATTTATCTCCTGCATCACACGCCTCTGCAAGCCTGCGCTGAATCGGGAGCACACATCTAGAGACGGTCTTCGATGAAGAACGCTGTTTCAATGTTCTGTCTTTAAGCTTACAATATTTCGTGACTTTGGCAGAGACTGATGATCGGGTCGCTCCTTCAGCACCTGGATAGTTCCTGGCTGAGGAGCCGAGCAGGGCACATGGAGTCCCTGGCGTGATTGTAGGGGAAGCCCTTTCGCGAGCTGAGCAGGCGCGCCGTGTGTGAGTGTGCTCAATGCCCTCCTCCTGCTCCAAAGATGCCGTTCTCTGGATATTTGGTTAGTCGCAGCCTCTTCACAGCATCTTGGTGAAGGATGATGCTTGCGTTACGGATGAGGCTTTTCGGTTTTGCCCTTTATTCGAAGCAGCAACAACAGCAGCAGCAGCAGCAACAGCAGAGGCACGGATGCTTGGCAAATGCTAAAGTGCCCTGGGTAGCAGCAGTAGCAGCAGCAGCAGCCTACACAGAGCCATCCCGGAGCTTTCCTTATACTGGTCATTAGCAAGGGAGATATTACCATCATCATTACGAGGGCAAGGGAGACACGATCAATCACTCAACAATGTAAAACAATAAAGGTACGTTTACTTTCCCATGCAAGCCCATGATAGCTTATTTTTTTTAGCTGTTTCTTCATAGCATTGTCAGTAATTACCCCTCCTCCACCTACTCTCGCCTCATATTTTACTAATTATCACCGTAATGACCCAACGATAGTCCCTGTGTTTATCAAAAATAAGCGCATCATTGCTGGCTTTTGTAAATGTAGAGAAACAATGCATGTGATTGATTCGATGTCATGTCTTAGAGCCCACTAATAGCCTTAATCAGAACGCGCACTAAAACCAGTAGCCCCTTCTAGGCCGTTTAAAATGAATGAAACGAACAGTGCGTGTATTATTTTAAGAATTATATAGGTGTACTGATCTCCATTATATGTCAGTTTGTTTGGAGCAGAAACTTGGAGGGTTCTGGTCGTTTTCGTTAAAGTGAATCGACAGTGTTTCCAGCTACTTGTAGGGAAGTCTATCTAAAAGCAAGAGCGAAAAAAATATTTTGTTGCGTAGCCGTGGCGCTTTAAGACATTTTTTGGAAGATGGAGACCTGTCATCTATGGCTTGATAAACTGATAACAGTTGGCTACGTTACATTACACAATTAGGCTACTTTTGTTTCGCCAGAAGGCTTGAGGAGGGTATCAGTTTCTCAGAAGTGTCTTTGAAACTCGATGTAACTTGGAAAGCTTAAGAACAATTGTGTTTGTCTTCAGATATTCGAGCCTTCTCTAGAAGTTTGAATACTATCTTCACGAACAGCCTGGCTACCCATGAAAATGGACATTGATGTGAGTACTGAAATTATTGCAGCGTAGCGTCTGCAGATGAATTACTTTAAAATATGATTTATCAACACCCCCATATTTCATCAGTGTGTTATCCATGTCTGGTATGTGCGTTATAATATGCAGCATAATAAGTGAGCATAGATTTATAATGTGCTTAGTTAGGTGGTGTAATATACACTCAGTTGCCTCGTTGCTGATACACAATGTCTTCAACTTAAAAAAAAGTTCAGGCTAATTTACTCATAATAGAATACTTGAATGTTATTTCCCCCCTCCTCCGCTGTCTAGCATGTAATGGAGATGCAAGATCAGATTCCGGGCCCTTTTTGACCTGATTTGATTTGTCCTCCATCATGCCTCTGTTGCACAGTGGTACACTCAGGTACTCTCTCAAACGCCTCATACAAGTTTGAGAGATGTGTCTCGCGCTTGGCTCATTTGTCAGGCACTGCACCGACTCCACTATGCCCCTTCTCTCGTCCCACCACTGCCACGCCAATACCTGTGCAAATGGGAACGTTTCAGTGATGGAAGCGATAGTTAAACAGCCTATACAGCTCGTTCAGCTTATAGATGTTCCCTCAGACCAAGCATGACAGGTTCATCATAGCTTTGACAAGACAAAGGGAGGGAAAGCACTGCGAGCAGGTTGTGTTAATTTTGAACTGCTTTGACAAGCAATATGTCTATATGTGAAAGCCAGTTTGAAAAAGAAAGAGCAGTTTGAACAATGATATCCCTTTTCCAAAATCTTGTCATGTTATTAAAAGTAAATGAGGCCTTATGTTATGTTGCAGGTGTTCACACATGCATGCTAGATTCTCAGTGGCACAAATGGGTTTGAAGGGATTCGGTAATGGCTTGAACAGCCACAGCGCTAAGATCTCCCTGCCTCCCATTGCTATAGGTTTTCATTCCGTGCTGTTGATTCATTCATGTTCCATTTATGTACCATTTTCACCATAGTCACCATATCTTTATGTTGAGTAAGAGACAGACTACTGTAGCGTGTGGTCCACTAATATTGAATGCTGTTTCACTATTTTATTATTGTAATTTTTAAGACTATAGTTGAATGTTGAATAGAGTGCTAAAATGTTTTTCTAAATCCTCTGAAAATAAGAACGGAAAAAATAATTATATGTATTGTCTAACTGAAAATCACTAAGCCCTTTCTAAATCCAGATTGTCTTTGATTTGTGGTACTCTTTTTTTGTAGGTTTGGTATAAGTGACGCTTCTCCTGCATTGTGAATCAGGAGCTTGAGTCGGGGGGGATATTTCTGTGGAAATCCATTTGCTGTCTCAAGACACCAACATGAGTCAAAATCAGTGAGTACAACACATCTCTTTCAAATATGTTTTACTCTGTTGTTGCGCTTGAGGACAACCACAGCAGTGTTCAAGGTGTGCTCAGGAGAAACCTACTGTAGCCTGACACTGTGCACCCTGGATTTATTCCCCTCATCCCAAATCATTTGTGTGAATATCTTGTACACAGTAGTCCACATTGAATTTAGTGTCTCCTTTTTAGATGCCCTCTGTCCTTCATAGCAGACACTCAGTGAACAGCATCTTCTCTTTCAGAGAAATTATAGCTGTTCAGCTGGCAACTTTTCTGCCAAGTCTTTCCTTTCCTTGATTATAACAAAATCAAGTGGACTTGCTACTTTGGCTGCTTGTGGGCTAATAGCACGATAACGGTACATCTAATATTATCCTTGGAAAACAGAAATCAAAACCCTGAATTGGTGAAAACCTTGACTACAGTTTCAGATGTACATGTAAACTTGGACGACAGCACGTCCTCTAAACTCTCTGCTACGGACAGTCGTTGTGTGGAGTCTGCTGTTGACAGTTTCACCGAGGAGCTCCTTTCGGTGACCTTAGACATTACACCAAGGTCAGAGCCATTATGGCTCCCTAAATGACTCGCGCGCTGTTTGGACTGTCACACAGCCAGCCTGCCTCAGGTCACAGACACACACACGCTTTTACTTTGTCTCAGTGAGGGGGCCCAGTGAGACCAGGGACATGTCAGAAATGCCACCGTATTCAACCCCATCCCCTCTCTCCCCCCGGCACACACACACACACACACACACACACACACACACACACAGCCTACATGTTCTGCTGGCAGGTGACTTTGAGAGAGAATCAGCAGGATACAGCTGAGCTGAGTTGGGCTCTTGGGGCTATCACCCCCACTACAACCCCACAAACACACACACACACACACACACACACACCCACACACACACGCACACTCACAAACACACACACACACACACACACACACACACACACACACACACACACACACACACACACACACACACACACACACACACACACACACACACACACACACACAAACACTCACTCACTCACAAACACAAACACTCATTAACTCACTCACAAACATACACACTCTCTCTCTCTCTCTCTATCAACCTTTCTCTCTCTCACACACACACACTGACACACACGCACACGCACGCACACACACACACACACACACACACACACACACACACACACACACACACACACACACACACACTCACACACACACACACACACACACACACACACACACACTTCTCTCCCCCCTCCGAGAACCTGTCCAGCAGGTTTCAGCCTCTGCTGCTGTCTCTTAGCATGCAGGAGGGGGTGTCCACATGTCATATTGTTGTATTGATAATGGCTCCCTGGGAGTCCCCCACATGACTCTCTGCATCCCAATACTGTAACAGCACTGGACTCAGGCGAGTGTGTGTGTGTGTGTGTGTGTGGGGGGGGGGGGGTGTCAAGGTGAACCAGAGCAGGTCCTCCGAGTTGAGGACAGAACCAGCGACCGGTGGTCGGGAGAGAGCTAGTATTTAGAGCTCCAGGCTCCAGATACAGGCATTCAGGCGAAATGTAGGCATTTAGCCATTGCCACTGATGAAGTGATTTGATGCCTATTGTTTTGTCACACGTTGGAGAGATGTTTTATGGGTGCTCTGTTGTAGTCAGGTGTGCTAGTGTCGTCCAGGCACAATGTGCAACAACACTCGATTGTGTACAGTCAGGGCATGGGATACTGTAGCTCATGGGAAAGGGATAGAATGGGATAGATTAAGAGTGACGATCACTGAAGAAGTGTTAGTCCTGAGACTGCAGTTGTTTATTTGGAGGTTCAGTAAAGAACGAGTTTTGAAGGACATGACTGACACATAACGGAGCTATAGTCCATCTTGGGTCATTTTGACATTGTGTGTGTTTGTATGTAAGTGTGTTTGTGTGTGTGTGTTTGTCTGTGAAAGAGAGAGCGATTGAGAGAGAAAGACAGAGAGAGAGAGAGAGAACCCATTATGACAGTCTCCGTGTTTGAAGTGTGAGTGAATGGGTGAGTGAGTGAATGTGTGAGTGAGTGAGTGAGTGTATGAGTAGAGTGAGTGTGTGAGTGTGTGAGTGTGTGAGTGAGTGAGTGAGTGAGTGAGTGAGTGTGTGAGTAGAGTGAGTGAGTGAGTGAGTGAGTGAGTGAGTGAGTGAGTGTAGTGAGTAAGTGTAGTGAGTGAGTGAGTGAGTGAGTGAGTGAGTGAGTGAGTGAGTGAGTGAGTGTAGTGAGTTCCCCGTGCTCTGCTGTAATGAAAGCCTCATGTGGGGTTTTATTAGCGGGTGCGTCTCCATCCTCTGGAGCATGCGGGGGACTGTACTGGAGCTCCGCTCACACCCTCTGCAGTAGATTTCCTGTAACCACTCGCAGCCAGCAGGAAACAGAGTGAGCTGCAGTTCCCAAATAACAGGTGCTTCAGTGATATCCCACCCCTTGTGAGGGTGCACATTTATTGGGTTGATACTTCATGTCCTAAAATTTAATAGGATACGTAGCGAAGGCCTGCTGTGGCTTTTGTCGGAGTTATTTTACACACTGCCCGCACACCGATTGTTATTGTCTCGGAGAGGCCTTTTTTTTTAAAAGGGTGTTTGAATGACAAACTCATCTCTGCGCTGACAAACAGCAGAAAAGCTCTCTCTGTGAAAAGAGGCAAACAATCGTCTCCTTTCTCATGTTGAACGGCTACGGAGGCGACTTGCTGTAGGGTCTGTTGGAGGGGCCTGTTCTGGACGGTCACATATCAGAGGTGTGTGTGTGTGTGTGCGTGTGTGTGCGTGTGTGTGTGTGTGTCTGTGTGTGTGTGTGCTGGGCGAACAACAGCGCTGGTCGGTCACGTATCAGAGGTGCTGGGCGAACAACAGCGCTTTGCGTTCGCTTTTATTTGTTGAAAGGCTGCTCTCTGTCCTCGAGCCTTATTTGAAAAATGTTTGTGTGTTTCTTTCCAGTCAGCACACAGGGACAATTGTGTGTGTGCATGTGTGTGTGTGTGTGTGTGTGTGTGTGTGTGTGTGTGTGTGTGTGTGTGTGTGTGTGTGTGTGTGTGTGTGTGTCTGTGTGTCTGTGTGTGTGTGTGTGTGTGTGTGTGTGTGTCTGTGTGTGTCTGTGTGTGTGTGTGTGTGTGCTGTTTGCGAGTCTTTGTATGTGTGCGCACCCAAGCACTTAAACACACACACACACACACACACACAGGCACACACACAGGCACACAGACACATACTTACACACATGCACACACGCACATACACACACACACCCTGAGGAGATGTGTGTGTTTGAAACAGGTCAGCTAGCATTTAGTCCTGTCTTTTCTTTTTAATGAAACCTCTGTATTCTTGCTGGAATGAGAGCTGATGATTGCTGTGGCCTAGTCTCGGGAATACTCCAGAGGAAAATTCTCTCTCTCTCTCTCTCTCTCTCTCTCTCTCTCTCTCTCTCTCTCTCTCTCTCTCTCTCTCTCTCCTCATCCCCACTGTGTTTCCAGAGAGATGGGAAAAAAAACGTAGAAATAAAATCCTCCCACAGACAGAAAAATAAGACAGCAGCCGTGTAATGTTACGACGCATTACATAATTTGCTCCGCTCGACAAACCTATCTAGGACAGCTCGTGACGTAGATCTCATTCTCCTACAGCCAACCGCTTTGTTGGAAAGGGCTGTCCACTGATGGTGTCAGGACTGCACAGTCCTCGTAAGTGCTGTGGTCAGGAATCACACGTATCGTCGCTGTGAATGGGACCTGACAGCCGAGCTTCAGTTCCCCGGCAGACCACTGGGGGCAGCACTACCATGGAGGACCCCCCACACGAACTGACCTGCAGCACTTAAGCATAATGCAGTTGAAATGTATGGATGTGTGTGTGTGTGTGTGTGTGTGTGTGTGTGTGTGTGTATGTATGTGTGTGTGTGTGTCTGTGTGTGTGTGTCTGTGTGTGTGTGTGTGTGTGTGTCTCCCTCTCTCTCCCTCTCTCCCTCTCTCTCTCTCTCTCTCCCTCTCTCTCTCTCTCTCTCTCTCTCTCTCTCTCTCTCTCTCTCTCTCTCTCCCTGTATGTGTGCTACAGTGAGAATGATGTTAGTATAGAGGGTCCTTATCTGGACCCACCCCCGGTGACCTTCAGGAGTGTCCTGATGAGGCAGCCCGCTGTGTGTGCATCTCTAATGGCATCCGACTCCGCTGGCTTCTCCGTGGCCGAGCAGACTTCCGTCCTGGCCGTCGGTGCCGAGACATGTTGCGGGCGAACTCACTCGCGCTGATGCCTTGTTGCTTGAGTGCTCTCCGCAGCATCTGGCTCGGAGAGGTTGACAGATGTTGCCGGGATTTTCTGTGAATGTGAGAGCTCCCGACGCCCTTACCCTCCCGCTTCTTCCCCCTGCACTCCGGGTTTAGTTCAAACGTCTCTGCGGCGGCCCGGCACGCGTGTCGGAAGATTAGCGAGAGAAGTGGCATGTTTACTACTTTCACTGATTAGAGAACATGACAAATGGTGGAAGGTGGACGTGTCGAGATGCTCCAAGCAGCATCACCAGTAGGCTTGTTTTCAGACGTAAAGGACACAAGGCGAATGTCTTCAAAAGGTTTTCATAGAGGATATATCCTTTTTTGGTTGGGCGAGTTCATTACTGTGGTATAGTTCGGAAGTGAACTGTTTTACATAAACATTTGTAAAGCTATAAGTCATTTTAAGAGATACATAAAAGACCTAAGGCAGTTATACTAGAACATAAATTCATTCATGACAAGAGGAGTTCATTTCATTGACTGAGGTAATTCAAGGTGCTCGTTCAGGCACCATAAAAAGAAATACTTTTTAAGGGCATCATAAAGTACGAAACAAAATATTTTGAAAAGTTCATCCTGCCGTTCATCCAAAGATACGAGGGGGGGAAACATTTTGAGCCATAAAAGTCAGATCGAAGATCTTCTGGTAGTTGCAACATGGCTTTCATACCTTAGTGGTGCCTACTACTGTAAGTTAGTACTACTCAATAATCTGCTAGTTTTGTATTCCTTAAGCATGCTGGGAATCTGATTTGCCCGTTAAGAGATATACTGTAAGAAGAAGTTTAAATCAGTTCTTTCCCTTGCCCGAGGGAAAGGATGATCGTACAGGATGAATTAAACCGGCAATGGCCTCAGTTGGGATCAGTTAATGCTCTGGTTACAGGCTTCTCAATGTTCTGTGTCTGTAATGGTCTCTTTGGGAAGGGCTATTTGCTGTGGTTCAGGTGATAAAAGCCTGAATGATTTTCTCTAAGACTGGGCTGGGCATGAAATCTCTTTGTTCTTACTTTACCTCCAAGATGACAGAAGCGTTCTTCACTTATTGATTTGACATAAAAGCTGATGCTTATCTGAAAGTATTGGAAATATTCTCGCCTGCTTCTTAACATTTTAAGGCCTTAGACTCAAGGTTAACGGCACAGGCTTATCATTGTTGTCAAACAGAATGATCTCTGTGTCATCCGACCAGGACCAGTACAAACTGGGACACACACTACTAACCTTGTAGTTTTTTTTCTTCATAATTCTGCCTCAGAGTGCTCTGAAGTGTTTCTTTCTATGTAATATATATATATAAATACATATACATATACAGTATATGTCTGCTCTGGTACAGCACATCCAGGAGTGTCGTCTCAGCCACTGGCCTCCCATTCGGCGGCGCCAGTCGTGCCCGTTTAGGCTGGCACTCGCGGTGACAACGAGGAGGCCGGCGCGACGTGCTGTGTGCATTAAGCAATTCTGTGGGTGCCAATCAGGTTTAGAGGCTTTTAGAGGGACGGAGCTTTGACAGGGGCTGCGGACAGCTGAGCCGGGCAGGCGTGGCGGCTAAGCTAGCGGAATGACAATGACTCCGCAGCGGGCCCCCCCCCCCCCCCCCCCACCACACCACCCACCCCCGCCTTCTCTCCCGATGCCGCCCCAGCCCCGGTGCTGAAGCAGCATTTCATTTTCTCCTCCAGCATGACAGACACAGATAACTCAATTTTTGAAGCCAAACACACTGGCAGCACAATCACACCTGGGAAGTATTAGTTCATGGGCAGAGGCAGTAGATGGGGAAATTAGGTGTTTGGGAAAACTGCCTTGTAGGCAGGTGGAATCTCATAAGGACGTTACTTACTGTACTGGGGTAAAATCCACAAGGCTACCTCCTCTTCATTGATTTCTCTTTGTATCGGTGTATTCTCTTGTTTTGATAATCTGATTGCAGGCTGCAAACTGCAAAACTGATGTGGGCCATGCGCTGGTTAGTGCGGCATATTAGAACAGTGGCGCACAGCTGAACACGGTCTGGGTTGGCCGTGGCACCTTGAGCGCAGTTCAGAGGAGAGCAGTCATTTCATTTTCCTCTCTGTGTCGAGATGCGTTTCATCGTGTCATTTTATTTGGTAAATGTTGGAGAAAATGCATTTGGAAGAAAGGGAAGCGAAGTGGAAAATTTAATTTCAAGTGGCGGACCTTTTCAGAGGAGCGGGGACGAGGCACAGAGAGTGAACTAGTGCCTCGTGCGAGCCCAAGTGATTTGTCAAAATGTGCAGGGAGAAAAGAGTAACTCCGACACAGCATTTCTGAAACCATGACTTATGTATATTAGCCACTCCAGGTATTTTTTACCACCTTCCTCTTCTTTACGATTCATGTTTTTATTTATTTATTTATTTATTTTTTGCTTTGGTTTATTCCTTTATTTATTCATTCTTTTTTTTCCCCCCCTGGCTGTGGGCGGGTGGCACAGTTTGTGCTGTGCCCGCTCTGTAATTGACCTAACTCTGCATAACATGAGCCTCTCCGTGCGTGAGGGAGATTCAATACCCCGTGTCCACGCTGGAATTGCATTCCGTTTCGAATTCTGTCGAGGCCAGCGTTATTTTGTGCGAACAAGATTGAGCCTTTTGCTGCTGGAGCATCTGTGCTTGGGCCGCGCTCCTGTTGAGGGAGAGAGGGAGGGAGGCGGGTGCGTAGAACACATTAGCCCAGCTAAAAGTGCCCTTCCCATGCTACTGGAGATTAGTGGATCCCCTGCACTGTTCCCCAGGAGTCAGTTCCTTCAAGGAGGAAAATGCTGTTCTCCATGTTTGCAGGACCTGTTCTCTCTCTCTCTCTCTCTCTCTCTCTCTCTCTATCTCTCTCTCTCTCTCCTCTCTCTCTCTCTCTCTCTCTCTCTCCCTCTCTCTCCTCTTCTCTCTCCCCCCCTGAGCTTCCCTTGGTGCAGCCTAATATAAATGCTTTATATAGATTTTTTTGGCTTTGGATGGAGGTCACCTCAATAGCGTGCAATCATTTCTGTTCCCTAGTCTTACCTGTCTGAGTCCCGCTTCTATGTGGCATGGGCATTATCTGGTGAACATTTTACATGTGGCATACTGTTCATTTGCATTCATATAACAATGTATGATATGTGTGTGTGTGTGTGTGTGTGTGTGTGTGTGTGTGTGTGTGTGTGTGTGTGTGTGTGTGTGTGTGTGTGTGTGTGTGTGTGTGTGTGTGTGTGTGTGTGTGTGTGTGTGTGTGTGTGTGTGTGTGTGTGTGTTTTAAAACAAATCGATTGCTGGCTAATGCAGGTATATGGATTAGTCAATGCTGAATTACAAACAAATGTAAAAGTAAATTGTTTGCATGCATTCAAATTGCTGTCCTCAGAGGTTGTTGCTTATACTTTTTCCTCCCCTCCTGCCTCCCCTGGTTTTATGTGGTGTAAAACATGCACCTGTAAAATATGGCTGCACTGGAGACTGGCCGGCAGTCTCCGCAGGCTGTTTTATTTTTATATTTCCATTGATCTGAGCCACTTGATTTATGGCCGTGTGCGGTGTGGGAGCAGTCGGAGCCAGAGGTGTGGACAGCCTGTTAGGTGGCACTGGTCAATCCTTTGGCCATGATTATATTCGCCGAGGAAATGTTCCCCTTCAGATGACAAAGCCGGTTTTAATTGCCGGTGCAGGCTGCCTCTGCATTATTCATACAGCGCCATGTGGTCCGGACCCGTATCGAGCCGAGCCGCCGTGTTAATGCCCAATTCACGGCTGCACAGTCAGCTCCAGGCAAGTGCTGCTGATTGACAAACAAATACCTTTACATACAAATGCAGGGATTTTTTTAATTGGCCAAATGGCCAGCGCTGTGGACTTGCTCAAGGTTAAACGGTGACGGTGTGGCAGACTCACACACTTCCTCTCACTCCCTCAGCATTCTGGCTCACCTCCTTCAGCCTCCTGATATTTTATAGATATCTAACAATCAATTACGCTTACAGTAAATTAAAATGATGTTTCGGTTGTATGGCTGTGTTTTTTCACTCATTTCCGCTATGTCTGCATGGCTCCCTAGTCACTGTCTCACTGTGTTACACAATAGGCCAAACTCCTTGTGAAGTTATTTCCAAACTGGAGTATTGCATGGCTCCTTAATCACTGTCCCATACACACGCCTGGACACAATACTGTATGCCACACGACATCTGCAAAGTCCAAACTGGATTATTGCACTGCTTTGTTAGCTGACTGCTCTGCTTGTGTAGTGAGACCATCCCAGATGATTATAAATGCAGTGGCACGTCTGGTCTTTGATCAAAGAGGACACGTGTAACTCCTCTCTCTTAGTTGCTCTTTATTGGCTTCCTATGGCAGTCAGAATTAAACTCAAATCCCTCACTCTGGCCAATAGGACACTCCCTGGATCTGCACCTTGATTTCTTAACTGCATGATCCAGCTCTGTGTCTCATCCACTGCAGTCCTCTGATAAGCGTCTGCTATGTTGGCCTTCCACTAACACTAAGGGCCCTTTCACACACCCGGCGCAACGTGGCACAAAGCACGACGCAAGGCTTATTCGTATTTTACACCCAGTCAGCGACAAATTCTTCACCATGCACTCCACTTTTACTAAAGGTGCCCTGACACACGTATTTCATGACTTTCTGGTACTGTCTGAAGTTCTACCATGTAACTTTTTTTGTGGAAAAAATGCCTTAGTTACCTAGTTTTAAGCCGTTCTAGCGTGGTATAGAAAGCCTGCAGGAAAACTCAGCTTGTTTTGCACCAGTTCTCATTATTATTCAATGAGCTAAGCTGCTTGACTTGGTTGGCAAACAGGTAGTCGGTTTCGCACATATAGTATTTTTTCAAATCTATAAGTTCAAAATGTTTTTGTTTTTTTGTCGAAGGGCACCTTTAAACCTTGCACCCAGGGCTGTGGCAGAAGGTGTTGCCTGGCGTATGATCCAAAAAATCGCTATCTAACACCCTCTAAAAATCATTATGCCACTGACCAAGAAAACTTGGTCTATAGCGAAGTGCATGCAAAGCACAGCGGAAGATGCACGGTTTGTTACTGTTCGCTCTGAGCAGCTCCTAGCAAGCAGTCCCAAACGACTTCTTTGCAGGATAAATATCCTTAGGATTTTTATTCAGTCATTCGATTGGGGTATTGGAGTACAGTAAGTGTTGCTTTTTACAGGCTTTTTTCTGTTTTCTTTTATATCCCCTTGTCAGTCAATAGTGAATGTAAATTTTTGCCATTGATTATGAATCCACTGTGAAAAAAGTTCACTTTACCTTTGAATTCAAATATTAGGTGAGTGCAGAATGCATGTAGTCACAAACAGGTTTAAGTAAAGTTTAGTGGAATCCCTGTGTTCTGTACACAGTCTCGCATGCAAGCAGATTCCTTCAAATGCGCCACTGACTGGCAAGATACACCGAGCTGTTTGAAGTTGTGCTGCTTGCTGTTAAAGGGAGTGACAGATATCACTCTCATTGGTTTAAAGGATGTTACGCCCAAAACACACCCATGACAGATTAAAGTAAGAAACAGAAGAATAACCCTTTTGAACAATAAGTATGGCCAGTGTTTGATAACAAAATATCCCCGAATGTGGACTGGACATGAATAAATGTATTTAAGCTTTTTGTCACTGACCATGCGTTTCAGATCACCAAGACAGGGGCCTATAAGAGGTCAAAGTCAAGACTCGTTTCCTCTGTTATTCCTCATCATTCATGTTTACCTTTCTGTTCTAGCCATAATTTTATGATCTTTAAAGCATCTAAAGATTCATCTCTTTACTGTGGATCTAACTTGTTAACTTTCCTGATAGTCGTGGTTTGTATATTTTACTGTTATTATGCTGTTAAATTCTATTATAGATATCAATAATGTTAATGTTAAGTCTATTGATGTCAATGTAAGTCACTTTGGAAAAAAGTGTCTGCTAACTGTAAACATACATTTTAAACGCGCACTATATGTATGCCTTTTCGATCCACTGATATTTCTATGGAGCGCCTATGTCACGACTGCTGCCTAGTACCTGTCTGGGAGTATGGAGCACTCTCACTCAAGTGTGCAGCCCCTTGACGACGTTAACGGGCCACTGAAACCAGACGCAGCCTCTGACAGTCATGGTGGCGCATGTGATTAAGGAGCAAATGTGATTGGAATGGCGGAGAACAGTTTGAGACTGTCAGAGGCGATTATAGTCTCCGTGGCATCATGGACCAGGTGGCCAACGCCCGGGTGGAGCCAGGGAACAGTGGGAGGGGGCTGGGATGGGGGGGGGGGTACGTCCCAGGTTGCCGTCTGCATGAGGATGTCAGAGTCAGATATGCTGTCTCATAGGAGCCCCCCATAAAGCTCTTGGTCCTAAGGGGAGTCAGTTTCGCTGACCAGTAGCCCCCAATTTGTAATTCCCCTTCTGAGTTCTCTAATTAGAATTTTTATTTGAAATGTATTCTATTATTATGTGAGCATGAAATCCAAATGCAGGTGCAGGTGTTTGAATGCACCTGTGTGTGTGTGTGTGTGTGTGTGTTTGTGTGTGTGTGTGTGTGTGCTGCGTAGTCTGTGTCTTCACTCCTGTGGCTCCTGGTGCAGGCACACTGCAGGAGTTTGGTCTGTGGTCTGACTGGGAGAGGGAGGTCTGCCCCCGCCACACTGGCTTTTCACCGCCATGACCACGACGCGCTTCAAGTCACACATGCCCTTCATTTTCAATTACCGCCACTGAGGGGGTTGTAAATGTCATGCATTCCTTTTCATGAAGCATCGCAGAGAAAGTGTGTGGGAGAGAGAGAGAGGGAGGGAGAGAGAGAGAGAGAGAGAGAGAGAGAGAGAGGGAGGAAGGGAGGAAAAAGGACAGAAAAGGGAAAGAGTAAGAGAACAGTAATCTTCCACCACTTCATCTGGTAAGCTGAAAGGGTGATGGAGGGAGAAAAAAAGTGTGCAACCTTTGAAGGAAACATGTTAAGTAGGGATTAGTCATGACCCAAAAATAAGGTTGGGGATGTTTGACTTTCATGCTCCGACTGCATTAACATTTGCCAGAGAGGGTCAAGCTAGAGGTCTCGCAGGTCATCCTGACCTAAGCAAAGCTCTCGTCAGTTTAACACACACACGCATGCGCGCACACACACACACACACACACACACACACACACACACACACACAGAAGGTTTACTTTAAGGTCCGAGCCTCCTTTTGTTGTCCACTTCTGTTAATCAATGTGGTCCACCCATTCTCTCTTACA
>NC_085003.1:13215575-13225575 GCF_963854185.1 Sardina pilchardus | reverse complement strand
GGTTGTACACAGGGCATTACCCCACTTGACAGTCCCTGACTCTGCCTTCGCTCTGTCTAATGCTGCTTATAGCTCATAATTATACATGACAAGCGATTGAATTGCATATATTCACCTTTAATTTGCTGGCACCGGGGTGACATTTTCAGAGTGTAATTGATGGAGGATGGTGGGATGCCATTTTGAACCCCAGGAAGTCCCTAATTGACATGCATGTTTGCTTGCATGAGTAATCTCCCCCCTGTGACACATCTCTTTACATTTGGTTTGGAGGAGGACACTTACGTTCCCTTTCTCTCTTACACTTATACAGACACATACATGGACACATAGCCAAACACACACACACACACACGCAGACACACACTGAGGCACTTATGCAGATGTATGCACACATGACTGTAAATACATATATTGCTTAACTATGTACTGTACTTGTACATTGTCTTGTCACGCAAACACATGTGCATGCGTGCACACACACACACACACACACACACACACACACGCACACACACACACACGCACACACACACACACACACACACACACACACACACCTCCTACTAGGCTCCTTTGGCCTGAAACAATGACTGCTGTTAGCGCCATATTGTTTGTGAAATGTCAGGTGCCGGTGGATGTGCTGCTTGTGTCGGCGGGGGAGTGTGGCGCTCGTGCTTTCTGACATCACGCCACTGCTGCTCGGCCTGCTGGGAATGTGGAGGACCCCCCCCTTCGGAGCGTCGTTTTGGCGCGGCCGGCTGCCTCCCCGTCTGGAGTGTGTGGTTGGGGTCGGGGCCAGCGCTGTGCCACTGCGCAGCCTCACGCAGAGAGAGTCGACAAACACCATAAGCTTCATTACGAGCTTCGGCACGCAGTCCACCAGCCACACCTCACTGGGTGTGTGTGTGTGTGTGTGTGTGTGTGTGTGTGTGTGTGTGTGTGTGTGCACGGGTGCGTTTTTGTGTGTGTGTGAGAGAGAGTGTGAGAGGGAAAGCGTAAGTGCTTGTGTATAGTATAGGTGTGTACTGCATTATGTGAATGTGTGTGTATGTGCGTGTGCAAATGAGAGAGAAAGAGATGGAGAGAGAGAGTGTGTGTGTGTGTGTGATAGAGAGTGTACGTGCCTATGTATGTATATAGCCAGATTTGTACATGTGTATGTGTGTGTGCTTGAGTGTGTGTATGTCTGTGTATGTGTGCACGCCTGTGGGCCAGATGGCCTCAACAGACTCAAGTGTGTGTGTGTGTGTGTGTGTATGTGTGAGAGAGGAGGCAATGCGGCAGTGTGTCTCTTACTCAGCTCTTAACCATGCTGGGCTAAACCAGTGTGTGCACACATACTGTACAGTATCTCGCTCCATAGATAACCTCAGGTGAGTTTCAGGTGCCTTTATGTAGCGGAATGCTCACATGACCGCAGTGAAATCCCCCAAACCTCTCCCGTGTTTATTGATATATTTTTTTTAAAAAAACTGAAGAATGTGAATCATCTCGAGAATGAGAAGTTGCAACTCTTTGTTTTGATCTAACGCTCTCGCCAACTCAGTGAGGCGGTGCGGAACGTCCTATGAAGTGCCTGTTTGACTGACCAGTGGAAAAAGATCCCCGTCTCTGATAGATAGCGTTGCGACACCAGGCGTCCCGTGAGACAGACTCGTCTCGGCGGTTTCAGTCACCGGGTTCAGGTTATTACCGTGTCACGCTCAATGGGAAGCATGCGTCCCCGTCACGCATGGCGGCAACTGTGTGACTCAGCACGCCAGCATCGGAGGAATGACGGCGTGGGCGGGGCCTGTTCTGAGCCCTGTCACTCATTTGTCCGCTTGATGGAGTCGCTCTAATTATAGATTGACGGAGTCATGAGAAAGTTCTTTTTTTGGGACTTCAAAGGGGGAATCTCTGGTATGTTTCAGGGTCAGTAGCGGTATATACAGGTATTGTGCCAATCAGTACCTGTTTTGTCTGGACGTACAAAGTGTTTACAAAGTCTCTGGGCCCTATTTTGCAGATTACAAACGGACGGTCAGAGGCACAAAGTTTACAGACATAAGGCGTGGCCAGTTCACAATCACTAATTTCATGGTGTGATTTTGTGATCAAACACTAGGCGCAAAAGGGTTGTTCTCATGTTTCCTACAGTAATCAGTCATGGGTGTGTTTTGGGTGTAGCATCCTTTCAACCAATGAGAATGACATCTGTCATTCCCTTTAACAGCAAGCAGCACAACTTCAAACAGTGCATCGGAATTTTGATAGTCAGCGGCGCTTTTGAAAGAAATCTGCTTTCATTGGAGACAGCATGAACCAGGATTCCACCAAACCTTGCTATAGTAAAACCTGTTTGTGACTAGCAGAGCATAGCTTATATGCATCTGTACATGTCTCTTACTTGAGCTCATAGGCAAAGTGAAGCTATCTTCACTGTGGCAGTCAACAGCAAATCAGTTACACAGTTAATTACTTTTACTATTAACTGAGTGGTTATCATTGAAAAGGTAACTTGAAAATAACATTGCTTAATTCAATAATGACTGAATAAAAATCCTAAGGATATTTATCCTGCAGAGTTGCGGTTTACAACTTGTGACATCTTCAGCTGTGCTTCATATGCACCTCTCTCTATACTGTAGACCAGGTTTTTCTTGGTCAGTGGCATCATGATTTTAGAGGGTGTAGAGGGATATCAATTTTTGGATCATGTGCCAGACCTCACCTTACAGTATGTCGTTAATTGCCACACCTCTGGGCGCAAGGTTTAATAAAAGTAGAGTGCATGGCAAAAAGTTCCTCACTTTACTAAGTGTAAGATAAGAATAAGCCTTGCGTCGCACTTTGTGCTACCTTGCGCCTGATGCACGATAGGGCCCTTTGTCTCTTCGGCATCGGGTTGAGATTACTGTAACCATTCTGACCCACATCACCGGAGGGACACCTTCAGAGTTATTCGTAGATTCAACTAGTTGAGGTGACTTTGAAAGTATAGCATTGAAAAGAACGATCTTTCCTATTTGCAGGTCATGGAGTATCTGGTCAGATTTTGGTGCCAAGTCTCTTTGTAGCTCGATGGTGATAGCCCCCCACCTCTCCCTGGCGTTGCCAATAGCTGCGCTGGCTCTCTGAGATAGAGGAAAAGTGACCGTCTCTCTTCGCCATAACCGGGAAACAGAGCACTCTCATCATTCTCTGTTGCAGGTGTTTGCCTGGCCTGAAGGTCGAGATGTGAGTTGTCCTATAAATGCTCCAGAGAGAGAGATAGAGAGGGAAAGAGAGAAAGAGAGAGAGAAAGAGAGAGGAGAGGGAAGGAGGCCTTTTGAAGATTGCTAATGTGTCAGATAAAGGTGCTGAGTGTGCCACTGTGCGACAAAGGGAGCTATTTTGGTGTAAACAAAAGTGCACGCCGCATCAGGAACCTCCCAGGGAGTGGTCACCATGTCAGCAGTGTCCAGAGACAACCAGCGCCGGCCAGATGGGAGATTCTCAGAGCAGAACACACACTCTGTGCTCATATGCTCAACATTACAGGAGCACAGCCAGGGTGGCGGCCGCGGGTCCATAACTTGGGGAGAGAAGACCGATCTATGTACCTGGCTGCTTTCATTCAAATTCAAATTCTTTTATTAGAGGATAACCCCTTGAGATGGAACATCTCATTTTCGAGGGGGTCCTCAACATGCACCAAAAACACCCAACACACACACACACACACACACACACACACACACACACAGACTGAAGCTCTTCAACCCAACCCATCCCTTCCCTACCCAAAATAGAATTACATAAGAATCTTTAGTGTATTTATTTGGAAAGTGGATTCCAAGACTCCAGTGGCCCTTGAAGGAAGGTAGCTACAGAACCAAAGGGGAGAATTTAGCTGATCTAAACAGGAAATGCACTGGGTTGCAATCACAGGCGGCACCTTTAATGGCGGAATTCTGTCTATTCACGCTCAAGAGAAAACGGTGACATAATGTTGTTGTTGTTTGTGTCGATCATGGGGCTTAGGACCCAGCTCTGGCACACCCTTAGTCTGGAGGTTGGCATCTTTGACTCTTGCGTGCACCTGTCAAAGGATCCTCTCCAGGAGCATGGTGTGTGTGTGTGTGTGTGTGAGAGAGAGAGAGAGAGTGTGTGTGTGTGTGCGTAAAGGATCCTCTCCAGAAGCATGGTGTGTGTGTGTGTGTGTGTGTGTGTGTGTTGGCGCTCTTCTATGCTCAAGCATGCACAAGCCTTTCCCGCCTTTCCCACTCTCCTCCTTGTCTTAGCAGCACTGGAGACACGGACAGGAAACACACTCTCTCTCTCTCTCTCTCACACACACACATACACACACACACACACACACACACACACACATGCAGAGAGCAACATGGAAATCTATGCATCCCCCACTACAATCTAAGCCCCATCTCCCTCTTCCCTCTGCTCTGTTGACCTCTGCTCTCTCTGTCTTTCTTTTCCCTCTCTTTCACACACACACACACACACACACACACACACACACACACACACACACACACACACACACACACACTGACACAGAAGTCTTCTAAAGGGAGAAAGTGTGTGGGGTGGGTTTATTCACTCTCTCTGCCCTACACACACACAAGCGCGCACTCACACACACACACACACACACACACACACACACACACACACACGTGCACATAGACATACTCACAGCACCTTCATCCAGATCCTGTTCTGGTGCCTTCGGGAGGCTTTTAAAGGGCTCTCGAATGGCGCACCACCGAGATCAGTAGCTCCCTCGCTCCCTCACTCACTCCCCTGCTCACTCCCTCGCTCACTCTCTCACTCACTCGTGCACACAAACACACACACACTCACTCACGCGCGCCCATGCAGTGTGTTGCCATGAAACGGTCGGAGTTGCCCACCGGAGATTTGGAGTGCATGTTGGTCTAGCGCTGTTGCCTAAAGTAGCCTTGGCAGTCAGCGGGAGTGGGCGATGGTGTGGGAGGTGCTTGTTCTTACTGAACTTCAGGGGGCACTTGCAGTGCTTGCAGAAACAGTGCGAGGCCAGCCAGTGTGTGTGTGTGTGTGTGTGTGTGTGTGTGTGTGTGTGTGTGTGTGTGTGTGTGCGTGCACGTGGGCTATTAATAGACTTCTGGCAGCGCATCTTCCTGTCCGGAACATGCTTGGAGACCCAAGCTGGTATGTGTGTGTGTGTGTGATCGTGTGTGTGTGTCGGGTGGGGGTGTGTTGTGATTGTGTGTGTGTGTGTGGGAGTGAGTTTGTGTGTGAGTTGGATGTGGTCAGTGGCTTCTGTTCAATAACCCAAGCGGTTCCTTTCCTCCACTCCCTCTCCTCCTGGCCGTGTGGTCTGTAGGCTCTTCCCACTGAATGGCACGAGTTGTGAAATGTGCCACTCGCCGCCACAGAGACCACATCACACTCTCAGCTGGCTCTCACATGCACACGTCTAGTTGTGCTTTTTCTTTCTCCCTGCTGATTTCTCTGCTGTATTTTTAGATGCTTCCATACTTCCATACTGTACATGGTGTGAGAGCAATGCACAGAGCTGTTTGATGCTCCATGGGAGTGAGTCACGGTTTGATGCTGGTGCTGCGCGCAGGCTGGATCCCAGTAGAGGGACGGCACTTGTGTTGTGCAGAGGCTTTCTGATGCTGCTGCTGCTGCCGCTCTCCCCTGGCTCACATAGGATGACCAAAGCATTGTGCTGTGAGTGTGCCCCCATATGTTGTGCGCTGGCCATGAACGAACACGCACGCCTGCCCACACATTCATACACACACATACACAAACACACACACACACACACGCGCACACGCACACACACACGCACGCACGCACACACACACACACACACACACACACACACACACACACACACACACACACACACACACACACACACACACACACACACACACACACACACACATACATACACTCACTCGGAAAGCATAAATAGACAAACCCTGAGCACATAATCATGCATGAATGCTTACTGTAACATGAATCAGAAATCAGACATGTTAGTTTTCATGATAAGGAATGCATACATCAAGCGTTGGCTTGTTTGAGTAAGCTGGCGATGTGCCACTCTGTAAAAAAAATATACTGTCCGCAACACTGCTAATTGCTCCCATTTAATGTTTCAAAAACAAGCAACGTTTCGACCCTACTGGGTCTTCATCAGGCAAATGGTGCCAGGTGGGATTACGCACACAAGTAATCTTTTTGAACAATATGCCACTCTGTGTCACAGAGCACTGTGCTTGTTGGTGTGTCTGTACTTTTACAGAGACCAGAGTAGTTCCCCCCTCTCTCACACACCTTGATGTACTGTAGCACATGGCGATACACACCCACCTCATTCCTAAATCTCCTCCAGCCTCGGTGTGTCCACTGTGGCCGCTGAGGCCCGTGAATGATGCCGTATTTCAGCGCGTGAATGAAACGCCTCCAGCGCTCCATTAGCCAGCTGAATTAAGAGCCGCTTTAATTTGTCCTCTAGTCTGCTGCGATGCTGCTGCGCTTACACCTTTAATGTACTTTTTAATGCACAGATTTAATGGCAGCTTCTGAGCTTCTTTAGGTCCGTTTAACCGGATTATCTTGGAAGGGGGGGGCGGGGGGGCATGAAGAGGAGAGCTTTGGAAGAGACAGAGCAGAGTGGAGGGAGGGAGGGGGAAGAGGAGGAGAGAAAATAAATGAGCGAAAAGGGAAGTGCTCCATCAGGCTGACTGAATTAGCTTCTGATAGGGGGGCTTTTCCTGGTCGGCCCCGCGGGACCCTCGAAGTTTTCACGGGCACACACACATCTGCCGGTCGGAGTTTTCACGGGCACACACACACATCTGCCGGTCGGACCTCTCAGGAGGAGCCGGACCGGGGCGCCCGCTGGGACCGTGCCCAGGTGCGCCCGCGCAGCTGAGGTCGCCCTGACGATGGGCCGTGCAGCTGCCGTCAGTCGTGCAGTGAGGAAGGGGAGTGTGTGTGTGTGTGTGTGTGTGTATGTGCGTGTGCGTGTTTATATATATGTGTGTGTGCGTGTGTGCGTGTGTGTGCGTGTATGTGTGTCTGTGTGTCTGTGTGTGTGTGTGTGTGTGTGTGAAGGGGGGTGGGTTGTGTTGTGGTGGGAGCATATGCCATGAGTCTGAGCTCCATGATGGATGTGAGGAACGGTGGTGACGCCGTGGCAGATGGTTCATCTGGGTCAATCAGCCAAGGGAGATGGGAAGAGACAGGGATGTGGCTCTGCTTAAGACCACACACACATGCATACAGTACATACAGTACAGGTCTGTGTACGTGTGTGTGGAGTATGTACATATCCGCGCACGACGCACGTACTCACTCACACACACACACACGCACACACACACACACACACATACACACACAGTATATATGCAGATCTGTGTATGTGTGTGTGTGGATGTATGTGAGATATTTGTCTTCACACATACCAAAAGCTGCATACAGTAGTTCTAAACATGAATGTCAATATTTGTCAAGAAAATATCACAGTTGCTGTTTGAGAAGTACATGTAGGCTAACTGCCACCGCACTCTCTTTACACCAAAGCTTTTCCACCATTTTCCTCCATGTTTTTGGATGTATATCATCTTCCTTTGTTTCCTTCTTTCCTTCTTTCTTTATCCATTCAGTGAAAAATATAATTTCACATGCTGTATTTTCAGCTGTAAATTCTGCGGTGGTGGAAAATCTGAACCCCCCCCCTCCCCCCACACACACTATATCACATTGACTATTTTTTATTCTTTCATACACAAGCACATACATGTACACTCATAGACCCATCCAGACAGATCCACATTCACCGTCGACAGAGTCAGCAAAACATGTAGGCTATCTAAATCAGTTCACTTTTTGCAGACACATAATTTAAACTTTTTATAGTGCTTGTCATGCTTTGAGTACACATTTTTAATTCTCTAAAATATGCATGCACTCACAGTATTTTCCCCTAAACATTGTGAACTTCCCACTTTCACGCCCCGGAGCTGGTTCTCCAAGAGGCGCTAGGTGATAAGAGCTAATGCTGGCGCGGCGCTGTTTGTAGCACTGGGCTCAGTGGAGGTGTTTGTTTTGGGGCGCGATGGGATGGGGTGGGGTGGGGTGGGGTGGGGTGGCCCGGCCCGTACAGTTGGCGTGGCCAGCAGCAGTGCAGGCAGGCCAGGTTGATTACACAGCTCTAATGCGTGCTCTGGGACAGGCTCCCAGCCCTTAGCTACCACACACACACACACACACACACACACACACACACACACACACACCTCCTGTTCCCATACTTAACGAGACGAGCCACCGCTGCTCGCTGTACAGCAGATATAAATCAGTGTTAAGGCTAAGCACTGCCTCAGCACTCAGCTCCCCCACTGGGAAAGAACCTTCTCCCCCCTGCCCCTGCCCCCAAAATAACAATAATAAATAAATAAATAAATAAATACATAAGCCATATAATAAACATTATACATTAGCGCCGCCTCTCAGCTGTAAACAGTAGACCCTCGTGCTGCATCTCCGGAGCCTGTGAGGGGTCTGTGTGTGTGTGTGTGTGTGTGTGCGTGTGTGTGTGTGTGTGTGTGTGTGTGTGTGTGTGTGTGTGTGTGTGTGAGTGTGAGTGTGAGTGTGTGTGTGTGTGTGTGTGTGTGTGTGGGCTCAGTGGTGACTGCAGCAGCTGGGCGAGTGTGAGCGGGTGGCCTTCCTGTTTGGGCAGCGCCAGCCTGACCGCATGCTTCTTGCATCTCAATGGTTGACATTTCCGGGCAGGTGAGGGGAGGTCGTTAAAATTCACAGACATGCAAAGTGTGAGATTGCTTTTCTGGCTGAGAGGGAGGGAGAGAGAGAGAGGGAGGGAGGGAGAGGAGAGGAGAGGAGAGGAGAGAGAGATCAAGTGTCCTGGTGGAAAAAAAAACTCTATTAATGGGGAACAGGTTGTCGGCCAGGGCGGCAGATTCCGGGGCAATCCATCTCCATTTTCCCTCGAATTAAAAGCCAATTTCACTTGAGGAACCTGAATTTGAAAAACTTCCAGTGGCGGCGAGCTCACGGGGGCACCATATGGGAGGTATGGGGAGAAAAATGAGGTGCTTTTCGGGACCTGTCTGCAGCCCTTTTAGGAGAGGATGGGGTGGGATGAGAGGCTTGTTATGGGGATCAGTGATGGAGCTCTCATTCGCGTATTTGTCTCCTTTTATTTTGTAATAGCATAACAAAGCTGATGCTTTTGGCCGCTAAACTGCTTCCCTAAATGCTGTGTGTGTGTTTGTGTGTGTGTGTGTGTGCTTGTGTGCCTGTGTGTGCGTGTGTGTGTGTGTGTGTGTGTGCGTGTGTGCGCGTGCATGCACGCACGCTCGTGCATGCATTTTGCCTGCGTAAATGTTGCACCAGAAATCAGTGGAAAAGTACCATACAGACAGCTTGTTTAATGTGTGTGTAATGAGTCTGAGAAAAAAAGGCAAATCATGTTCGACCGGCCCCAGATTTCTATGATTCATTTAGCTTTTTAAGCTTTCTTTAATAAATTCGCCCCTTTACAGTCCGCTTGTTTGTTCACTCTCAGGCAATTCTCCAGGTACTTGTGTGATTAATGGTGTGTGGAGGCCCTTTGCAATAAGGAACCTCTAGAATGTAGAATTGATTACCTGCGATAGCGGCAGCGGGAGTCACATTCAGCATATTTAGTGCTTAGTTGGGCTTCCTCCGTGCCCGCTGCTCGGCGGAGAGGGGAGCGCTGTCTCTGGGCGATGATGTTACCACACACACACACACACGTGAATCCTCATCGCCACTGCCCTTTAGGCTGACCTGCATGCCAGATATATAGCAGCAGCAGCAGCAGTGGATCCCTGGGTGCTCTGCGATAGGAGATCTCTCGAGTGAAGATGCTCTCCGCTGGCCTCTCTGCTCTCTCTCAGGTCTGTGCACCCGGCCCGAGACTTTGGTTTGTTTTTGGAGACGTGCGTGTTTTGAAAAGAGG
>NC_085003.1:13145575-13205575 GCF_963854185.1 Sardina pilchardus | reverse complement strand
GGCGACGACAACGACGACAACGACGACAACGACGACAACGACGACAGCGCAGTGGAAAACTCGACCGGGGACGGGTAAGGCAGCGCCACCGTGCCCGCCGCTGCGCCCGCCACCGCGGCCGTCCGACCTCAGGTGGAGGGGAGTCAGCGGTGGGGCCGGTCAGTCAGACGGTCGGCGTGCCGTTTGCTGGCTCGGTCCGTCGGCCGGCGTGGCAGGACAGTATGAGCTCATTAGAGGATTACAGGTGAGGCGTGTGATGCGCTGGCGCGCGGAGACAAACACAGTCTCAGGTAGCAGGTTACCCGGGTAACGGAGCGAAGCCGTGCCAGATACGGCCCCGAATCAGGACTGCCGATGCTGACGGAGCAGAATGTGTTACGGCTCTCTGGACCTGCGTAGAACCACCAGAGTGTTTGTCTGCATCCCTTTGCGTGTGGTTCAGGAGCAGTTTAAAGTAGCGCAATGTAAAGATTCCCCTCTTTCTCAATGTTCAGCATCCGTGGTACCCATTAGGGGATATCTGATTAGTCTAAAACCGAGAAAAAATGTCTTGCTCTTACCCGTATTACATGGCATTCTGGGCTTGCACACCAACAATGCCAGAGACTCCATTCTCCGTCTCTACATGAGCTTGTTGTAGTTATTTTGAGGAAAAGAGCTACACTGCGTTTCTTTAAACTGCACTTGCATAGTTTTGAGTATGCGATGGAGATTCCTAACTATGTAGATGGATGCAGTAGACTGTTCCGAATGTGTTTCTTCCGTTGAACCGTTGACAGTAAAAGTGTGCAGTTAGGCCATCTGAGCCCTGTGGCTCCATCGGGGAGACGCTCGGAGTCGGAAGGGAGGAGAAGGGAGTGTGAAAGGAAGAGAGAGGGAACGCGTGTGGGAGAGAGAAGGAAAGAAAGAGCGAGGGGGAAGTGGAGAGGAATGCATAACGAGGGTGAGGAAACGAGGCCATCAACGGGCCAATTCAATTAGAGGCAGGAGAGGGACGGCACATGTGATTAATCAAACAGAACCTCATTCACCGAGACGCCTCAGTCTCTCCGCCGGCCCGCTGGCTGGCTGACGGACCTCACACACATACACACACACACACACACACACACACACACACACGAACACACACGAACACAAAGGCGGAATTAGCCCACTTCTCAGGGTTCAGGAGCTGGGTGTCTATGGAGCTGTCGAAAAAATATGTGGGGGAAAAAAATGTGAAATAATGTGAAATGTCTTATCTGAGGTTGTTGTAAGGTCAGGATAAAGGTTGATTTTTGCATCTGGGCTATTGAATAATTGAAACATGATTTTTTTTTGTGTACATGTGTGTGTTTGTGTATGTGTTTGTGCGCGTGTTGTGTGTGTGTGTGTGTGTCTGTGTGCGTGCGTTTTGTGTGTGTGTGCGCCGGGTGTTGTGTATATGCGTACAAGTGTGTGAAATCGAGAAGGACAGGTGCTTTGCACATGCTGACGTGAAACAATGCCCTCTGCTGACACAGATTAATTATGGCACCTCTCAGACTTGGAGCACAGGAGGCGTAGACTCCTCACTGGAGAATGGGGACTATTCATCTTGTGGAGATCGTTTAAACTTGCCATGCATTTCCACACTTCCATTTCGTTTTGGGTTTGGTGACAGGTATATAAATGTTCAGTTCTTTTTTCTTCACATTAATGTGTGTGTGTGTGTGTGTGTGTGTGTGTGTGTGTGTGTGTGTGTGTGTGTGTGTCTCCTCTCAGGTCTAACTGGCTGAAGCCGTGCTGTGGGCGAAGGGCAGCCCTGTGGCAGGTGTGTCTGCTGAGCGCGGGCTTTAACTGCTTCCTGGTGGCCTGTGTCATCCTGGTGGTGGTGCTCCTCACGCTAGAGCTCCTGATCGACACCAAACTCCTGCAGTGTGAGTAACAGCACACACACACACACACACACACACACACACACACGTACACACAACACACACACATGCACACACACATACCCACATACACACACACACACCACATATACACACACACACAACGTGCACGCGCACGCACACACACGCACGCACACACACTCACACAGATTCACACGCTCACACACCCAACAGAGAGGCTCTTCAGCATCAGCGTGTCAGGAGTGACATTCTCATCTGTGAGGCGTGAAGCTCAACTAATCAGCATTATGTGGCACAGCACAGGCGTGGACACACCACACACACTCTGCAGCCAGGACCGAGATGGGTGTGTGTGTGTGTGTGTGTGTGGTGTGTAGAGTGTGTGTGTGTGTGTGTGTGTGTGTGTGTGTGTGTGTGTGTGACAGGAGCAGGGTGTGAGGCCGGTCATGCGTCCTCCTACGTGCGTCCCTCAGTGTCCACAGTGACCGATGGGAGCCTCACGAGCCGCGTCTTTTACGCCGCCCGCCCCGTTTAGAACGCATCATGTCGCATCACGCGCGCGGAGAGAGAGAGAGAGATAGAGAGAGGCAGAGGAGGAAGGAGAGAATGATGGAGGGATGGCGGGCAGGGAGGAGAGGAAGCCAAGATAAATGCAGAGCCAGGGAGATGGCTCGGGAAACAAATGGGAAGACAAGGGAGGGCCGACGGATTAATGAACGCAACCGCGGGGGGAGATGAATGAACTGATGGACAGATCACTGGAACGGAGCAAACCAAGACAGATGGGCCGGGGGCCGGAGCGTGAAAGGAGGGCAGAAAAGACAGATAGCAAAACGAGTGAGAGAGAGAGAAGGAGAGAGAGAGAAGGAGAGAGATGGAGGGAGAGAGGGAGAGAAGGAGAGAGAGAGAAAGTAGGAGAGAAGAAGAGAGAGAAGGAGAGAGTGAGAGAGAGAGAATGACAGAGGGAGAGAGAGAGTGGGAGAGAGAGAGAGAAAGTAGGAGAGAAGAAGAGAGAGAAGGAGAGAGTGAGAGAGAGAGAATGACAGAGGGAGAGAGAGAGTGGGAGAGAGAGAGAGAGCGACAGAGCGAGAGAGGGAGAGTGATAGTGCTGCTTACAGTAAGCAGTGGGTGGAGAGACAGGGCAGTGCAGTTTACGCTGATGTTGATGAACCGACTCAAAGTTGCAGATGGGGCGGGGCCTGTCGTAGGTAGGATTGGTGGGGCGGAACCCGATACCTGAAATAGTTCCAGAACTTTATAATTCCCCCTCTGATGTCATTCGAGACAATAGGTGTCAGGGTTGTGGCAGGCGGGGACAGCTGGAAATAGCAACAGACAGCACAGCCAGGGGATGTTTTCATTTGGTTTGTTTGGTTTCTTACCTGCACAATAAACATGCCAGTTAACTGGAGTTTACACCCACACACATACACCTGCACCCACACACATTCACACACTCACACATACGCACGCACACACACACACACACACACACACACACACACACACACACACACACACACACACACACACACACACACACACACACACACACACACACACACATATTCACACAGTAGCAGCTCCAGCAACCCCTACAATAGAAACCAGTGTACAGTGACCTAGTTCTTTGCCATGCCATGTTTTTGTGGTCATTGGAATACACATCATACAGTGTGTGTGTGTGTGTGTGGTCATGACCTTTAACCCCTGACCTGTACCTCTGTCACTCGACCAGTCAACAACGCCTTCCAGTTCGCCGGCATCATCCACTGGATCAGCCTTGTCATCCTGTCCATCTTCTTCACAGAGGTGAGTCTCCATGAAGCACTATGGGTAATGTAGTACAGTCCAAGGTGAGTTGGGATTAACTGGCCTCTTTGCTCAGGTCTGTTGTAGTTTATAGGGAGGTGCGGGTGGGGAGGTCCCTCATGTAGCCCTTAAGAGTTGAGGGATCAGGTCTATTGGAGTGAATGGGGTCAGAAAGCCTGTGTTACTCCATGTGCCACACACACACACACACACACACACACACACACACACACACAGGCACGCACACACACACACACACACACACACACACACACACACACACACGCACACACATACACACACAAGCAGCTAGCAGTGTGTGTGTGTGTGTGTGTGTGTGTGTGTGAAGTGTATCCTCTATGGTACTCTTTGTAGCATTGGTGACAGTGGATTTATGGTTTATTACAGGATATGAATCTCAAGTTTAATTGTTTGTGACTGAATGAAGTGGCATCATCAGAGGGCATTTGTTATTAGACAGCATTCAAGCTCTCCCCCCCCCCCCCCCCCCCCCCCCCCCCCCAACACACACACACACAATCCCCCCACCCCAACCCTCCCACTCCCTGCGGTGTGCTGCGTCCCAATTGGCACGCTCGTGGACTTTTATGGAAGGGGCCGTGAAAGTGCTCTCCCCTCTGTCATGTTGAGCTCCTTGTTGGTTGTCACGGTTGCAGGCCTGATTGATGGCCTCTGCAGTGTGGCCGCCCTAAACCAGTCAGAAGTCGGGCCCGCTGCTACATTGATTGCCATGTCTTCAATTCGGACACGGAAGCATTTGTCATTGTTTTCCTCTGCTGCGCTCTGCTCGTGCTCGTCCACTCCACTCACCCCATTCACTCCTATTGAAGTTTGTCCAGAGGCGTCTTGGTTGGTTTGGAAGGTAGTGGCTTGTCCCTCCCCAGGGGAAGATGTGGCTGAGGGAGCAGTGGGCTGGAATACTGTACTGCAAAATATTGTTGGGTGGGGGGGTTAAACGTAATGATATTGAAGTAAGATTCAGATGGTGTTATAGTGTTTTTATATGAATTGTGTGTAATGTATACAAAAGGGATACAGAATGAGATTGTCTGTGTGTGAGCCTGTGAGGGGGGTATCAGTAGTTGTACTTGTTTGTGTATGTACAGTAAGTAAGTAAGTTATTACATACTGTAAGTCTTAATTTATATAGTGTAGCACAAAACATTATGTACATAGACATCAAGATAACAAACAATGGGGTGGGTTTGGAGGGTGTGTATGGTTGAAGTTTGTGTGTGTGTGTGTGTGTGTGTGTGTGAGTGAAAGGGAGAGAGAGAATGTAAGTAGCTGAGTGTATGTATTGTTGAAGTTTGAGTGTATGTGTGTGTGAAAGGGAGAGAGAGAATGTATAGCTGAGTGTATGTATTGTTGAAGTTTGAGTGTATAGTATGTGTGTGGGTGTGGGTGTGTGTGTGTGTGCGTGTGTATGCTTGCGTGTGTATGTGTATATGAGTATGTGTTCGTGTGTGTGTGTGTGTGTGTGTGTGTGTGTGTATGAGTATGTGTGTGTGTGTGTGTGTGTAAATAATAAGTTGTGAGGTATATGGTCCACGGTGGAGCTGGGGGGATTGGGATCATGCTGGAGGTCTGGAGCAGCCTGAGTCAGCATCAGCATCTCCTCCAGTTGTCTGGACGAGCTCCTCCCTTCATGGGCATCCTTAATAAATACCGCGTGTCATTGATGAATTACGAGCAGCGCTTTTCCCCCTCCATGACAGGAAACTGAATTACAACAGCAGTTTGTGCTCTTTTATGCTGAGGTGTGAGGGTGTTTCTCTCTCTTTAAGGGGGGCTGCTCACTGCTGCGGAAAAATAGAAAAGCTATTTGTGTGATTGAGCGAGGTTGGCTCGATTTTAACGTTGTCGGTGTTTTACATGCTGTGAGAATGGCGCGATGCTTTGCCACGTTTGAAGTTATGCTGTTTTGGTATGGAGTGCATAGCACACTTTATAGGCTTAGCGTTTCAACTTTTCATCTCTCTCTCTCACACACACACACACACACACACACACACATACACACAAGAGAGGCCGTGTAGGCCATGAATCCAATTTTTACCTCTCACTGTACGTGTGAAACATACACACACACATACACACACATACACACGCTGAATTGCAGTGGCATGTGTGGTGAAAACTTGCTGTCAATATCTTGCGATCTAAAAGTGTAACTCTACCATCTATTTACTATAGTTAGCAACTTTCTGTTGCATTATCACTGAATGGGCTTACAGTGATGCTACAGTAACAGGGCAAGGTGCCACGTCGCTATTTTATGCCATGATCAAAATATAGTTACACTTCCATGGTAGTGTGGTGGGGGTTTCTACAGACAAACCAAAGTATTGTAATCTTTGAAAGTGAACTGGTGTCGTCAAATCAGCGGGTGCGTTCGATCGAATCAGCACTGCGCAGATCTGTCTAAAGGTAAGGTATGTTTGTAAAGATTTAGCCAAATCTGCGCAGTGCTGCACGGACGAACGCGCCTGCTGACGATACCGTACCAGGAAGCCATGGAGTTGTCCTCCCACAGATACAGGTCTTGTTGTAACACCCCTGTACACTTGCACAGTTTACAATACTAACGTTAACTACGCAAAATGGACCCTGGGTTGTTTTTACTCCGGAGTTAGACTTCAATGGGGATGACTAAAATCTGAAATGTGATAAATGCTCCCTAATCTCTCTCTTTTATGTCTCATCTCTCTCTCTCTCTCTCTCTCTCTCCCTCCCTCTCTGGTGTGTTATCCTTTTGTTAATGTCTCTCAGGTTCCTCTTACTTTCTCTTTCTTCTTCTCTTTCTCCTCTCCTCTCTTTCTCTGTCACACTACCTCTGTTTTCTTTCTTTGGGTGTCTTTCATTTCTTCGTTGCCTTTTATCCTCCTTGCTGAATTTCTATCTCTCTTTTCTCTCCTCCTTTGTCTTCTCTCTCTGCTTCTCTCTATCTCCCCTCTCTCCTCTCTTCTCTCAGACTGTGTTTAGGATCGTGGTGCTGGGGATCTGGGATTACATTGAGAACAAAGTTGAGGTAAGATCTCCAGGGCACTGTTCAGGGAGAGGCCAATGGTGTGTGTGTGTGTGTGTGTGTGTGTGTGTGTGTGTGCCTGTGTGTGTGTGTGTGTGGGGGGGGGGGGGTGGAGGTTAGGGGCAGATGCTCAAAGTTAACGAGGGATCAGTGAGTGTCTGCCCTTTTCTCTCCCTTCACCTCTGTGTATCTCCCTCTTTCTCTGTCTCTCTCCTATCTATCGCTCACCCTTTCTCTCCCTCTCTGCCCCTCCTCTCTCTCTCTCTCTCTCTCTCTCTCTTTGTATCTCATCTCTCTGTCTCCCTTCCATCTCTCTATCTCTCTTTTCTCTTTCTCACTCTCTCTGTTTCCTCTCTCTCTCTATCCCTCTTCTCACTCTGTCTGTGTCTCTCTCTCTATGTCTGGCTATCACTCCCTTTCTCCCCCCCCTCTTCCTCTCTCTCTCTCTTCCTCTCTCACTCCCTCTCTCTCTCTCTCTGTCTCTCGCTCGCCTGTGTTGCTGCTGCAGTGTCATGCTCACAATGTCACCGCGTGTGAGAGCTGGAGGCAGGGCCATGCTGTTTTCTCCCGCTCTGTGTCCTGGTGGGGCTTTTTTTTTAAGCCATTGTTGGGCGTCTGATTTATGGAAACAGATGGTGTTTTGGGAGAGTCTTTTGACTTATTGGGACGCCGTGGCATCGCGGCTCCTCTTCCTCTCTGTCCAGCTTGTCCTTGGTGGCGAGCTCGCTCCACAGACGGAGTCGTACGTAATGTAGCGGGCGAGGAAATAAATCACCCAGGGTTACGCATCACAGGTTTCCAGGACGGTTTGGAGTTGTAGGGAGTGCACTGGTCCGTGTGTGTGTTATACAGACAATATACTCTCTAACGCTGTGGCTGTTGTTACATATTTATTACCATGATAATTACACTGGTTGTTCATGCATTATTCAGGCATTATTACCGTGTCCATCTGTTCCCTGTGCGGTGCGTTGTGTTTTTATTGGCTCATCCCGGCTCATGGCTGAAGATGTCTTCCTGTGGTCCTTGCCGGTATCATATGGTATCATATCACCTTTAACGTGCTCTTATGCCTCCTCTATAATATCGAATAATATCTCTTCATACCCAACTCTAATGTCCAGTTTGTGAAGTCCTTTCTTGACATTAATTTGCTCTCCATGTGTGTCTTCCCATGCCCAGGTACAGCTGTGATAGTCCTTCACTGTAGCGTTAACGTGTCGTGTCTGAGCCAGAGTGTCCCTCTGATCCTCTCGTGTCCTCTCTCGCCTCTCGGCAGGTGTTTGACGGAGCGGTCATTGTCCTCTCTCTGGCCCCAATGGTGGCCTCCACAGTTGCCAACGGCCCAAGCAGCCCCTGGGACGCCATCAGCCTCATCATCACCCTCCGCATCTGGAGAGTGAAGAGGATCATCGACGGTAAGGACACTTAGTGGACATCAATGGGAGGACTGACCCTCACGGCAGTATATAAACTAGAAAAGCACTCAGAGAGCGCAGACCTCCGCCTGTATTGTTCTCCCTAGGTTGTCATACATTTCAAACTAAACTATTCAGATTGCCACCACGTGGCCATACCATGCCATTACACCACTAAGGGAAACACATAAACGGCTCCGGACAGTGTTACGGATCACTCCCAAAATGTAATCGTTTCTTCCTTGGGTCATGCCTGACATTCGCTGAAAATTTCAGTGAAATCCATTCATCACTTTTTGAGTTATCTTGCTAACAGACAGACAGACAGACAAACAAACAAACAGACAAACGCCGGTCCCAGATGAAAACATATACCTCCTTGGCGGAGGTAAATAAAGCATGGCACAAATCAAGAACTGCCAGCCATGGTCATAGAGATCTGAGGTTTGAATACCTGTAAAATACTGAAGTTAGGTAAGAAATGAATTTAAAAGGCCCTTGTTTTAAAAAGTTAGGGTTTTCCTCTGAGACAACAGCTACTGTAAGACATGCTACCAAAGCTAAGAGCCATAGCGATAGAGATTTCATTTCATTCAATGAAAATAAGCACTCTTTAAATGGTTACGGTTATAATACGTTAGCATTTCCTTGGAAAAAGGACTTTAGAAGGCGGTTGAAGTGGCTCCCTATAGAGTGAGAGAAAGTTATTTCAGCTGCAGATTGCTATGTCATTTTTTTCATGCTTAACATGATGTTACTGATTATTGTTATGAAGAAACATTAGCGGCGCTAGCCTGGTACGGCTCTAGTCCTTATATGGTTATTAATATCAAGCCCCCTGAGAGTATGCAAGAGCACACTGGAGGCTGTAGTCAGGTGAGGCCATTCAGTCCTTAGTAGGCCTACAAACTGCCCGTCTAAACTTCAACATGATTTTTTTTAGGGTTTTACTTTTATAGAGAAAAGTCCTCTTTATTTATTTTGTTTAATTATATATACTGTATATATATATATATATATATATATATATATATATATATATATATATATATATTTATACCTTTCCAGGGAATGTGATTTACAAAGCCTTTTCACGCCAGTATAAAATGCAATATAGAAAGAGCTTTTAACATTTAGTTTCATTCATTGCCTCTCTGAGTTTATATGAGTAATATTTCAGGCCTTGTCAAACTGCAATTTTGAAAAACAATATGTGGTCATTTAAATGTATTAGATGACAGAGAGAGAGAGAGAGAGAAATGTTTGAGAGAGAGAGATTGTTATGTGTGTCTGAGAGAGACTTTGACTTTCTATGTACATCTTCGGATCTGTGACTGTGACTTGACTACTCTATGTTTTTAAGTGTATCTGTTGCTCTGTGTTTTCAAATGCATTGAAGTGTGTATGTGAGTTTGCGTGCAGTGTGTGTGTGTGTGTGTGCACGCATGCGTGTGTGTGAGTGTGTGCGTGTGTGTGAGTGTGTGTGTGTGTGTGTGTGTGTGCATGCATGTGCGTGCGTGTGCGTGTTTGTGTGTGTGTGCGTGTGCACGCCGCGCGCGCGTGTGTGTGTGCATGTGTGTGTGTGTGTGTGAGTGTGTGTGTGTGTGTGAGTGTGTCTGTAGATGGATGATCAGTGTGCAGCACAGCCGGCCTCCGCCCCATTAAAATTCATATCGATTCTGAGCTCCCTCTTCAGCGATGAGAGCAACATAATGTCCATAATGACTGACCAGAGTTCCTATTAATGCAAGCGTATGCATGGTCCATCGCCAGCACTGGGTGACCCTCATTCTTATCCCATTCACATACACACTACACTCATCAACTGCTTCACCGCCACATTCACACACACACACACACACACACACACACACACACACACACACACACACACACACATACACACACATACATACTGTATACGTATATACAACACTCATCAGTTTCTCTGCCCTGCCACCCCTTCTGACACAAACACACACACACACTGGGTCGCTACCGAGCGCTGGACGGAGCTAAGGGCTAAGGGTCACTACCGAGCGCTGGACGGAGCTAAGGGCTAAGGATCATTACAGAGCACTGGATGGAGCTAAGGGCTAAGGGCCGCTACCGAGCGCTGGACGGAGCTAAGGGCTAAGGGTCGCTACCGAGCGCTGGACGGAGCTAAGGGCTAAGGATCATTACAGAGCACTGGATGGAGCTAAGGGCTAAGGGCCGCTACACCTGCCAAGCACTGCGGTCTGCTCAGACCGCCAAGTCGCAGCCATACGTTACGTTATGCACAAGTTGGGTTGCCTTGCGTTTGCCATTCTTCACATGTTTTGGCTCGTGTATTGGTATGCTATGCTGTGCTCTGCAGTGTGTGTGTGAGTGTGTGCATGTGTGCGCGCGCGCGCGTGTGTGTGTGTTTGTCCGTGTGTCCGTCTGTGTGTACGCACGCGTATGGTCATTGCGTGCATGATTTATTCACGACATTTCCATTTTCTGTTTCCGATTCATTTTTCACAGACAGCTTTTAGCTATAACAGCGTGTCATTTGCTGTTGTTCTGTGCCCTGCCCATAAGCTCATTGAGCAGGCCCCACACGTGAGAGAGCAGGGAGAGGGCCTTTTCCATTAGCCCAGGCGTCTGGGCGTCATCTGCACGCGCTCCCATTGACTTTCACCTGCAGCGCTGCCTCCGGTCCCCGGCCCTTTACCTGCCTCTTTTAATGCCTTTGATTTATCGAGTGGACTTTGTCAGACTGCAGCCTCAGCTGGAGAAGCAGAAGGCGGACCGGGGCAGAAAGGGCTGATCCGCACACAACCCCCCCCCCCCCCCCCCCCCCTCAAAGGTTTCATTGCGTATGCTGCCTCTCTCTTGCCCTGACAGTAGGTTGTGACGCACACGGTGCTAAGCAGGTAGGCAGGCAGGCAGAGGCTGTCACCAGGCACACAGCGGCCCCGTGTGAATGATGACCCCCCCGGGGGCCGGGCGGAGGGGGGGGGGGGGGGTTGTGGAAATCCACCACCTAGCTACTTAGGGGAAAAAAGCAATTCTCACTCACAAGCCCTCCATTATGACAGCTGGTATTAGTCATAGTTCTCACACTCGAATGGTCTCGAGTCAAACTTCCGTTTCAGACTTCGGTTTTAGGCCTTCACTCAAGACCTCCCACTTCAGCTAAGGTCTCTTTGAATGCCATGATGAAATAGAACCATAGACTGCTAATGCCTGTCCAGTGATAAGCCCACCCTGACACAGTAGAAATGCTAATATGATCATTATTCTACTTAGAAGAGAGAAAGCGAGAGAGATCAAGACGCAGGCTGAGATAGGGGGCAGCTGATCTGTAGTCTCGCCCTCTTGTGGCCGAACCGAGCTTTACATGCTCATGTCCAACTATGACATCATGGCGTGAGTGTCAGATAGACAGATAGAAATGAAGACACTACTGAAGCATAAATAAACGGCACATAAGAACAGATGTGTACGGCAGCACTGTCAGAGCCTTACTCATTCCACGCAGTGCTGCTGAGACGCAGCAGTCTCAGTGGCATCCATAATAGACAAAATAAAGTTCTCGTCTCCTCTCGTCTACACAGACCATAAACAAACTTAGAGTAAAATGTTCTATTCAATGATAGCCTGCTCGTTTTAGTTCTTTTGTCTCTGTCTGAAGTCTTACTGAAGTTTTCACAGTGTGTGTATAGCTTGTTAATATTAAAGCATACAGTATGCTGCCTCTGTAAAGCGCATTTTATAAGTTAAACATCTGTGTGATGCAGCTCATAAGAGGAAAGAAGAACGTTTGCACGTCTGTGTGTATATGTGTGTGTGTGTGTGTGTGTGTGTGTGTGTGTGTGTGTGTGCGTGTGTGTATATGTCTGTGTGTGTGTGTGTGTGTGTGTGTGTGTACTGTATGCCTGTGTGTGCGTGTGAGAGAGAGAGAATGTGCCTGTGAGTGCGCGTCTGTGTGTGTGTCTTTGTGCATGTGTCTTGCATATGTGTGTGCACGTGTGTGTGTGCACCTGTGTGTGTGTGTGTATGTGTGTGTGTGTGTCGGGTGTGTGAGGCCAAGCTGCTGGCTGGCAGGTGTAGGGGGGGTGTGATGGGGGGGGGGGCCCAGCGGGTGGAATCTAATTAAGAAATGCAGCGTCGAGCCGGGCCAGCAGATCTGAGCACAGCCCCCGCCGTGCGCTCTAATAGACACCCTGTCTGGGCCCAGCAGCCTGCCATCACCGCCATTCACACCAGCGCAATCAGCTGCTCCGCTATGCAAACACACTCTTATTTTTAGGGCCCTACAGCGCAGAGTGTCTGTCGTGCTGTTAAAATAAGCAAAAAGTGCGCCATTCGCTAAAAAAAGGCGACTTTTTACGTAAGCAGAGAGCTACTTGTTAATCCCATGCTTCATTCTGGTTAAGATCACAGCAGGCTGCTGTCCTTTTTTTAGGTGAAATGGTTGTTATAAATCGCTATTTTATTTCAGGACAGTTCATGGGCTGTTTATAGCCTGTGAAATCTCATGCTTGTCAACAGAATACAATCTCACTAGTCTCTCTCTTCTGCCATGTCATGTCTTTTTCTTTTTATACAGTAACATTTCCTTGTTTTATTATATTGTGTAGTATAAGTAAATGCACAACTGCGTGAAAGGCACTATTGATTGATTGATTGATTGATTGATTGATTGATTGATTGATTGATTGATTGATTGATTGATTGATGATTGATTGATTGATGGAAAGGTGATGCCCCATGTCCTAACTAACGTGCGGTCACTGCTGTGGTCTTGTGTGCAGCCTATGTGCTGCAGGTGAAGGTGGAGATGGAGATGGAGATCCAGCAGTACGAGAAGGCCAAAGCCGTGCGGGAGGAGCAGCTGGAGCGCCTCACGCAGATCTGCCAAGAGCAGGCGGTGAGTAGAGTAGACTGCAGCCTCCTGTCCCCACAGGCCTGGGATCAGCTCCATGGGCTCCAGAGCAGCACAATGTCAAGTCAAGTCAATTATTTCATTATGGCACCATTTGAAACAACCGGTGATTGACCAGAGTGCTTTGCAAAAGAGAGGGAAAAAAACATAAAAGCACAAAATGCAAAACTACATCAACGAAGGCATATATATATACAGTATATATATATATATATATATATATATATATATATATATATACAGTATATATATCTGTGCGTCTTCTTATCTGGACTTTGACTCTGCAAATAAAGATATATCCCAGCATATCCACAACATTCTTAAAATCAAGGGAGAACAGATGTGCTTTTAGTGTCCATCTACAAAGTGAAGCACTGGCTGGTGGGAGAAGACTGTATAAGGAGTAAAGAGAGACTGTTCCACAGCTTTGGCCAAGACACAGAAACAATTTGGTCACCTTGGTACTTAAAACGACTGTTGGAGACAGTGAATAGGAGTTTATTGGACGATCTGGGCAGACAGTGGTCACTGATATACAGTAAAAGCTGGGTCTAGATTCTTTAATGCTGAAAGTAAAAGGTGACATTTTAAAATAATAAACCCTGTATTTCATGTTATTGTTTAAAATTGCACGACCATGGCAGTGTAGCATTGTTCATTTCCCAGACAGGGACAGGTTGTAGGGCCTTGTGACTGTTGTGAGTGGTAGCCATTTTTAATTGAAAGAAATGTTACATATATCATCTAGACTGAAACACGAAGTGTCTTGTTTTTGAAAACAAGATTATGCTAGAAAGGCTGGACAGCAACCCAACTCTGTCAGGTGAAAAACAGGCAATTACAGTTTTTCTCGATTGTTAACACACATTTTCTGAAAACATGCCTCATATTCTCAGAACTCTACACACAAATCCAAAACAAAACACACAATGGGCAAAACTCCACAATTCTCCTGCAAAATGACACTTTACCTTCAAAACAATGTAATTTCTCCTCAAAATGCTCTTTTGTTCTCAAGAGACACACACAAACCATCATATATCAAGACATTTACAAGGACCAGTTGAACACTGATGTGCTCAGTGTAAAACACTGCGATGAATTGAAAACACTTCTTCTCCATTCATTATAATGACTTGGGCCTTTTTTTGTTCAGTGTTACACTACAAACAGTACTACAAACAGTAGATAAGCTGATACAGTAAGTTGATATGCTTACCCTATCAATATTTTTAAATATCTCATTGTTTTCTATATTTTTTTTTGTATTTCCCGTAATGTTATGCTGTTTTTTCTAGGACAATGCTCATGATTTCAGTTTCCGGTTCAGGAGACAGAAGCCCTTGTGTTGGTAATCTTTCGGCTGCCAAACAAATAGTAAAATACTGTAAACTGTGTAGGAATACAAAGTAGGATTACTTTCCCCAAATACTTGAAACATACTTTATTTTTACAGTCCTACAGAACAGCCCACAGGCAATACTGTACTACTGTGCTCATTGAGCTGTATTGTACTGTTCGGTACTGTACTGTATTGATACGCAGCACTGCAATGTTCTAGTGGCTCGGATCTCATCAGAGATTACGGTCCTTGGCCTCCTCATCCTTCTCCTCTTACTCTCACTCCTCTGGCTCTGCCTCTGCCTGTACTACTACTGTAATACTAAAGCTCTGATTGCTAATTGTAAGACTGTGTGACAGGAGTTTGCCCATCTGATGAGTCAGTGTGCATGGTAGGGCAGTTAGCTTTAGAATTTGAATGGCAGTGTGTTCTTTGTGAAAACAAGAGATTTTCTTCATGAAAATTGTGTCTAATGCACAGAATTGTGTGTAGTGTTTTGAAAACAGTGTGTTATAGAACTGCAATTTGAGTGTAAAGCAGAAATTGTGCTTATAGTTCAGCAGAATCGGTTCAGGAGGTTGGTGCATGAGCTACATATGATGGGAATTGTGTCTCAAGTACCAGAAATTGTGTGTAAACAATTGAGAAAAACTGTAAAACACATGCAATGTTTATCACTATTGTAACAGACCTTTATGGGACTTATTGCCACTAGAGGGCAGCACGTGCTAAGAGTACAATGTAAAGTAGGGGCCAAAAAGCATCAACACAGTGGAAATGTTTGGGGAAAATCAGCCCCTGAAGCTGCACAGTATACTTTTATTATGTCACCAGGTCTAATTATTGCTAGATTATTATTATTATTATTATTATTATTATTATTATCATTATTTAGAATGATTGTAATGGTACCAATAGGATAGACATACAGGAAGCTGGTCGTTCTACACCAGAGAGGCCTCAGTCATTGTCTCCAATGTCATCAGCACCCATCCAGAGATGAAGGCATTTGTGGTAGCTTTGATGAATCTGGCCTGAACGCCACCAGGCATGAGCAGAACATGGAGGCCCAGAGAAAGGCCACTCAGTGGAGGAGGAGGAGGTGGTGGAGGAGGAAGAGGCCCAGAGAGAGGCCACTCAGTGGAGGAGGAGGAGGTGGTGGAGGAGGAAGAGGCCCAGAGAGAGGCCACTCAGTGGAGGAGGAGGAGGTGGTGGAGGAGGTGGTGGAGGAGGAAGAGGCCCAGCAGGGGCGCCAGAGTCCACCCTGATGTTCTCCAGGCACCGTTGCACAGGTCCCCCTGGCAGCATTTCAGCCCCAACGCCTGGTCTTGTAGCTGGTCCGCCACCTTCCCCTGGCACACGGTGCTGGTGGCACAGCCCTTTACAGGGATTCTCTGGCCACTCACAATAACTGGCAAGGAAAGGGTGAAAAACATGTTTAATATACTGTATATTTTAGGTAAAACATAATGTTACCACCTTCATTGGTAAAACAGAAAAGACAGGGGACTCACAACTTCCTTCAATACAGTGATCCTCATCTCCAACGCAAGCCAGTGGCTCATAGCAGTCCTCCTTGCAGGTGAAGCATCTTTTTCCATTTGGAGTGTTGAATGTCACCGCTGAAACTAAATTCCATTTTACCCTTATCATTTTAACTGCAGGAACATGTCAGTATCTAGCAGAGGCCATGTGCAACCTGTGTGTGTACAGTATGTATGTGTGTGTGTGTGTGTGTGTGTGTACACTTGTATGAACGTTTCTCAGGGCCTAATAAATAGCATGATATTTAACAGTATATTATATTTCTCAGGGCCTTTATTTATGCAAATAGGTATATTTGGGTTTATCAGTGTATACTGTACCTGGAGGCAAATTTGTATTGCAGTTATCGGTAGAACAGCAGTTGTTGTTAAAGACTGTCTTGAACATCCCAAAATTCACAGAGGCATTGAGGCAGTGGTCAATCGGTATGCAGCTCCTATGGGTTGAGGTATGCAATTTCACTCTACCTGTAATTCAAAAACGGAGAGATGAGACACAGTACTCCCAGCACAAGCTGTCAAGAAAACAAGGAACAGTTATGATTTCTCATGAGAGAATCCAGGTGGTCTTACCTGCGTATGCACCTGAGGTCAACCAGCCACACACTCCGTCGGGACAGGAGACATTGGTCTCTGTGCACAGTCCCGCGGTGTTGGGAATACACTTGTTACAGATCAGTCCCAAGGCTGAGGACGCAGAGAGAGAGAGAGAGAGCAGTCAGGTTAGGTGAGACCAACGAGAACGTTACTGTACATCCCAGCCGTCCAACTGGGCTCTTACATCACAAGAAGTAACAGCAAGATCCACAGATTCAGGGCCCAGCCTTGCCAGCGACCCAGGGAAGAGTTATGACTTGCGAATGGAGAGGGATTTTTTTTTTTTTGTCCAATGGTGTAAGAAAACCTAGTCTGGTGGCATTTGCAGCAGTTGACATTTAAATGCCCATTAGGCTTCTTTGATTGATTCTATGCTAGATGCATTATTCCAAACAGTCACTAGCTGTCCAGCTGGGCCCTCTCCTCAAGAGAAGTAGCAACAAGGGGATCAGGTTTTTGTCATGGATTTTAAATGGGGCTTGAAAAGCTACTGAAACAGCTCTTGTAGCAATTCCAAATATCACAGATGAGCAAGCATGAACTCTATTATACGTATGTTGACTATCATTTTTATCATGTTCAATGAGCCTAGGCCGAGTAAGCAATATAGTGGTGTACAACAGAAGAACAACTGTAGAGAGGTTTTTTTTTTTTTTTTTAAATAGCTGTCAACAAAACTGTTATACTGTACGTAAGCTATTGTCTCTCCAGAGCGCTTTTCTGGGTCTTGACATTGTGTGTGCTTTTGTTTTGGCTGTCATAGCATGCTGTGTCCTTCCATATCTGATCAGCATTAAGGGAGTCATGCAGTGACTGTGGGTTCTCTGTTGATTTGCCACAGTGCTCTATTATCTCGTCCATTTCGCTGGATAAAATTATCAGTGTACGGCTCCACAAGGCTAAGTATACCACAGATTATATGGAGGTCTGGAACGCATCGTCATTTCTAGCATCCTTTGTGTATGACTAAAATGACTCAGACATCTGTCTGACATATTATATATCACATAAAAGGCATCGTGTAGTTGAAAACATACAATAACATTTAGAGTCACTAGTTTTCGCTGGTGGATGTCAAAACAGATTATTTTTACATTACATACTACATTTGGCATTGATATTGATGGCCCAACCGTCTCATATAACCTTATATCCTACATAATTACCTTCACATCTCACATAACGGACACACTCTACAGTAGGCCTACCCGGTTCATAGATAATGGACCATCAACCCAGTCCAATCCTAAATATGGACACAAGAACTCTAGATTGTACACATATACTGTAGGCCTACACTTTATGCTATAGACTTTTACTCTAGCAAACTATTACATGAAGACATGACTTACATACAGCCACGTTGTGTATAAGCTACAGGACAGTGTTTTATGCAAGTTGAACAAAAATGAAACCATATTAAAAACCATAAAAAAAACCTGCAGCCTGTTTTAAAATGACATAGGCTTACTGGGTCCCGGCATGTTCTCAAAACTACTGTCACTACCATTTCTATTGCAGGGACCCACAGAATATCATACAGTAGGCTACTCTCATGAAGTTGTTGATGCTTAGGTGATCCTTTTGCATGCGGAGGGGGAGGGCGTGGAGGTGCACTGCGCTTCAGTGCTGAAGGTCTTGGGCTGTTAAAAATCTGCCTGGCTGCTGGTAGCAGTCTCTCCATTGTTGCAGGGAACATCATGTGCTTGAGTGGGGATGGTGACGGGTATGTGGGGGATCCTGGGGAGTTTGTTTGGGTGGTGGGATGATGAGGTGGGGATTGGGATGGGATATTAGGTGGGTTTGGGTGGCCTGGGTAGTTGGATTGGGTGGGGTGGTTATTGGATGTGTGTGGTGATGGGAAATCAAGGAATAAAAGTCCAGAGTCTCCATCTGGCAGATGGGGTCCTGGGGGGTTTGTTGCTTCGCTTTTAGCAAGTATTCCAGTAGTGTGTTCCATGTTGTTATGGCTTTGTGGTGGCAAGGAGTCAACGGAGGTGGGGAGGGGCACTGGTACATGACCCTTCCTTTCTGATAGCCTTCCAGCAGCTTTGATAAGTGCTGCATCTTCTCCTGTTCATGACATCCATTTGTTTGTTGAGATTTCGCAGAGTTTGACGCCAGTGATTTACTATGAATCATTTTAGTAGCACCCATCTTATCATGTCCAGTGGACGTGGCTGGGCATTGTTGTTCTGGTTGTTTATGTTTCTCCAAGGTCTGCATGTTGATGTCCTCAGCTTGTTCTGTCTGTGTGGCTACTGAGCGCTTATCAGAGGCTTGGCTCAAGGTTGGCAGAGAAAATGTTGGGTGCAAGAAAGAGAGGTGATAGTTCTGAGTTAAGATCTTGGCTCCAGTCCAACTCAGCTCTGTGCTTTTTGGTCTGAAATATTCCCTGCGATTCCAGAAAAGGTTGTGAAAATTGTCAATAAAATTCATCCCAACTGAAAAGCATGTTTTTGCGAGCCAGGTGTTTAAACTAAACAGTCTCGTAAAAACAAAGCTTCCCTCTGCCGGGAGTGGGCCACTGATGAAAGTTTGTAATCCAAGCTCAAATAGAGCAGAGAAAAGTTCCTTGAAATCTTGTTGGACATACAGTTGTTCTTTGTAAACGTCATTTGCTCCAACATGCACAATGATGCGCTTGGTAGTTGTATATTTTGACACCAGTTCTGCAAGTTTGTTTTTTGTGTCAGACACTGACTTTTGGGAAATTGGGAAACAACATACAATCATCCTTTCCCCATTTAAAAGTGTCACTGTAGAGTCGCCTAGAATGAGGGTTGTGGGATGAACAGGTGCCGCGTGCTGCTTCTTGTCTGTGCCCGTCTTTCTATTGTTGCGGTTTGCTCGCTGCCTGTTTTGGGTTTTTTCCCTGGGAAAAACCTCTCTCACGTCCTGGAGGCATTCAAATCTGTTCCATAGTTTTAGGGGCTCTGGGTCTCACCTAGGACCACAAGCCCTATAGTTTGCTGATCTATCTGTATTTCTGATACTAAGTCTGGAATTAACATCTGAGTTTACTGGTGTTGAGGTACGTACAGTTGCGTTTTTTGCTTTTTGGCCTGGCACCTTGCCTGCGCCAAGGCTCAGAACTCTCATTTTGCTTTGTGAGGTCGATGCATTCAATGCTATTGGCAGATTGTTGAGTTACATTCTCTGCATTTCCAGTTGTCACTGTACTCACTTCATGAGATGTCTCTCGTAGTTCATCCGTCTTTGATGAAAGGGCACCAATCTTTGATTCCAAAGCAGAAATCCTCTGTTCTAGTTCAGTACATTTACTACATGATCTCCTGCGTCTCGGGCCGGAGGAGTGCATGTTGTTTAATCCAACTTCAAGGTGACTTGCCGTGCATGTAAAGTAAAAACTAACTATTAAAGTTTCACCGTCTTTGCTAACCTAAATTGTAAATGAAATAAAAGAAAATTGCTAAAGGGATAGTAAAGCAGGAGCAGCAAGAAATGCGTCCTACTCGCTTGAGTAGGAGGAGACGATTAACCTCAACGGTTAAACCTTGGCTAACAGTTGGGAAATTGCAGTGAACACATTACCTTGAGAGCAGAGCATACCCAACAGAGTAAGGCTGATATGGAGTGTCATCTTGATGTGAGCCATGGAATGCACAACCTCATGGCTGTGTAGAGTGGGCCCTATTTATACCTTGCTCCAAGATGGGGAGGTTATCAGAGACAGAAAGTTCAACAACAACAGCAAAACAAGTTATTAAGCTAAAACAAACTTGAAATAGATTCAGCAAAGCAGCAGAAGTTGATCATCCCACATATTCTTTCTTTGGGAATTTATACATCTTAGAGCTCAGGCCTCATTCTAACTAGTGGTAGATGTATAGCACTCAAATGAAGCATAGTTCATCTTTAAAAGAGGACCACTTGTACTTGTAACTAAGAAGTGTGTGAGTGACTCAGCAGCAGGTTTGGTGAGAGAGGGACGAGGTTTGGAAATATGCTCCAGGCGGAAGAAAGGAAAAAAGAAAGGAAGTTTGGTTGATGTTTTTGTTGTGAGAGTCAAAGAAGAGGGAAGAGTCAACTATGACACCTAGGATTTTTATCTCAGCCAAGGTGGTGGTGAAGTAACCAGGAATGGCTAACAGTCAATGTGTCAGCTTTTGATGGATATCAGGGGTGGAAATAAGAATGGTTTCTGTCTTGTCTTAGTGTCATTTCTTTGTGTTTCAAATCACTGACACTGACTAACTGAAAATTGCTGTCCCGTATTTAGTTTCCTCTTATCATCAGATATATTATCAGCAGGCATGACAGTTGGATAGTAATAATAATATTGATAATAAGGTTTTGCAAAATCAACAATAAAACACTCAGTCCATCAAACAAACAATTCAGAAAAAAACAGGCAATAGAATAAAATTTGAATTTACATGTACAGTATATACATAATAATACTACTACTAATAAAAGGGAGCAAGAGAAAGGGTGGGGTCGTTACAGTAGGCAGATGAAAAATGAAGGGAGAAACGACTGAAAATGCTAGACCCATGCTGACGAGCAGGTGGGGGGGGGGGGGGGGGGGGGGCTGAGAGAATGGGTGGGTGTCTTGATATGGAGGAGCTTGGTGAGATACTGAGGGGCAAGATTGTTGGTAGCCTTGAATGTAAGGAGGAGTATCTTGTAAATTATGCAGTATATGAAGTTGCTGGGTTTTATAGGACAGGTTTTTTTAGGACAGGCTTTATGTGTCTGATGGAGGGGGTTCTGATAATGATGGGGGCAGCAGAGGTTTGTACTAGACTAGTTGTAATTTATAGATTGATTTGTCAGGTAAACCATAGAGAAGAGGGTTGCAATAGTCTAGGTGGGAGCTGGGTATGAACCAGAATTTCAGCACTGTTGTGGGAGAGAGTTGGGCGCAGACGAGAGATGTTTCGTAAATGGAAATATGCTGACCGAGTGATGTTATTGATGTGGGACTGAAATGATAGAGTGCTATCAAGGATGACACCCATCTTAACTCTTAACCTGGGGGGAGGGGGACACAGATGAATTGTTGATGGAGATGGAGAAGTCATTTATTTTAGAGAGTATTCTTTTTTTTCTGACTGTTTAAGAACCCGTAGCAAAGTGATAGCCTATCAATATCAGCAGGAGTGATAAAAGTCAATGTCATCATGTTCTAAGCTCTAGCCCTCCAGTCACATACAGTAATGTCTTTTCTCTTTAAGTTCTCTTGAGGGTGTTTTTCAAGAAAACCTTGATTCTGAAATCCCTTTTTCTTCCTCTGTATCTCCATTGTCAGCTAGGTTGTGATTGGGTTGCCTTTCTCCCTGGGGTGGCCATCTCAGGGTTAAGACACTCCATTTTTGTTCATTAGACCTCTGAAGTTCGCCTATAAATCTTTGCCCAAATAAGGAGATCCAGTATCTTGATATTTTTTCTATGGGAAAATAACTTGGGAATTTTGAATTATCGCACCTGTTAAACTCTTGCGGGGACGAAGAAATTGGAAATGCAGATGTTTTGCGATACACAGTTTTGTCCTCTGCCTTCGAATGGATACTGTGATCTTCAGTATGTGAACACAGCACACTTTGATCTTTGCTACCCCAGAGCTAACTTACAATGCAGCTTGCCATAGATAGCTTCAATTAACACCGGGATCTCCTTATATGGGCAAAGATGGCAGCTTTGGTTCCTTATTGTAGGCAAACTTCAGAGGTCTGAGCGGTGGGTGGTTTTTGAAAGCTCTCAAAAAGTGAAAGCTCTCCACTAGATGGCGATAAAGGCCCTTTGACTTCTCTTTTCTTTCCCCTTTTATCATCCATTTATATCCAGTCAATGTAAAAGACCATTTTAACAAAGACAACTTTTCACAAATGTTATTTTGGAACTTAAAGACTCCCGCACACTATTTCTCTTGCCAATATTGATTTATTAACCAAAGTTTCGGTTCTTAGACCAAGGGAAACAGTGTGCAGGAGTCTCTGAGTTCTCCAGGCTGTCGACTTCAGGTCTTCTCTGATGCACCTGTACAGAGGGGTTGTGCAGAAGTCTTTTATTCTCCTGGCAAATGTTATTTTGACATTTTGGTGTTTGTTTTGTTTGCTTTGGAAACATGTCAGATAAGACTTTGTCTCACTCAGAAAGCATGAAGAAAATGCATCACTATCTGAGATGTTAGCTCTGCTACTGTAATGGATGTACTGTGTTCAACAGTAAATTGCCATACATGTGTATATCTCAGCAGCTGACTGAACAGTACCGAATAACTCAAAACTGTAGGTTGTTAGAATGATGTACTAAGAGAAAAAAATGACATTTTATTTAAGTAAAAGGAAAAAAGTAAATAAAATGAACATGTCAGATATATAAGTGAAATGTTTCAATCAATTTCATGTCCTCTCTACTACTCATTTAAACTCTTTGACGTTTGACTGTGTTCAGGTAGTCAAACATGACAAATTGTAGTCCACAGTCTTAAGGTTTTGCGCTTCACTAGCACCAAGACTGTTTGTGACTTGTGATCTTCATTTTCCTCTGACGTGATGCCCACTAGCAGACAGTGCAGACAGATCACTTAATCCTGTGTGTGTGTGTGTGTGCGTGTGTGTGCGTGTGTGTGTGTGCGCGCGCATGGAGCATGAAGCATCATTTCTCCTGGAGACAGGCTAGTTATGGCCGTCGTCGGGGGAGCTCAGTCAGATAACAGATTTAATCACATTTGTTCTAGAGAGTGAAGGGCCCTGGATCAATACTGAGGGAGCAAATGTCTTTGCATCACACTAACATGGCTGTTGACTCAAATGTTGTTTTTCCCAGGAAGGGAACAAGCATGGTGGTGAGCGATGTGTCATGTCCAAGCAAGCAAGATGAGCCTCAAGGCTAAGTCTGTGTGAAGGAACTTCGGGAATTCTGATAGGAACTAGGCACAGGTGCTTTGAGTTTGGTATTAGTAACAATGGTGTCTAATTTTGTGCAGGAGAGTTTTACTGTCGTGGTGATATGGTCTGCGCACCTTGATGCTCTTAGTAGATTATTGTGGGAAGTATATAGCATTATATATGTGGGACCGGTCCAGTCTGGACAGCTACCCTCAGCATCAGTGTCTGTTACTTTCTCTACGGTGTAGGGCTATGCCTCTTGTAGTCATTTCTTTGATTTCATATTTTCATGTTTATTACTTTTTTCAATATCTATTTTTTCTTTCTTTCTTTCTCCCTCTCTCTCTTTCATTCTCTCGTCCCTCCTTTTGCACGTTTGTCATTTGCACATGGGTCTGTTCCTTTCACTCATGCATTCACCCATTCAGAGATGGGAAGTATTTATGATATTTATGATTATGATAAATGATGTATTCCAGATGCAAAATGGTATTTTGTAATGTGTATTTTACACACAGACACACACACACACACACACACACACACAGACACAAAACTCCACACAACCACATGGATACTTGCTCACCCGCACTTACAAGCCTGATGTTGGTTGAAATGTTGACTGTGATGTCCATGTGTCCTCCAAAGCTGAACATACTCAAGACCTTTCTGAGCAATGTGGCTGGGTAATTAATGTTCCTGAGAATTGTTGTTCTGGCACGTTCTCTTTGATTTTACGCAATTTATTCTTGAGAACTTGAATCATCAGCAGTCAATATAACATGATCATTACATCGAAACACATGGAACCGGTTATGTGGTTGCCCTGCTCATAAATCTGCCCCATGTATCACCTAAAGCACTGTCAAGCATTCTGGACATGCACTGACGATGTCGAGTGTTGTCAAGTGTTGTTTGACTGTTTCCAGTTTTATGGCATGTCTGGTAGGCAGAGAAAAGCTGTTGCTCTCAAACACTGTTGCTCTCAAACACTGTCCACATCATCAACAGAATGTACTGAATTAAATAGACCAGAATGGATGTTTTTTGAAAGTGATTTCACGGTCCCTTTAATGCGTATTTTTAGTATTTTGAAAATGTTGATACGAGTCTATTTGATATTTCATTTTAAGATACATGTGGATGTATTTCTGCCCGTCCCTGCACCCAGCCGTTCATCCATCCTCTCCCCGTGTGTCCCCCAGTTTGAGATCAGGCAGCTGCGGGCTCACCTGGCCCAGCAGGACCTGGACCTGGCGGCGGAGCGCGAGGCGGCCATGCAGATCCACCACGTGTGGGGCAAGCAGAGCAGCAGCTTCCAGGAGGTGGACGGCCTCGGCCCCGGGGGCTCGGACGGCAACGGCCGCCCCAAACCGCGAGAGCCGGGCCCATCCACAGGTGACTGGCACACTCAACACCGCACCACACCCCAGCACACTACACCACAGCACAGCACACCCTCTTACAGCCAACTAACTCTATCTTAGTTCAATAACATCACATATTGGTCTCTCACTTTGACCCAGTTCCATTGTGTTGATTATTATATTCACATTTCTTTATTATGTCTGTTTTATTCTTTATGATATATTTTTATATGTTTGTAGTAAATTCCCATTGCCATATGCAGCATTATTATGCAGAGAACCTCAGTCATCAGGGCCACACTACCACTGACACACTACTACAGGGGTCTGTAATGTCATTGAGAAGGATAACCTTTGGACAAACTACAGCAAGAGGTGGAGCACCTCATTCATGGGATACGCAGCCCACCTACATAAGAAACTGCTGTGTATGCCACATACATTCATACATGCAATGGTAACATGCAGCATGGTTTTTATATTTTTTTCCTATTCATTTGAATGTGTTGTATGTGTGATTGTGATTGTCTTTTATAAATGTAACTGGCCTTTACTGTAACACAGTTGAGAACGAGTCAAATGTCACCCAGTATTCATGTGCATTCAAACGTTATTATTACGCCTGATGGCATTATAATTGTTGGTTGGGTTTCTCTGCTGGTGTTAACCTTCAATCCGGCATTGTGTGTCCCAGAGAGCCCTCGTTTATCTCTCTGTGTTAGCCCCACTCCCAGCCACCGCTCCCTGGAGCCCGGCGGTGGTTCATCTCTCATTATCATTAGCCTTCTGCTATTACGGGCAGTGCTTAGAGGAGAGGCTACGCGAGAGGGCCAGCATGTGAAGGAGAATGGCACAAGTCAAAGCCGACAGATTTGTTCTTTTCTTGTCAGAGTGCCATCACAGACACACACACACACACACACACACACACCCATGGCCTCATTGTGAGGAGAGTCATTGTGGACAGAAGTACGCATTTAGCTTCTCTGAAAGACACAGGAGTCGTCGTTTGTTTATGCACTCCAAATCACGGCAGAACAAACAAAAACACAAAGTCGTGCTGGTGGTGGTGGTGTGTGTTTGTGTGTGTGTGTGTGTGTGTGTGTGTGTGGTGGGGTTACAAACAGCGGTGCGGGGCCGGGAGTAACGCGGTAAACACGCCGGCGCAGAAGGAGGCATGAATAACAAATCAGTCCGGGCCTAGTCCGACTGCGCCGCCAGAACACACCGCCCACTGAGCTTCCCTGAGCCCACGCTTCCGACGCGCCGCAACGCGCTGAGACAATCCCGCTACTACCCACCCGCCAGCTGGGCCTAATGACCTGATTGGAGGGGCCTTATAATATCCGGTGGAAAAACCGCAGGAGTGCGGTGTGGTTCACACCATGTCAGGTCACATAGGAATCTCGGCGGGTGCAGCTGTTGTGGACTCACTCGCTCTGTGTCTCGCACACACATGCGCACGCACACACACAAATGCACACAAACGCACGGGAGTGCTCTGTGCATTGGGCCGTGTGTGTGTTCCGGTGGTGAGAGTAGTCAACTATGGCACAAACATCTGTTCCTTTCACCTGAAAACCACAACAGCCTTCGCAACAGGCCTGACACGCCGGCCCCGTGAGGATTGTGGGGGGGATTGTGGCCACCAGGAGCAAGCTTGCGGCTTTCTCCTCCCCTCATCGGAAACAGCGTGTGGACAAAAAGGGCCTGTCAAGGAGCGCAGCTAGCCTCGGGGGAGGGCCCCAGGGAGACGGCTCGGGTCGAGGGGATGCCTGGAGGGGCCGACACTAATGGCCATCTCTTATTTAAACCCCTCCGAGCCTCTCTGCATAAGCATTTAGAAGTAAGAAAGGCAGGCGTACAGAGACAGGACAAGACCCTTTAAGCATCCAGGTAGAACGCAAAAACAAAGGCCTGTCTGCACATCGGTGGGTTACGTTGGTCCATCAGATGGACACAACTCCTCGGCCAGTGCAGTAGAATGGAGAGTCTTTGTTTTTGTTCTGTTGGGATTTGTTTTTGTGTTTTAGGGAACGTGAGTTTATTTGTGTGCATGTCAAGTACTGCCTTTGCCACAGCAGAGTATCATCTTGCAGCAATGTGGTGTGGGGATGTCATTTTAAAAAAAAAGTCCCCGGGTAAACCTTCCCCCTCCCCGGCCCCCGACAAGAAAAGAATTCCTAAAATTCCACATGAAGATTGGGAAAATAAATAAAGGAGTCATAAAGTCGTCAGCCGGTGATGGCTCATAAACCTCAGAGCGGGAGGAGAGGAGAGAAGCAGTGCAGTTGATCTGCTAAGACTGGAGTCGGGACACAAATGTTCACGCACACACACACACGCACAGACAGACAGACAGACAGACACACACACACACACACACACACACACACACACACACACACACACACACCTACACACACACACACACACACCTACAGTACACACACACACACACACACACACACACACACACACACAGCCACTAAATCACCTGATATTGTGCTCTCCTCTCTATATCCGTCTATCCCTCAGACTCTTTCTGCATTTTCACTTGCTCTCGCTCTCCTCCTTGCTGCTGTTTTTCCTGTTTTTCCACTCACTCTATTTCTGCATGCAGTCCCCCTTTCTCTCTTTCTCTTTCTCTCTCTCTTTCCTTCTATGTTTCCTTACCCTCTTTTTCTCTCTCCATCCCTTGCAGGTCCTAAGTCACTCAGTCTCCTATTTCTGACACTCCCATACACACTCACTCACTCATTCTTTCTCTCTCTCTCTCTCTCCCTCTCTCTGTCTCTCTCGTTCCATCTCTCTGAGGTCACCGAGGGAGAAATGTAGTGTGTCGGAGAGCCTTTTAAGCAGCTCTTGCCGCTCATGCACTCATGTGTTATTCATCCCGGAGTGATTGTCTTGGTGGCGTTTTAGTGTGCTACGCCTGGCCTCTGGGGGCAGTGTGCCATGAATATTTCAGGGCCCAAAATGAATTAAATAAACGCAGCCGGCTCCGGCGGGACCCGGAATGGCACTTAGTGCGCGCCGCGCTCCACTCCGCCAAGCGTATCATGAGACCTTTCACCCAGCGGATGACCACACTACGAGACGGCAATCCTGCCACCACCGCCGCCGCCGCCGCCACCCCCCTTCTCCCAAAATGATGTGCCCCATTATTAAATGGCATGTCTGAAAAATCAGCTACATGGCACTGAAGCGTGCGGGAGCCGCGCTTAACAACAGTGTCTCTCTGTGACGCTCTGGCTAGCTGTAGTGTAGAGAAACGTCCATGTGGTCAAAGTGTTGTCAGTTGGAAATCCAAGATTGTTTGTTTGTTGCAGGACTTGATACAATGATATGTCATTGATGTATGTTAAGAGTTGTTTTGATGGATTGTTTCTGTTGCTTCATTCCAGATCATGTTGCACAAGATGACATGAACAATTACATTAGTCAGTATTACAGTGAGCCCAGCAGTGGTAAGTGTTCCTCTCCTATTAGGCCTACTAGCCATATATTTTTACTGTGCAGTTAGTTTGCATCTAATCTCTTTGTAGTTTTAAACACTTCACAGCATTTGTTATGATCTTTAATGTGTTCAAAATGTTGGTGACTACAAACAGATTACCTCCTAATAGTTTAGTTTCAGACACAAATCTGTGAAGCTAATATGTAGACTATAACATTCATAATGTTGATTGGCATAATTTTTGTATTTTACAATTGGTTTTGTTTTTGTGCTGTCTCTTGTAGGCCAAACAAAAAATAATACATTGTAGAAGATACATTACTTTGATAAAATAATTGAAATCCATTCATTATTACATTTGTAACAGGGTAAAGATTAATCTGTAACCTTTTACATATCAAAAGTAACCTTCTCATTTGGGAATGTGGTTAAATAAAAATGTCTTATTCTATATTTGCATGTTGCGCTGTGTGTTAATCCCACCGTGTTTATCATCACAGACGTGGGCATCCCTGACCCCAGGGCTCGGGTCATCACCACGGCGGCCATTGACGTGCACCTGCCCAACAACCCCAGCCAGCTGCCCCCGTCGCTGGTGAGCGCCGACGCGGCGTCCGGCGGCAGCCGCCTGGAGCGCACGTGCAGCAGCTCGGTGAGCGAGGCCTCGTCGGCCGCCACCATGTCGCGCTCCAGCTGCAGCTTCAGCGGCCGCCAGCACAGCCCCAGCAGCCAGACGCTGGGCTCCACCACCGACTGCAGCTCCACGGTGCGCGAGGCCTCCACCTCCACCGACTACAGCGCCCAGCGCTACTGCCCGCCGCCCTACTGCAGCCCGCTGGCCCAGCTCGGGGCCGGAGGCGGCCCGGGCTCAGCGGCGGGTTCGGGCACGGGCGGGCGCGACCCCAGCAGCATGGTGAAGGAGCTGCTCTCCTCGCTGTCGGAGGACTCGTGCCTGGCGCAGAAGGGCATGGCGGTGGACCCGGTGAACCTGAAGCTGCCCAGCCCGGCGGGCTCAGTGAAGGCCAGCCCCGAGCTGGAGCACCGGCTCAACATCTACAACAAGCGCAACCAGGAGAGCGGCCGCGGCGTCTTCCAGACCAAGCCGCTCATCCACCTGCAGGGCCGCGAGCCCTCGCTGGAGGAGAAGTACCGGCTCATGGAGCCCGCCGACGCCCCCATGGGCTCCATGCCCGACACGTAGGGCCGCCCGCACACACGCCAGCTCACCAGCACCCACTGAGGCAGCCTCTCTCTTTCTTTCTTTCTCTCTCTCTCGCTCTCTTCCTTCCTTTCCTTTCTGCATTGTTTGTTTATCTTTCTCATGTCATTTCATCCCGTTCACTCTCCAGTCTCATTTTGATTTCTCCTTCTCTTTATTTATCTCACTATTTGAGCATCCCTCGTTTTTTTTATTTTCTCTTTTCTGGTCTGCTCTTCGTTTGCCACTCTGCTCTTTTGTCACTCTTTCTTCTTCCATTTCCTTGTTCCTTTTATTCCTCCCTCGCTCTCTCAGCCAGCACTGACAACCCCCCCCCCCCCCCCAACCCATGCCTGTAACTCCCTGGAAGGTGGTTTGTAAAGAGACAAAGTGACTCTGCTCTTAGCAACCTCCTGGTACAGACGCTTTGCTTTTTTTATGGTTTGAGATAGAGGCACAGCCCCCCACCCCCACCCCCACCCCCACCCGCTCAGCGAGGCCACCTGAACTGGGAGAGAGGGCAGCGTGAGCGGGCGCAAGCGCGAGGCGAGGCGGTACTCCAGCCAATATTGCACAACTTGTCCCCAGGGTACCGAGAGAGAGAGAGAGAGAGAGGCACTCTGGGAACGCATTCAACCCACTGTGGGGCGCTCGTGGGGGATTTCTACTATTTCTTTTCCTCCGCGAGTCCTCACGTGAAGACGACACCGTTTTGAAACCAGCAGCAGGGCATACTCAAAACCTTTCAGGCAGCGTTTGTTTGTTTCCTTTCTTTCTTTTTCTCATTTTCAGTGTTGCAGGAAACATTCAATTGTTTTCACTCCATCTTGTCAAAGGGGAGGGGGGGGGGTGTGTTAAGGATGGGACAGGGGGGGTCAGGGGGTTACTTTGAGTTTGTATGATGGAATCACACACACACACACACACACACACAATGTACAGTACAGTCGTGCGACTCCTACTGCTGCAGGGTACATTTGATCTGTGTTCAAATGTGTGTTGGGCTGTGTTCTCAGCCAGTTTCTTACCTTTGCCTTTCTACATTACTGATGCTAACGTTTGTATTCAAAATTATAAGAGAAAGAAAAAAAGTGCTCACTCAAGTATTTTTAAACCAGGAATTTGAATGATCGAGGGACTTTTTCGGGGGGAAAGTGTTTCTGGTGGATTTTTAAGGGAAGTGTGGAGAGAATGTTGCCATAACCCTAACTTTAACCCTAAAGCATGACCCTTTGGAGAAGATCTACCTGCTTTTTGATTAAGGCTGACTAACCCTGTGTTGTGATAGGCATTTTTTTGTAAAATCAATTACAAAAGGAGTTCAACTGCAGAACGAAGTTCTTGTCAAGCAAATAAAAGTTGATAAATTCATGACCTCAACAGGCTCTCTGGTGTTTACTTATCCATCACATCATCCCCTATGATGGCTTAATTTTGTTTTCTACATATTTGTGTTGTGACTCTACAGTACTGGACTATTATTCCATGTATAAAGGTTTAAACAAGGTTAGTAGCCTTCAACACCAGCATCATGGGCTCTACAAAAAAGTCTTAGCATACTAAATGAATAATCTTCTATAGTAATTAACAGATCAAAAAATATTATCTCTTATACCAATATCAGTAGTTTGTCGTAAAGATTTAAGTAAAGAGCACTCAAACAAACGTGTAACATTTGTGCTTTAACCAAGTTTAAAGTTACTGATTAAAGAGGACAAAACTATCAGTATGCTATAAATCACCACATCACTTGCCACATAATCGTCTCATAGAATCTTTATTAATAAAAGACTACATTCAAAACTTATTTTTTATTTTAAATTAAACAATCTAGAGGGCTTAGGGCCATCAGAAAAACGCGAACCTGAGTTACCAGGCAAATAAAACAGAGACGCAGGCAGAAATACGACATCAGACTTGGGGAAGAGTTTACACACTCGTCTTTACCATGACGACATCAATCTAATTACAAGTTATAAAATATGTAGCAAGACAAATGAGAAGCCACATCAGGTCCAAGGCTTTATTCCTCCCCCATCTCCCTTTAAAACAAAGCTGCTGTACTGATATGCTGTTTTGACTGGCCGTGGGTAGATCTTGAGAAAGGAGCGGTGACCGACAGCACGAAGGTTGCAAATTTCACTCCTTTCATTAGAGCGGCTATTTAAGGCAAATGTTGCTTGTTTAGAGTTAGATCTTAGAGGTTTGTCTTCTTTTCCTCTCTCCCAAAAGAGAGAGAGAGAGTGAACCAGCAGAGCTGGGCGCAGATCACTTGAGAGCGTCAGTCAACTCTGGAACAACCTGTAGTGGTTGGGAAAGAGGGTGGGGGGGGGGGGGGGGGTCAGGAAAACAGGGTTAAGGTTCAAGTCGTCATGTCTGTCTGCAGCATGGAACACAGGTGGTCAGGTGGCGTATAGAATTCTCCGCTGTCCCACAAAATAAAAGTTCACGTGTGGGAATGACCTCTATGGGGTTCACATAAAACCGCAGCCAGGCTCCCGTTGGCCTCACAGTAAGTGTCCCAATTAATTAAGATTCAGATGCAGCAAGCGGCTTTGATAGCCTAGTAGTGCTGCGGGGCTAAAATAACCCACAGCCCCGTTAGCGTGGGGGCTGGGTGGGAGGGAGGCGGTGGTTTGGAGTGCGGCACAGGCACAAGTTACGGCATCGTGCTGTGAGAACGGGCTGGGAAACTTTATCATCACACGATTATGTGACCACCAGGATCAGTTTACCGGGACGAGGAAGAGGAGAAAGCCAATCCATATTAATCAGCTATCTGAGGAGTGATCACATGTAAACCGATAACGGGCAGGTCACAGCTCTGCTGCAATTGGCTATCATTACCAATCACTTTCATGAACTTTACTCAAACACCTGGGCCTGCGACGGCTGCCCAGCGCTGCTGCATAAAACATGAGGGACAGGACAAACAAGGGCAAATAGAGGCGGCTACTCTTACAGGCCGCAACCAGCGCCCACCGCAGGTAGAGGCCAGCAGCCTGGCACCACGTGCCTCTGTGCCACCCCCAAACACTGCAGGAGTTGGCTGAGCGTGTAAAGGGTTTTGGTTAACGGTGCCAGCAGCCAGCCCGGGTGAAAACCAACACCGAGACGCTCATGTTAAACGATCACTTACTCTTAGGGTCAAAATGAAGTGGTCTTTTTTTTTATCTCTCCGTCTCTCCCTTAGGTTCTTTTTCTCCCATCCTCCCGCTTGTTCTCTCCTCTCTCTTTCCCTCCTCTCCCCTCCCCCCTCACTCTCTCTTTCCTTCTCTCCCTCCATTTCTTTCTCCCTCGCTCAAGAGTAGTCTGCAGCGCTGCCCCAACTCTCCACTGATTAATTCAGGACCTCAATAATTTAACAGACACACATTTCCATTAGGTGGAATAATGCATCGTGCAAAATTTATCAGGGAAATACTGAACATAGTATTCTATTATTTTTATGCCCATGCTTCTGGAACCTGCCCCGAGCCTGCTGGCCAGGAGACTGCTATGAGAAGTTCTTTCAGTCATTTGGGCCTGATGGATGGGTCTGGGTTGAGCAAGGGGTGTTATTAATTCAGCGCATGTTTGAGGTAGACTGCTGTTGCCCAAGATGATTTTTATAGATCTATGATGAAGAGGAAAAAAAACTGACAGAGCCAGCGAGCAATAGAGAGAGAGAGCGCGCAAGAGAAAGCATGACAGAGAGAGAGAGAGAGAGAGAGAGAGAGAGAGAGAGAGAGAGAGAGAGAGAGAGAGAGAGAGAGAGAGAGAGAGAGAGAGAGAGAGAGAGAGAGAGAGAGAGAGAGAGAGAGACCCTCCCCAGGCACAGATTGCTCACCTTGAAGAGATCAGCGACCAGGCCGTAGTCAGCCACCTGGAAAATGGGAGCCTCTGGGTCCTTGTTGATGGCTACAATGGTCTGGAAAAAGGGAGAGAGGAGAAAAACAGAAAACTTCACAATTCTGCGAGACAACCGCGCTGAAACAACCTCTCACTATAGTGACATTGGGACAGAGCACAGGCCGCAATGTGCAATGAAAGTAGTGAAGCCATTCAAAAAATATAGAGGTAAAAAAAAATTAGACGAGACAAGCCAACAACCAACCACCAGAAGAGAACTTGGAGGAGACAATGACCTGGGTTGTGGGGTGGAGGGGGGCAATAGAACTCGCTCTTACAAGAACTATACAGTTACACTGAGCGGAGGGGAGGCGGTCGGAGTTTATGGAAACATATGGCCGAGCCGGTAAGTGAATCTCGGGGACCACTCTTCAGAGGTGAGCAGTCTGATGGATTGTGATGGCATAAAACAGTCTGTGGCTGAGGCTGAGGCAGGGTTAAGGAGAAAACGCAGATGAATTATACATTGTGTCGCACACACACACACACACACACACACAAAAAGAGAGAAACATGGCACTCTACTGCCGTTCCTCTCCTTCAGTTGGTTTCTCATGGGCGCAGTGAGGAAGGAGCGCGCTACTCTGCGCCACGCCGTGCCACGCCACACATGGGCACAGAGAGCGAGCGCAGCGCGCCCGCCACCGTCTCCACACTCCAGAAAAGAGACTGTTGGCAAGGCGACAGCAGGAGCTTTCTCTCTGCCAGATGAAGATTTCCGCATTCAGTGCAGTTCGGGAGGACTGGGGCAGTGATGCATTCTTGTGCGTCCAAAAAAACTGCAGTCCTAAAAGTAGATGCTATACGGTTTCCTCAACACTTGACACAGACACCCCTCAAAGCAACACTGAAATGTGTGACTTCAACACGGCAGTTGCTGCTGAAGTTTAAAGTTACGAATCGGGAGAAAAACGGTCACGGTCACTTGTCCCAAATATTTCAGATTACACTCTGTAGAAGCATTTTAGAAACAAATTGTCAGATTTCTGGTCTTACCTTGCTGTCCTTCATTCCAGCCAGATGTTGGATAGCTCCTGAGATACCCACGGCGATGTACAGCTCCTAAGACAGAAGCAAAGCAAACATTAAATGAAAAATCCACATTAAACCAACACATTTTTATCAGCGCCTTTTAAGACATCTGAAAAATCTCGCTCAATTGAACCTAATTTCACCCAAATAAAAAGCAATTCCAGCACCGGTCGTAATCGCAAATTGATCTTTAAAAGCCTCGCTTAATGAGTCACTTGAGCGACCTAATTAAAGATGATTCAGGGCCGTGTTGAGAACTGCCTTAATTGCTCGGTGCCCGAGGCAACATTATGGCAGCTACAAAATGTGCCAGGGTTCAATTAGCGAGGTTTAGCCTCTCGTTCCTCCTCTCCCCTCGTGTAGATGTGGACGGGGAGCAAAACGAGAGCTGCTCCACTGAATCAGTGTTTCTCCTCGGCCGGATCTCATCCGTGGCAAATGTGCTTTGCACCTACAGTAGTCATTTAATAGCAAAGGCTTGCTGGAAACACCCGGGAGAGGGCCACAGGAGACGGATGTCTCCTTCCCTCACCACCACCACCACCACCACCGCCTGCCTGCCTGCCTGCCTGCCTGTCTGCCACAGACGGGATTAAAAACTCATGGGCTGGTTTCCTAGAGGAGAGCGGTTCAGCTGGGTTTCTGTGGGATGACAATGAGGTTTACCGTATGCTGCATCTCTAAATCGTGCGCCGTTCAAGCACCAAGCCTGATTTTTCTGTCTGGGCACTGGCTCCTATGCTTGTGGTTGTCCATTGAGTCCGATGATGACGTCCAGTCTGGCTGTGGTACGAAGAACGCTTCACCTTTTGCTGTGAAAGCTGTCTGAAAAGCGTGTCTATTGCACCCTCTAAAAGACTGATCTGATGTTGCATGATTGCTATGTGATGAACTGCTATCCAGACGTGCCAGCTATCCATTGATAATGCAACTTCCTGGAAAACTGCAGTAATTCGCATTTAACATTGATACCATCGTAAATGGCTTTCGCGCTTTTCCAAACAGGGAGAGGCCAGGGAAGCGAGCCAGCGAAAAGGTAGGTCAAGTCGAGGGGTAACCGTCAAGCAATCCCCCCGACACTTCCAAGCACCCTGCCCCACCAACCCAGTCCACACACTTGACTGCACAGCAAAACAAGCACCAATGGGAGTGCTCCTGTTGACAGCGTTTCCAAAGGCCTCGAGGTCAGCCAGGCCACGCAATTAGTTCAAGGAGGAGCGCTTGGTGCGAGACTCCCCTCCTTCTCCCCACAGCTTTACTCCTCTACCACCCAGCCAGCCTCACAGCCACCACCCCCCCCACCCCCCCACCCCCCACAAACCTCTCATTCCCTGCCCCCTTGGGAGGCAGCACATCAGTAGCTCTCTGCTTAATGCACTTCCATATGAATATTTCAGTGCTGTTTAATGTGGCTGCGCCGGCCTCCGAGGAGCAGAGCATCAATTTGTGAACACGAGTCTGCCCGAGCCTAAAAGCTGGGCCTGCTACTACAGCGGAGCGGCGGAGCTGCAGAGCAACGCGCACACTCGCCGCCGCTCGCGCTACCGCCGCCACTCAAACGGGGCTGTGCGCTGCGCTCCATCTTGAGGGAAATGAAATGTTGGGGAGTTGAAGGAAAACAAAAGAGACTGAGAGAGAAAGAAGAGAGAGAAATTGTGGCATGCCAACCACGGTGGCCTGGTCCACATTGGTCTCTCCCAATCGTCGTCCATCATGCAAGACGGGCTGAAACAGTAGGAGCCGGTCTTCTGGAGCAAACGCGAGATTCTGAGTAACTTTTTCCGTGCTCCGCCATATGTAGCCGACCCACCCTCCGCACCACTCGTAAAAAAAAAGGTCATATACGTAACTCGAGATTCCACGGCAGTTGCGCACTCATATTCCAGAGGTGTGAATAACAAATTCCATACAAGTGGACAGATTGGGCCTCCAGAAGGACAGCCATTGTTCACCTCAACAGGGGGTATGGGGGGGTGGCAGGGGGTTGGGGGGGCTGACACAAACAACCACAGATAACATTACAACAACCTATCCATAACATTCCCAAGCTGTTGTCCAAATGTGGAAAATGCGCGCATCCATCCTTCAGCTGGACCCCCACCCCCCCACACACCCAAAATCAGCTTACATTACAAAGAGGAAAATGCTCCAGACGGGACGGTTGCCTTAACAACAGATAGATACTCATGAAGAATTCACTGACTGTTGGCAGGTGATATTTGCCACTGAAGATTTTCAGGAAAACGGGCACAGAGCTCTCAGCTAAACCTGCCATCAACAAAATACACCTCAACCCCAACCACATTATCTAATCTAATCATTTAATTTCATGAAATTAAATTGAACAAATTAAAATTATGTTCATAGCAACACGCCTTGGATCCAGGTACTTGTGTGTTTGACAATTTGGGGGGGCATTTTGACTACTGGGTGGAAAATTATCTTTTATTTGAGAGGCATTTTTATTCCCTACCGGGTGGAAACGACTCCAAAATGAGAACCATTTCCAAAGTTATTACAGACGCATGCAGCATAATCCATGCTATTTTAGTCATAAAATGAGTGGGAAAACACAATATAGCACCAAAAATCTTTTCTTTTTTTTTTTAGAATGATAATGATAGCTAACAAATTAGCGTTGCAATTATTGGTGGGCTGAAACCAGGTCACAGACATGAAAAGACACCGCAGTTCAGTTTGATTTCATATTTCATAGCGGTGGTGTTTGTTTTTGCATACACATGAATGCACAGCAGCCCCACACGTGACAGCTTGTCAAAACATTTAAGAGACGCTTGGGTTTGGGCTAAATTGCCTGGTTTCAGCTCTGGGCAGACAATCGGGGCAGTCGGTGCACTAATGGGTCCTGGTAAATCATTTAGGACCTCCAATGTGCCATTAACTGCATTTCAGCAGGTCTGGGCTGCCCTAATGTGTGGATAATGACAGCAGGGAGGTCCCACTTGAAGTGGATAATGGAAAATTAACCTTTTCTAAGGGCAACAAGAATCCATCTTTATCAGACCCACCCACCACCAAAGATAAAAAAAAGGGGTGGGGGGGTGAATGTGTTTGCTTTGAACTGGAGGCCATTTATTAGTGATTAAAGACAAAGCAGATTGATTTTGAAGGATAACCAGAGCTGATAACCTTCCAAAGGAATCAGTCTCTCCTCTCGTTACAGCTAAAGCATTTTGAGATGTGGATTTTGAGGGTGTGTGTGTGTGTGTGTGTGTATGCGTGTATGAGTGTGAGTGTGTGAGTGATTTACCGGGGCCACGATCTTTCCGGTCTGTCCAACCTGCATGTCGTTAGGGACATATCCAGCATCCACTGCTGCTCTGGAGGCTCCCACTGCGGGCATATCAGCTGGTTAAGGACCTGCACAACTGCCTACATTAGCAAGCTGAGCAGAAACCATCTCGGTACAGACACTAAGGATTTCCTTCTAGTCTTAAAAAAGAAAAGAAATTCTGTTTCAACTCGTACTTCGCTTGTCAGCTCAAACTATTTATTACCGTCTGTATATCAACATACTGAAGTACAATAACCGTCAAATATACTGTAACTTAACAGAAAAAAAACTCAAAGACATTCAATGGTTACACGGTTACAGACGGTCTTATGTAAGGGATAATCAACAACGCGCCGTGCGTTTATAAGAAAATAATGCACGTTCAAAGTGGTGATAAGGTCCCGATGCCGGCGCAGGGAGAAGTACAAGTGATTGATCTGAGAGGAGTACCTGCGGCGTTGAGTTTGTCAGCAAGGTCATAGAGCAGCTTGAAGTTGTCCCCACTCTTCAGTCCTCTACCTGTTATGAGCAAAGCATGACACACGCGGATCAGGTTACAGTTTGTCACGAGTAGGGTTGTCTACAGATCAATAAGGCCTGCCTGGCAATCTCAAGAAATTGATTTGTGCTTTCCCGATCAGATTGGTCATATGTCAATATGACACACATAGGATCCATTTTCAGATGTAATGAGATTTTCTTTTCATTTGATACAATGGCTGAATGAATAACCAAACACCCAGCTAGGCATTCAATTTATATAAACATAAATACTGACACATCATCAATGGCGCACTAACATAAAGTGGGGACGACAAATCCAAAAACTGCAAGCAATTCTAAGTGGCCATTTTAATTCTCCCAGAGTTCACCATACTGTGGACTAGCAGCATTTTATTAAAACTCTTTACATACACTCTGCTACTCAATTATCATAACTACCTATAATTTCATGCATTTCAACTTCTATTAATTATACAAAATACAAATGAAATATCTGATTGTTGTATACAACACTAGTTTAGTAATAGCTTTCTCGAACAGGTACTAACTAGACAGGATATTTGTTGGTTTACGTGAATTGTTGTCTTTATTTTGTCCTGGGACTATTGATAAAGGGAGCACCCACCTCCTGAGACGACCACTTTGGCGCTGGTGAGCTCTGGGCGGTCGCTCTTGGTCAGATTCTGCTCTAGCCACTCGGACACTCCGACAGGAGAGGATGGAGACACTGCAAAAACATCAGACAAAAACACAACAGGACCATCAAAGGAGCCAATAAAACCTAGACCCTCACAGACATGTACAGGTCTTAAAACTTCTCTGTTGACTTTGACTTTACAATCTATTAAAAACCAACTTTTAAACAAGCCAGTCTATTAAATCCTACAGGCCTGGGTCATGTATATAACTAGTATACACAGTTCTGAATTCAAAGCAACTAAGCTGAGAAAGAAATCTAACACCCGATTCAAACGCTTGCATTTCGCTCGCCAGTGGGTTTACCAGACCTATATTATACAGTCTATGGCATGGTCTATGGTTAGCTGGCAGGCAGGCAGTGGAGGGCAGTTAGCTTGCTAAGTTGCTAAGGTTAAATGGTTACCTCACAACATTTCAAGGTGTTTTGGGGTTACAATGAGGGCTTTATTAAATACATAGGGGCTATTTCTAGCTAACTTTTATAAAATCCAAGCATTTAAAAAACGAATAAATTACGTTCATATCCAAATACATCTGGGACAATCTATCTAATTCTGTGTGTCATCTCATGCTCATTTGCATGACAGTAATTTGATTGGCTGCCACCTGCAATGCTCTGCGTTGGTGCAGCAAACGTCGAAAAGCGTTGCCACGTTTTGTCAGAGGCAACGGGAGCAACACTAAGCAACCACAATACATTTCGACAGCGGATGGCGTAAGCCCATGCACTGTGAAGATGAAGTGTGTCCGTCAATGCATTCAGCGGAAGCGTCTGAGAGCAGCGGAACTGTATCACTGGTGCCATGTGAAGGGCGAGATCAGACAGGGCACTGTTTGCTGCTTGCGCACGCGAGGCACACAATGCTGCCATTTTTTTTGTGAAGACTACTGTAGACAAATCAGTTCACTGTGTTTTTTGTTGTTGTTGCTAGGCAACCACTGACTCATCTGTCCTTATCTTAACCATGACTGAACTAAAGATTACATGACAGAATGAAGATCGTGAAAATAACAAATATACAACTTTCTCGCTGTAAATGTTATCAAAACATATTTTAACACCAAAAATAATAAAAATGTTGATTACATCAGACGCATTTTCTGCTTGGAGTTGTACTCCAGGGGCCGTCGCAAAAACTGGGCGCTAAAGCATTGCGCAAACCGTTTACTGCCAATACTAAACAACAAATAAAGACTTATTTAAACTCAGAGGAGGTGAGTCAATTCTCAAACTCTCCCAAGGTCCTGATAGTATTGCCAGGTTGGCACTAATCAGAGTTTGATTCAGTGTTGGGATGGGATTACCAACACCATCTCCCCTCAACCTCGAAGGATACTTAAATCCTAACTATTACTCTGTCTAGTTAGAGCAGCCGGTGGATCTTGATACCGTCATCCTAGCTCTCCTTTGATGCGCATCATTGCATTAAATCTCAGCTCCTGATGTTTTTCAGCTCCTGACTGGGTATTCGGTCATCTGTGGTATCAAAGTCACGGTCAGTTGGCACGGAAGTGACTCATTGCCTTGCAGCTCACCTTCCTCGGACGCCGCGCTGCCTCCCTCCATCTCTGCAGGCTCGAATGATGTTCCTCTGACCGTCAGGATCTTGACACTTTCATTACACTTGACTGTGCTGAGGGCATTCCCTGCGAAGGAAACACAACTATTAATACCTAACTATTTTTCATTCGGCTTCTAATATGCGGGGAATGGCCAGAAAGTTGAATGAAGTGATTCAAAATACCCAGCTCTCTGCTCAAATAATAAGTGAAGAAGGAAATGTTTAGATTTTACTTCTGAGCAATGCATAAATGGCATATAATGTGCTAAAACATAAAATGAAAAATGCCAGCAGCATATGACTCCAATCAATAATGAACACAATTTATGGTGATGTGAGGCTAGAGTGATTTGTACTGCCCACTGCAAATGCATTCAAACAAGGTTTCACAGAAAGCCCGGGCTGACTCATATTTCTTCCTACAGTCCAACACGCTTGCCAAAAAATAAGTAGTTAATATCATTTGGAGCTATTTATAATTCATGTATTTTTATAAATTTGATGGGAGGAAGAGGCTTTGGGGACATAATTATTGCTTAGGTATAGGAAAAAGCCACTGAGCCCTTGGGCTTACCAATAAAACAATCGTGAGAGCTCAAGTTTGGGCTCAGTGCAGGCGGTGTAACTCACACGCATATACATGAATTTACTGCATGTTGATCTCATATGAAGCATGAGAACGGCTAGTCAAATCTACACTGCACTGAAGAAAGAAAAAAAAATGACGAACAACAGCATAGTTTTTAAAGTCAATCCCAAATCCATGTTTGCAGAAAAGAGGACTCAGGATTGTTTGAGTGGGATATACAACATCTGTGGCCTTTAGTCTTCAGTTTAAATCTCCCCACAAGTACTGTAATACTTTCATTCAGATGTCAAATGCAAATGACAACTTCCTGTTTTCCTAGGTATACCAAGTTTCACACATGATGGCAGATTCACACTAATACTTGCTGTGCTTCTACAAAACTTGAATCTGCAAGAGACAACCAAAAGGATCTAAGCTAACCTAAGGAAACCAAGGAGTCTACGTGCTGCTGTTGCATAAAACAGTGCTGGAGAGGACACAGTGCATCTTTGTCTAACCGTCGCATCATGTGGTGCCTGCTTCAAACCAGTTAGAGCTTGGAATGAGTTGGCGCTGAACAAATATTGCGAAACAAAATCTGGATTTCTTTTCATAACCATTGCACAAGTGACCGGCACAAAAAAAAGACATGAAGGTTATAGATTTTTTTGTTTGCTTTCGTTACCTGCGTAGATGGTCCTCACAAAGGTGTCTGGGGACTTGATCTCAATGATGTCAGAGATAGGAGCAACATCAAGCTTGGCAGCTACTCTGGGAAGAAGGTTCTGAAAACAACCACAGACATCCTCAGTTAAAATCCTCTGAGGCAAACGGCTCCAAACACAGACATTGTGGTTGTAAAATTCTCACGAAAATTCACAAGAAACTACCACTCCCTATACACACACACCCATCATGAAAGCACAACACAATCAACATCAACAACTACATCGAAGAAAACAACAAACCATATACTGAAGATGCTTTCTAAACAACCACAAAAAAGGTTGTTGTGCATCTCAAAGTGTCCCTACATCACAGTAAATAAGGATGCATTGAGAAGTTAATAATATCCTGTAATGACATTACACCCCGCCCTGTGCCCTGAAAAGCATTTAAGTGAGAAATGTCCAAATGGCAGTAATCTAAGAATTTGAACTACCAATAAATATGAAACCGAACCCATTGGTCTGAGACCCTTCACTTAAGCTGTGTCTTATCCGTGGGGGGAAATTTAGACCAATCTCTGTTTGGTCAGAGGCTGTTCAACACAAGATACTGATTTAATGCACTTACAATTCAATTTAAATACCATTAGATCCACAATCTGACAGTTTGTCTCTGGAAAGACAGATTACAGAGCGAATTGTGCATCACTATATGCAGACATCAGCCTCAGAGGGCTGGGGCAGACAGTCGAAAGTGGAAAAAGAAACCGAATTAATTTCAGTTCACAGCAGAAGCAACTGGTGGAGGCAAAGGCTTTTCCATTTGATTAAAAGGTCCTGCTCGAGCCAATGGAAAAAGTTGACAGCTTATGAACTTTGTGACTTCTTCCAAGTGGTACAGGAAGTAATGTGCATGATAATCAAGCCTTCTAAATATATCTCTTAGAGAAAATACCCTTATTAATACATTTTTAAATTGCATTTGTGCAACTATCCCAGGGGATGCTATATTGCTAGCAGAGAAGTGCAGCTTACCATTAATACAAAGCTGATATTACACATGGAATAGCTGCATGACTATACAGATGCATACGAGCAATTAACCTGACTTTCGCCAGATCCTGTAGTTCGCTGTCTGCTTCACACAAGGATCTGGGACTTCTCGATAGGAGATGTATTTCTGAAGGCGGGTCCTTGTAAAACATCCTCGCATGTGATTTGATAAACCACTTGCCTGTTATCTTGAATGACGTGCTAGGCTTCTTCAAGCTCTTGCCAAACCCGGTCGGAAGAAGAGTAAAAACATCCTTGCCACCAGTAAATGTCTTCAAAACTATTCTCTGTTAATCTTTTAAAGAATGAATACGTGATAGATTCGACAAAACGGTTGAAATAGCAGAATCAATGTCAGCACAAGACTCCTCGCTGCGTGCCGCCATTGTTATTTGAATCAAACACTCGCTTCGGCGCTCCTGATTGGTTGCTCATTTTTTGAGCACTGGCACAGGGGTTTGGATTGCCCTCGCGTCCAGACCCTTGTGTGGAGCTCAGCGAAACGCCTCTGGTGGAGCATGGCGGAACTACAAGGGTCTGGCGAGAGTCAGGCTAACGAGCAATTGGAGCAAGAAGAAATTATTTCCAATTATTCAAGTGTTGCACGATGTTACAAAGAGAGACGCCCAACATCCCACCTGGCCTCAAATACAGATGCACGGGGTCACAAAACAAGACCCAAACCAGAGTCAGGTTTTTCACCCATAGCCAGAAACAGAGCGCCAAGACACATCAAATCTGATCTGTTTGAAAAAGAAATTGGCAAGGAAGTGGGCTACAACACTATCTTACTTTTCCAAAGGCAGAGGCACCTGCACAGATGTGTGTGAAACTGAACTGCTTCTGGGTTGCCAGGATGAGTGGGGTCAACTCCTCTGAAATATTACAGAAGAACAAATCATATCAAATCATCTGCACACACTGCATTTTTTTTAATTACAAAATTGCTGAATCATGAAAATGTATATGTTCCTTCTACATGGTTAAATGTGACATACCTGGTAATGCTCCTTTATACGCATCATGCTGAGCTACCAGCACTTTATTCACACCCTTGACTTTGGAAATTTGTTCAGCAACCTGGAATAAAAATAAATAAATAAATAAATAAATAAATAAATAAATAAACAAATAAACAAACACACTTTTGACACTGGAAATGCTGTTCAACGAACCAGGAGAGATTTACAAACCACTGAGAGGTTATCATTTGGACAATTAAATTAATTGACAGGCTGACTCATTGATGCATAATTGACAGACGTCATCTGAGATGAAGCTAGTGGATGTCCTAGCAATAGCGTATGCCAGTTCTTATCTTATGTGTCAGAAAAGACAGTCATGGAATGTGTTTATTATATCAAGAAATCGTGTTACACAACACTAGTAAGAAACACTTTAACTGCAGCTCAACAAGCCGTACCTTTGCACAATTTGTTCCAGCAATCAAGCAGGACACATCTCCACCAAGTTTGCTGGCAGCTGTGATGGCGTTCAGGGTAATGGGTGTCAGGGTGTCATTGTTGTGCTCTGCGACGACCAGCGTACTCTGGAATCGCTGGATGAGGCCAGTCTAGGTGAAAGGTCGAACAGTTAGCCTAGCTAAAGTCAGTAGGTACACGCCACAGGCCTAACCTCCTAAACTTGTGGGCGAAACCAAATAATCGAAGTTCAGACAATGTTAGCCCTAATGCCGTGCACCATAGGCGCACACAGCCAGACTACACTGCCCGAGGCCTGAATACGTCTTGTTCTGACTGGTTCCAGCTAAGTCACCGATAGCTAGCAGCTACTGCAACACGACTGCATGTTAGTTATGACATGTGACCGCTGAGAAAACAGCTGTTTAACTTACTGGGGTCAGTATCGTGACTTGTCAATACAGATTACTGTGATTCCTTGAAGAATCACAATTCAATCACTGATCTGCGTTGCCCTAAGCTTGCAAGGAACCAACGGGTCAAAAATGACACAAGGGAAAGGTGCCAGGTTACGAAACCAATTCCTCCGCTTTGTTTACAATGCAGGTGAACTCCTGTGTAGACATACTTGACGGCTAGCTCAGTTATAACGCTGCCTACTTGTCATTATGGTAACTTAACGTTACACATCACCAAAATAGCTTAAACTACAGCTTACGGGAACTATCAATGCTACAGCTCTACCACTGAAACGACTTGCTGACAAGCCAACCTTAAATTGAGGTTAACAAGCTAACATTAGTTAGCAGGTGATAGCTTTGAGAGCAACGTTAGCTAGCAACATGTCGCTAAGTTAGGGTAATTGGGAGTGCAGGTTAATTCATTCAATCTCCAAAGTACCGCTTAACGTTAATGGGAAGTAACCCTGCAATATGGCTAGCTACCAGAACTGTTAATCACCCACAACATTAGCTCATCTGAGGTAAATTCCAAGACACTGTTCGCTAACGTTAGCTAGCGTTAGCTAACCTACTAAACACGACAACGCATAAGATTGTACTTCCAGTAGTCATTAATGCGCAATGTCGTAGCCTAAATACATTCATTTAACTTACCAACTGCCTCAAATTTGTTTTGTTCACGGTTCTCAGCATGCTGACCAGTTATGACAACCCAGTTGCCCTTTCCTGCTGTTCAGTAACCCTTGAACAAAATAAGTTTTGTAATGAAGGGGGCGTTTCTCAGTACAAGAGCGTGGATTTCGTCACTTCCTTTACGGATTTCTTAAACCGTGGGCCGATTATTATGAAAGATTCTGGGTGAATAAACTTTATTTTAGACAATATTGTTGATCAATACATCCTGTGAATATTAAGGGTTTCTTTAAAGCAGAAGTAGGCTATAATGACAGGCCGCTCCTATGCTAAAAAAAATAGCCAGGAGAGTCTGAATCTGATGAAACATGTAGGCCTACTGTCAAAATGTTCAAGTTTAGGCTTACCAATAATGTAAAATGATGTAGCCTATTGCGCTGGCAAACTCAGACAGTTTAGAATGGGGTGTTTTGCGTCTTATTTTCTGTGGAGTAATGTCGTTCGGTGCAATGTTTTTTTATTATTATTATTTATTTTATGTTCAACATTTTTCCAGTTAAATTGGGGTAGGATGACAGATTAAACTGCGTAGGCTAATGATGCCTACATTTCTACTAAATTTGGCTAGAAGAAGACTCCCATAGGCTAGGCCTAGGTCTAACATTTTTGGACTGTAGGCTATTGTTGGCAATGTTGGTAAAAAAAAGAGTTAAAATAATAATAATAATAATAATAATAATAATAGGCTAATACAAAAACACCCTCTAAATTAGTTCAGGAGGATGAACTTGAATAACCTGTGATTTTTGAGGGGTCAAGCCATGGGCTAAGCTTATCCCGTTTTTTCTTTAGCCTATTTTATTTATTTTTATTCCAACCGCAAGATATGGACTATTTTATCAAGAATTTGACAAAGCACATAGGCAAGACAATATTCAGAGCGGACCGTGGCAGCTGCACTCCTGGATAGACTGATAGGTGATGTTGTGATGGAAAGACCATGCGACCGGCAAAGAAAGACGTAAAATCAACGAAACCTTAACAAAGCAGTCTTCTACAAGCCTGGGCTGGGCTACAACAAGTTTACAAGCAACATTTCATTTATCAGCGGGTGAGGGTCAATGTCAGAGGTGAGGTTCGACGCAAGTGACTGAGCATATATTAAGCGTTGGCTTTTGATGGGTTGCGCTGGACTGTTTAGAAAACAGTCTGCTTTGCCTTTCTGCATGTGCTTTATTGTTTCTTCTTGACTCATCCTTAACCTGTTGTGACAAACGAGTTATATGTGGTAGACTACAGTACATTTTCGAAAAAGAAAGCCTGCTTGCCTATTTGACGTGCACTTTTCTAATTTAGCCTACCACTTACAAAGAATCAACCCTCGTCTCTCTCAGTCACAACGAATCTAAGGGCTATTTGGGCTCTTCCTTTTAGATTTTTCAAATATTTTGCAAGTTTAGCTAAGCCAAGCTTAGTCTATAAAATAAAATGCTGACTGAATCTTCAACGTCAATATGTAGGTTAATTTCATACCGAAATGTTGGCTACAGGCCTACAATATAATCTGGCTAGTCTTTGTGCACAGTTTTGGGAAAGGGTCATTTTATGGGATGAAAATGTTTGAACCACATAATGCAGAACGTTTCTTAGGCTATACCCTCTGATATCCAAGCTTACTTACAGGCCTTTGCCAGAAGGGGGCTCCAGGTCAGAGCATAAGGTGGGGATCACATTAGCCAGCGGCAAGCGGCAGGTTTCCTATTGTTCTCTATGGTTCGGCAGCGGAATGGTGACAACGCTGGCGTAACGCTAGCGTTGAGCAAACTGTGAGTTGAACTTGGTTCAACTTTGAAGCGCAACGCTCGGCTCGTCACAATCAGTTTTGGAATGTTTAGGTATTTTAACCAATCAGATTCGTCTAAGGACGTAGTAACAAAGATTGAACTTGGGAACGAGATAGAATGTTTAGATTATTATTATGGTCTGAGCGTTGCGTTACGCTTGCCGCTGCCGCTTGCCGCTGGCTAATGTGATCCCTGCCTAAGAATGTTAAAAAGGTATTGGATGCGCCTCTTGAGTTAGACTATGTCGCAAATACTTTTAGTAGGCTACATAATGCTCAGGAGGCGCTTGCACTCAGTTTAAATTCAGCAACGCCTAGTGTATGTCTATAAGACAGTTTTTTTTTCGAATATTTTTTTCCATGTTATTAAGAATTGCAGGAAATAATTGACATCTGACAGACTGTCCCGCTACAGGCAACAAAAACATAGGCTACCCTGGTTCAAGAAATAGCCTAGATCTTCGACCATTTATTTGAAATTTGCTTTAACAAGTAGCTTGTGGATGGAACGAGTGTTTGTCTGTTGTCATTTCCTCGGCAGAAAGCCCATACAGTATTGCCTAGCCTAACCTCTTCAGCCCCTTAGCGTAGCCTATTCGGGTCCAAGTTTTCGTGTGACGTCAGGCTGCGTGTCGGACGTCGCTCTTCCCACTAGGCTACTCACTGCTGGGGTAGAAGTTATTAGTCAGCCAAGGACGGGACAGTTTCCCACTCCATTTCTTCATCTATCGCCCTCTGCGCTATCCCTCCTGTATGGTGGACATTCTTCTCCATTCTTCTTTCTTGGGTGATATGGGGGATCATTCCAAAAGTAAGTCCTATCTCTTCTCTGTAACCTGCATGGAAATGTGATCGTCGCTTGTGTTTTAAACAAGTGATTGATTTATTGTTCATTTGTAAAAAAATATATATATATCCTCGACATAGAACTAATCAAATTCATTTACAGTTCAGCAATAGCCTATGCAGGCGGTCTGAATGCAGATGCGCAATAGACATTTTCACAGCCTATAGGCTACTCCAAAGTCTGTATTCATATGATTTAGCGGTGTATGCGAGAACAACTGAACCCTGAAACAAGAAAGAAAGAAAGAAAGAAAGAGCGCAGAGAGACCCGTGAAAAATTCCATGACCTGACAAAGATGAACACATTGACCCAAACTGGAAAATGTGTGTGTGCCTTCAAATGCATAGCCTATACTGGGATGTCAGTGACAGTGTCAGAGGTTAGGGTGTGCAGGTGGTAATATTAATGTGTGCATTCCGCAGAGAAGTCCGGAATCGCAATGTGTGTCGGCTGTGGAAGTCAGATCCATGACCAGTACATCCTAAGAGTCTCCCCAGACCTCGAGTGGCATGCAGCCTGCTTGAAGTGCGCGGAATGCAGCCAGTACCTGGATGAGACATGCACTTGCTTCGTTCGAGATGGCAAGACCTACTGCAAACGAGATTACGTAAGGTAGGAGTTTTCTTACCTTTTTCCAAAAAAATGTGATTTCAGAGCTATGGAATTTAGGAAAAGGCCTCCTCAAATGCAGAGTTTTCGGCATGAATGAAAATAAATAAATATGCATTAATTTCATTCGAACGTGATGAACCAAGAATAAAAGTGCCTTGTGGTAAAACAGACACATTTAATTTGGGATAAATTGTTAGACCAATAAAATAAATAGGCTACTTTAATTTATCAACCAACATAGCTTATAACTTGCTTGTTATTCAGTGTTGTTTTGTTATTTCACAATCAACAACTGCCTGTATTTTTAATATGGCCCAACTAATAGGAATTTACCTTGATTGACTTTTATCTTTTTCCAGGTTGTTCGGGATTAAGTGCGCAAAATGCAACATCGGCTTTTGCAGCAGCGATCTCGTCATGAGAGCTCGGGACAATGTTTATCACATGGAGTGTTTCAGATGCTCCGTGTGCAGTAGACACCTCCTCCCCGGAGATGAGTTCTCTTTGCGAGACGAGGAACTGCTGTGCCGGGCCGATCATGGCTTACTGATGGAGCGCAGCTCAGCAGGAAGTCCCATCAGCCCCGGAAATATTCACTCTAGCAGATCCATTCACTTGACAGGTCAGTACAATAACAACGATACTCTTATAGGCTAATAATACTACTAATAACAATAACCTACCACTAATAATAGCATGCTTATTACAGCCTGTCCACAAGATAATTGTAATAGGCTAAATGGTGTATATTAGTGCGTGATATCATAAGGCCTATTGCTATTAATTTGTAGGATACATTTATGGATACCAATAACCCAAAGGTTAGAGCTACCATTGGTAATTTTTCACATAGACTTACCCTATATATTGTGATCAACCACTTTAGCATAAGAACTAGAAAAATAAATCACTGTGCTCTTACAATTGATCTGTCTGATAGTAAAATAATCGAAAGTAACATTCTTGCAACAGATCACATGTAAAATTTTTTTCATTGCCTATAACTTTTACCGTAAATATGTAATGTTTTGGTTTAGCCATAATCTCGTGATTTAAACCACCGTGTTATTCACTGCAAAACAAAATAAGCCCAGTGTAAAGGTAGCCTATACATGGATCATATGCTGGCCTAGACGTGTTACACATGCATTGTTTCTTGATTTGTATCATAATAGCCTACATTTTTATTTTTATCCGGCTATAATATAATTTATGGTGAATTGCCTTGAGTGCAAATCAAATAGGCTACAATAGTAAGCAAACAAAGTGTAAAAAATGTGAAGTGATTTGTTTGTAATAATGTTCTCCTCTACAGAGCCTGTGCCGGTAAGGCAGCCCACACACCGGAACCACGTTCACAAACAGTCAGAAAAAACCACTCGGGTACGGACAGTGCTGAACGAGAAACAGCTCCACACTCTCCGGACCTGCTACAATGCAAATCCTCGACCGGACGCTTTAATGAAAGAACAGTTAGTGGAGATGACCGGATTGAGCCCACGGGTAATACGAGTGTGGTTCCAAAACAAACGTTGTAAAGACAAGAAGAGGGCGAATCTCATGAAGCAACTTCAACAGCAGCATCACAGTGATAAAACTGTAAGTAGGCCTACAAGTTATTCTTGTTCTTCCACCGAACGCCGAAAATCAGGATTTTATGTGGCCAAATGTTCTCGAAACAAAAAACACACGTTGTACATTAGGGTTCGTTTTTGGAATTCATGCGAAAGGCTATAGCAATTAGCAAACCATAACAAAATTGAAGCAGTGTCAATAAATAAAATCAACAATTCATAATGATAAAATGACATATAGAAGTGTGTGTGTGTGTGTGTGTGTGTGTGTGTGTGTGTGTGTGTGTGTGTGTGTGTGTGTGTGTGTGTGTGTGTGTGTGAGAGAGAGAGAGAGAGAGAGAGAGAGAGAGAGTGAGAGTCTGCACAAGAAAGACAGACAGAGTATGTCCAAGATTTAAGATTTTGAAGTGTATTTCTCTGACTTTCCTCTTGATTGCATGTTTGGTGCGTAACGTGAGACTCATTTCAGATGATCTCATCACCATGACATATTTTGCTCGATCTCAGGCTTTCTGGCAAATTGATCTTTTGCACTTGTTCCTCCAGAATCTGCAGGGCCTAACAGGTACGCCTCTGGTAGCTGGCAGTCCGATCAGACATGACAACACTGTCCAAGGGAATCCAGTCGAAGTACAAACGTATCAGCCACCGTGGAAAGCCTTAAGTGAATTTGCCTTACAAAGTGACCTGGATCAGCCTGCTTTCCAACAACTGGTAAGGGACATAGCCTACCGGAATGTTATGAATTCACTCCCACATTTTACAGGCCTGTAATCCCCATCCATAACAACAGTTACAAAGACACCGTAAATATAGCCCAAATCTTGATATTACGCATGAATTTTAGTAATGTCAAACTATGAGGATGCAAGTTTTCTGAACTCTGTTGGCTTTAGTCACAGCCCAGTGTTTAATGTTTGTAAATCCAAACATTCATATTTTCTAGTTTAACATGAGTATCCTACCACATTATGTTTGGAAATGTGGAAATATATGTAGCTTTGTGGAAAAGACAGTTCTTTCTTAGCCTACTTCATCTGTAAATTGGTGAGCATCGCCAGGATGAAATGTGGAGATTGTTAGGGATTCTGTGTTAATTCCTCACCTCTCTCTCATATAGGTGTCATTTTCAGAGTCAGGTTCCCTGGGCAATTCGTCAGGCAGCGATGTGACTTCACTGTCGTCGCAGTTACCGGACACTCCGAACAGCATGGTCCCGAGTCCAGTGGAGACGTGAGATCGGGCCCTCACCGATGGCTCCCGTCCCAGCATGCTCCCGCGCGCCCTGCATGAGAACAGATGACCTCACAACCTCGAAAAAGAAAAAGGATTAATTAAAATGACACCTACACGATGGATCTTAATGTGAAGATACAGTTTGCCAAAACTAGGAGAGACTTGCCCGGGCGAATTCGAGTTTCCTTACCTCTGGCATCACATCTGATATAATTTCCATGGATCCATCAAAACCAGAAGATACCCCGAGGAATACAAACAAACGATTTTGATTTGGGTTATGAACCAGACTCCACTTCTTTTAGTCTGTTTTAACAGTATTCAGTAATGGCCATCATTGTATAGATTTATCAACACGCGAATGATTTTCCTAGTTCGTTGAGGCAGCAGAGACACATATTTGTCCATTGCGCATGATCTCCGCAGATGGTGTAAAACTGACTCTTGTAAAATATTTTATCTTATCGGATGGAAGACTGATTGTTTGAACTTCTCAAGAAAAAAAGTAAGTTATTGTTATTTATTGTCGGGACGTCCGTCCATACCAGAATTAAGAATTGAACTTAATAAACTATGTTAAGTGCTGTTTATGTCTGAAGAGCTGTACATGACAAAAATATGGACATCTATATTCAGAAGATATGTCACTCATTTATATGGACAAACTCTCTTTACATCCTCATCACTTTACTGACAGACAAAAAGACTGTTAATTAACTCCCACATTTGCGTAAACAATATGCCAAATGCCTGGCAAATAGAAGGAGTGGTGAAATAGAATTAAATGAATGAGTTATCAATTCCCATGCTTTGCTTAGGACTGACTTAATAACCAAACAAGGCGCTTGAAAGTGATTTTTCCAGGGACATCGATATTATACTCTGTCTTTATAATGATCTTACCTGCGAAGTGGGTTAGATTCAGTGATTATTTCTTCAACTGCTGCTTATATGGAAATCATAGAACTGCAGCAGTGGGATATATGAGTAGGTTAGGTTATTGCATGACTTTTCACAATTTCATTATTTTGGCTTTATGGTGGCAATTCTAAATCTATGTCCTTATCTGAAGGAAAGGACCTGAAATGTACAGTATGTTACAAAATGTCCTATCATTTATCATTTGTCTAACCTATGGTGCAGAAAGTTTAAGGTTTAATTATAACCAAGATTTAAATTATAACAAAGTGCATTTAGTCATCTCTTTCACTTACTATTTTAGTCATCTCTTTTTTTTTGCTTCAAGTTAATAGACAGAGAAGAAGAGAGGGGAGGTGATAACACTCACAACTCTCTCGGCCAAATGTACATATATCCAACCATTTTGATTTTGACTTGAGGATGCATCATGATTTTTAATTTATGAAAACTGTAAATGAAACCTAGGCTATATTTTATAGTGACTTAAATGTCCATCACCGGCCATTTCCATCACAGAGAGCGGATATTGACCACCCCATTGTGCCTATCCCCCGAACCTGTTGTGATCAATTCCTTTTTGCTTGTAAAGGCATAAGTCTAGACAGAGGACAAGGATCGGCGGACTCTTATCTGCGCCTGGCATCACCTGCAAATGATACATTGAATGGAGCCACAACAAACCCGCCTCTCTTTTGCTGGAGACTTCGCTAAAGGGGACTCCCTCTCAGCCGGCGCAGTCTTGCGTGTCTTTGGTTTATTTTCATTCCGATCACAGCCCGGCGCTTAGAATAGCCCCTGGACATGGGGAGCGTAGGTCAAGCAGCGTCTTGACATATCAGACCTCTCCAATTTGTTCAGCAGTACAACCTTTCTGATAGGACAGGATGGGCATGAATGACCAAACTATGCTCATCCAGATTCCATGGAGAAAATAATTCCCAAACCAGACACCAGGGACACAAGTACCTACGGGTGTGTCAGCATGGTTCTTTAATTCTGCTTAGTTCCCCTGAAATTAACGTGATGGTTAAAACTCCTTTCATTCGGTTGATAATCAACAGTTGATAATCAACCACTGCAACGCCGGCGAAATAATCTGTTGAAATTCTGTTTTTACATTGAGAAGCAAATTGTAAAAAAAAAATCACCTCAATTCACAATAACAGATGTTGATTGGCGACTAATTGAGTTATGTCAGGAATGTGGCCGGAAACAAGTCAGATAAGTTAAGATAGCAATACGATAAGATAGGTCTATGTCGTTGAATGAAAACATAGGCCTACTTATTAATGGCTAGATAGCATTAATTTAAATGTTTCTGGCTATATGTTAATGAGAAGAGTGGACTGATTGGATTATCTGTATCCAGAAGTAAGATGCTGAAAATACTGCATCGCCTAAATTTCTCAATAAAAATGGGAATTGTTGTCATGAATGCAGCTAGACAAACAACAAAGAAAAGTTAACTGATGATATTGATAATAAATTACGCTGACATTGACAACAGAATGATGATAAAAACACAACTTATTAAACCAATTAAAAGTCATTATATGGACACCCTAAAGAACGAGTTTTAAGTTTGTGTTAGACTAAATTGCGCGCAAAAGGCGCATGATGGCTTTGATTTACTAAAGTGCAGGATTATCAAGATTATAGACTAAAGTAGCATAGTTCCAGGTCTGGTGACATGAGTATTAAATAAAAGGTTCAATTCGCTCAACAGAGGTTTACTAATTGTTGCTTGCTGACACTTTATTAGTAACGTGATAGCTCATTTGGGGAAAAAAGGCAGATCACTGAAAGACCTGATTCTTAATTTATGCAATTAGCCAATTAGGCTACTTTCTCCAAATTATTTGAATGGATGTAAGTATACTGGTTCATCCGTTTGGATGTCATAACCAAGAGCATTTCAGTTTGTTTTAAATAATAACAAATGTAATGCCCTGTAAATCAGAAGAAATCTCTTAGAATTATACCTGCGGATGATCGAAGTTCTCGTTCATATTCATGTGGAAGTGTAATCTATCATAAATAGCAACACATTAGATTACCTGGTGCGCAGCAGGTAAACACAGTCAGTTTGGCCTATAGAAGGAGGACACACAATTCTGAAATGTATGTTTATTTGATAACATATAGCTATGTGTACTGCGTTTTCAGGAAAACGTAAATAATCAACCGTTTATTAACATTAACACTGTAGCCTAGAATTATTAAGAAAACGAAAAAATAAAATAAAAGAGAAAACGGAATTTGTGGAGACACCAGGAATTTTGATATCAGTATAGTATATTTTACATCAATTTTACATCAATATAAACTATACAAAACTGTTTGTGTCTTTTTTATTATTACATTTGCAGAATACTTGAAATGCCAGTGTAACTAGCCAAAAGACTCAGATGTTTCTATCCTCTTCATTTAGCCAAAGTAAAGCAACCAGGGCTGATCCCCCAATTTATTCCCGAAGATTCTACCCAAGGGGCCAAATGAAAATAGATGTTGTAATTCTCTGTGGAGAGGCTCTTCAGAATTTCTCTAGAACAATAACAAATACATGGGATCTGGAGGGAACCTATTTCCTGCGCTAACGTCACCACCAGTTTCTGTCACTGCACATAAGGATGAGCAATAGGCCTATGCGAGATGCTTAGTAGCATTCACTCTAAGAATCGTCAGTAAAATGTCACAGACTTATTTCAACAGATCAGCCTCTAGAAGAAATGTAATTGAGCTGTTCATTACAAGCTGGTCTGACATCACGACAGTTCACCGTTTTCGTTTTCAAAGCAGACAATGGTGTTGTAATTGTAAGACACCGCTGTGAGATCCGCGCAGAACCTGACAATGACAAGAACGAGGCTGGTCAGAATTGCCCACCTTTTTTTCGACAATCTGAAGTTTCTGAGGAGTGGTGGCAGCCCCTGTAACCTTATTTTTAAAAAGGGTGTACATAATCCTCCTGGGCAGAACATACCTAAACTCGTCTGCCAGCAAGCATCAGATGGAGCGTGATGGCGAACGCTTACAGGAAGGTGTCCCACCTCGACCGGCTCCAGCTTTTGCTGACCGGCTGGTAAGAACGCAGCAACTGAGCTCACAGGCTGGGGTGCGAGCGAGTTCGTCAGGTGAGTGCGGAGAGAGGAACAGTGTGCTATAGTCTCGCTCTCACCCTGGGCCTCATCAGAACTGCAGCAGGTTTTCCAGAGCCTGACGGGCTTTCACTCTTGCCCACTCTGCACATTTTCTCAACCTAAAATTCTACACTGCGCACTAACCTCAAAGATGGAGCCAACGAACGGAAATTATAATACATAGGCTATATGAATTATATCTGTATATACACACACACACCTGATTTAAATCGAGCAGCTTCAGCCAAGACAAAAAAAGGATCATTTTACACACACACACGCACGCACACGCACACACACTCAAATGGAAAGTAAATGTTTTTGTAATAACTCTGCAGAAGTTTAAAAGTTTGAAAGAACTTCAGGGGAAATACTTCTTAACTGATCTTACTGTAATGAGACATAATTGGAGTTAAAACACATATGAAGTCCATTTGTTATTGTGAATTCAAAATGGCCAGCAGAGGCCTAGCGTGGATATAAATTTGTTTCAAAAAACATTAATCTGGATTTAACACATCCTAGTTTATATCAAACCTTCCAGTGTTTTTTAAACTGTGCTCAATGCATTGACAACAGCTGTCTGGATAGCACATCTTATCGTTTAGTTCTCCAGCTAAACTAAAAGAAAGACAAAACCATTTCTGGTGAGGAAAACAATTTAATTAACTGTAATAAATAAATTATAGAATGTGACAGATACGTAAATAATTCAATAAATTATACTTTCTTTTAGTGCTCTGAAATACAGGGACAAAGAAAAGGGACCAGAAAAGTGGTCCATACAATACATACGAGTAGAGATCAACTGCATTGACTACATTATGCAGACAAGGCTTACAGGTATGAGAAACAATGATATCAAAAAACAAAACATTACAACAAATATTCATTTAACGGACACATTGAAAAGCAACGAGTAAGGGTTCATTTTCATTACCTACATTAACATCACATCAAATAGATGTATCAAAAAAGAGGAGTAAACGGATTAAACAAAACTATTACATCTTCAACTGCTGCCAATCGTTTGATCTTCTGTGCTACATTCTCCTGTGGGTTCTCCTGTCATCTGTGGCAGAATGTGTTTGTGGTCTGGCCAAGCTGACGGCCAAGACGTTCAGAGAAGAGTGTGGTGGACTGAGTGTGTGGAGAGAGTGTGTGTGGAGAAGAGTGTGTGGACTGAGGTGTGAGCAAAGGCCAGCTCTTGGGTAACACTAGTATTCACCACGCTGGAGCTTGTGTGTATTAGTGAGCAAGATACTATTTGTGCAACTGAACTGCACCTAACTGCATGTATGTGAGTGAGTGTGTGTGTGTGTGTGTGTGTGTGTGTGTGAGAGAGAGAGAGTGTGTGAGTGTGTGTGTGAGTGTGTGAGAGAGAGAGTGTGTGTATGTATGCTGAAGTGAATCAGTCCTCCTGTTTCTTGAGGAAAAACTGTAGCGCAGCGTCCCACAGGTCTCGGGGGAAGCGGTTGGAGAGCTCACAATAATCCAGCGGTGAAGAGGAGGATTTCTCTGGATGGAGTGAAACAGAGAGAGAGGGGGAGGAAGAGTGAGTGTGTAAAAGGGGATGTGAGAAAAGAGGAGAGGGGAGGAGAGGCAGAAAAAGTAAAAAGGATATTAATTTAACTTTAAAGGAGGAGGGGCCATAGTATTTGTCAACATGAGACTGCACAGAATATTTTTTTTAAGTCAAGAATAAAATAAAATTGCAAGACGCGGAAAAATTCTGCCTTTTTCCTTCCGACCGTGTTGGCCTATAGAGTAGACTCTGAATCTGCCGTTAATATGAGGAGGGACGCACACTGCTAGGGTAAAATAGGCAGGGTAGGAGGATGATTTTCTGCCCACCTTGTTGTAATGTCCTGTTGTCAGTGCTGTTTTCAGCAGCGGCACAGTCCTGTAGGGAGAAAAGAGAAATCAGAATCAGAAATCAAAAACTCCACAGCTCCGGCTAACTCAGCTCTGCGGCTCTTCTATGAGAAACAATCCAAACAGATAACACAACACACATTTTTTACATTCACATGGATGCTAAATAAAATGTATACATATGTGTGTGCGTGTATGGACTGTTTGTGTACATAAATTTTTCCCTGTTAATATTTTCTCAGGACTATCAAGGCTATCAATACTTATTAATGGGAATGTGCAACTTCAACAGGGTAAATGGAAGACATTTGTGTTGTTTGAGAAATAGAAGAGTAAAAGAGACTCTGGGTGGCTCTGAGAACATTTTGAGAACACAAAGACATGCGTTCAGAAACTTTACCAGCCATGTTGCTGTCGACCAGAAAGTGCCTCGGAGGTAAATTTAACCCTCTTAGCCACACACACCTAAACACACCTGCTTAAGCCAATTTCTTAATTATGCATTTCTGCTCTCTGCCTGTCGTCAAAGACGCGTTTGCCTAAACACAGAAAACACCTCCAAAGCTCCGTCAGCATGTCACCTAACAGGTGATGTGTTTTGAAATATTCAAGAGTAGTAGTGTTTCATTCTATAGTGGCCGGGTGGGACAGCTTGTGCTACTATCCACGCTAGGTGTCGGGATGACCGCATGCATCATTCATGAGTTTATCCGAAAGATCAAAACATTCCCTCGCTCTTCCCTCTCTCTCCCTTCCTCTCTGTCACTGAGGTTATCTCCTTACGTTTAGACAAAAAAGGTAACCACCCCCCCCCCCCACCCCGCCCAAAAAAACGGCGATGTTCATAAATATGTCTGGCGGCTGCTTTTGTTCTCCGCCGGTGGAGTGTTTGGACAAATGGCGGCAGGGGGCAGGACGCCATACGTCTCCGCATTGTTTGAAGGGAGCGACAATCGGCTGTCCCTCCGCGCGTAAGGGCTAATCTCTGAATAAATACGGCAGGTAGCGGGGAGGCCCCGAGCGTCGCGCCGGGCCCCTGACAGGGTGAAGATGAAGGAGGACAAGTGTTTACGGGGAGAGCCCAGCAGTGGCAGGTAAATCCACTCGCATCCCCACAGGAAGCCATCCATCTGGGGGAGGGGGGGGGGGGGGAGGGGAGGAGCGGAGGGGTGAGATGACTTCGGCCATTACAACAACAGAAAAAGAAAGGCATAGAAAGCAGAAAAGACAAAGTAGCAAAGTGACGGAGAGATGGAGCAAAAAGAGACGAACAGAAAGAGAAGAGATAGAAAAGTGAGAAAAAGGGAATGAAAGAAGCGAGAGACCCAAAGTGAGAGAGAAGAAGAAAAAGAGGAGGATAGACAGACACAGAGAGAAGGACAGAGCAGAGAGATGGAGCCTCAGTGCTACTGGGGACATAAACTACAGTGGCACAGGTGTGCACAACTCAGATACGGCCATGCACTCAACTCTGCTGTGTGTGTGTGTGTGTGTGTGTGTGTGTGTGTGTGTGTGTGTGTGTACACTCTGTATGCTATTGTCTGTGTATGCAATGGAATATAAATATTATGGTGCTTTTTGTGGGTGTGCACAGAGAGGTGTATGAATTCACATTTTGTGGAAAATAAAAATAGCTTGTAATGATAGGGAAAAAAAAAAAACTTTAGGCATATATTTAACAAATTTGGAGCCCAACGAAAATGAATCAATAATACACCTCTCTTTCCCCATATACTGTATACATGTGTGTGTGTGAGAGAGAGAGAGAGAGACAGAGAGAACTATATATACACACACACATATACACAGACACCAGTGTACGGCGCGGGGCATTCCACTGAGGGTCCGGAGGACTGTGCTGTAATGCTATGACATCCTGTTTGTGTGTGTAGCGTTCTCTAGCCCAAGGGCAGAGCGACTGTACAGCACGGCTGAAAGCGGGTACAGTGTAAATCTAGGGGCGTCATGTCTGCCGTGCACGGGGTCGCCGCCATTTATATTCGCCACATCTACACACATTTCTTGTGCGTGGCCCGGCCGTGACAGATTTATAGCTTGCCTAAAAGGTCTACTTCTGTGAAATGAGTGTGTGTGTGGCCTTACTGTAGGTGTGTGAAGGTAGGTAGCAGCGCCAAGCTCATGTCTGGCTATGCAATGATCTGGTTTCTCCTGGTTTCAGTAGATGCAGATAAATGTGTGAATTGCGTGTGTGTGTGTGTGTGTGTGTGTGTGTGTGTGTGTGTGTGTGTGTGTGTGTGTGTGTTTGTGTTTGTCTGTGTGTTTACACACATATCTCCTGATTAAAGGTAACAAGCAGCGCACACATCGACTCCTGCTTAGTGGCACGTACACACACTTCTATTGTTCCTGTTCCTGTGTGTGTGTGTGTGTGTGTTTGTATGTGTGTGTGCGTGCGTGTTCCCTCACTTGTGGGAAGGTTCAAAGCAGCACGCAACAACTTATCACAGCTGGTACAGATGGATGTTAGTACTGGTCCAATGTGAGTATGTGTGTGTGTGTGTGTGTGTGTCTCACCTGTATGAAGGTGGCGAGCAGCACGCAGCTCATCTCCTGCTGCAGGATGACCTTGTTGTGCTGGTTGTTGTAGCAGGCGCAGATGAGCGAGGGGAAGAGCACTTTGATGAGGCGCGGGTGGCTGAAGTACTGGAACGGCAGCTGACACAGTTTCTGCAAGACGCTGGGCTGCCTTCCAGACTGCACCATAA
>NC_085003.1:13130575-13143075 GCF_963854185.1 Sardina pilchardus | reverse complement strand
AAGACGCCCAAACAAATTGTCCACCCTCAAGTGTCCGCTGCAGGGAGACATAAAACAAGGCGCTCTGGCACGGGCATGCTGGGGGCGCGTGGGGGGGTGAGAGGGGGGTGGGGGTGGGGGGTGGAGACCAGAGGTTACATCAAAACCAAAGTCTCTGGCCTGAAGACTGTCCAGACCCCGGCTCGGACTAAGAGTAATGACCCCTGTGCCCCAGCACCCATGCCAGACTTGGGATTAGGCCGCAGCCAAGTCTCTCACCATCCGCAGGACTATCTATTCAGCCCTTGACATCATAAAAGCAACGGCAGGGCGTTTGAACTTGCGAGAGCCTCCGCTCCTGCAGACGTGCCCGTAAAATAGAGAGGGGGGAGGGGTGGGGGGGGGGGTTCCAGAGACGGAGACTGGCTGCCCTCGTGTTTCCTTTAAGTACAGAGAGCCGGAGAGCTCAAACGGAGCGGACCGCTTTTATGGCGCTCTATTGCATAACCTTAGCAAAGACAAAGGGTGTGTAAAGTTAACGCTCCGAAACGCAAACACTGACTAAGAATAATGATGGAAGACGAGCAGACGGACCCCAAAGACTGACCCTCGGTTAGAGTTCGGAATTTCATTAAACGATCCAGCGGCATTGAGACGGTGGGATTCTTGAGTGTCAGAATGACATAAGGCTCAAGGAGCGGGTCCAGGCGTCTGAGTGACCGAGGCGGTACGAGGATTCTCAGGATTCTCCCCCTGTGCAGGCAGCGCGCGGCCGCGAGAGCCGAGCGAGACGTCGTCTCGTGTAATATATCTGCTGGAGCGGCTGGCGACCCAGGTGTAAGTGGTGTCTAGACACCCCTCCACTGCGGTCAACACCGGCTACGGATACGTCAGCCGTCCACCACAGCCACAAATCTGTGGCTCCAAACCTGCCACCGTCCCCCGACAACATCTCCTTCACCGAAAAAAAAAAACACACACAAAAAAAAAAAACACAAACCAGATCCTCTGGCAGGCGAGTCCAAACAGCAGAATTACCGTAAAGCAGAGGGGAACTGCTGGCCAGCTGATAAGAGTGAAGGGCCAAACCACATCAGAGGACGTTGAAAGAGCACTCGGGAGAGGAAGTTACTGCTGAAAGGATTTATCTTAACAACCCCTGCCACCCACAAACAGGTCCTGGAGATGCGCAAGGGGGCCCTGAATGCTCCATAAATCCCCAGAGTTTCAGACAACCTGACGACAATCCAAGACAGAGGAGTAAACATCTGTGGGAAGAAGAGCGGGAAATTTCGGCATCGTACTATTTTTTTTTACCCCTGTTGCCCTTCTGTGGGTGTGTGTGTTGTGTGTGTTTTTCCTCAGTGTAAAAGAGCATAGAGCTCATTGGAGTGCCATAAACCACTCGAAATGTATGAGCAATGCCACAGGCATCGAGAGATTTATCACTGCCTGCCTAACGTCATCGCTGATGCGACTGGGAGATAATCTTGAAGCGATCCTCCTCGAAGAGTCGAGACGACCTGCGCCATGCTCAAGCCCAGAGGAGGATGCTCCATTAAGAGAGAAGAATAAATAGATATAAAATCGAAATGTAAATAAACAACAAACAAAGCCATTCAACCCAAACAAAAATACGCTCTTTTTTAAAAATCTACTTTTTTCAGCCCGAACAAAGCTGAACTAGCCCCGTCGGGCACGTTTGTAAATCATCAACCTTCACTGTCCCCAAACACACCCACGCCGTCCCACACACCCTGTTTACTACAGAGCACACACTCCCCTGGGCTGGCTCCCTATGGTCTACCCTGGCCCTCTTATGCCTTCCAAGCATGCATGCAAGAGAGAGAGGGAGAGAGAGAGAGAGAGGGAGAGAGAGGGAGAGAGAGGGAGAGAGAGAGACAGACAGAGAGAGAGAGAGAGACACAGAGAGAGAGAGAGAGAGAGAGAGAGAGAGAGAGAGAGAGCGCACTTGGTTATCTGGCCCAGAAATGAACTGTTGAAGGGATCGTTTCAACATCAGTTTAACAGGGATTACAAGAGCGGCTGTGGGCTAGGGCTTACAGTCCAGGGGAGACGCCCTGATGGTGCGCGTGGGAGGGTGAGGGGAGAGAGAGAGAGCGAGAGAGAGCGAGAGAGAGAACGAGAGAAAGAAAGAGAGAAAGAGAAAGAGAAAGAAAGCGAGGAGGGCTGTGTGAGATAAGACTGATGAGTGTGAAGGATTGGTTCCGTCTGGGCTTTTGCAGGTCTGCTCAACAACATGGTCTTGAAGTCCTCCGAAAAAAAAAAGCACCATCTATCAACATCAGCCGATATGCGGAGGGTAAACACCAAATGATATTGTAACGAGAGCCGTGCTATCATGTGGATATTGAGTGCATGTGTGGCCCCCTTGAGCACCATAAGGGCAGGAAAAAAACACTCTTAATGTGCCCCGAGCACCCTCAGTGCCATGTGCTTTACTGCTCTGGATGCTTATTCTTCTACCAAGTGTGTGAAAGCCACCTCCTGGATTAATGTGGCATGTGGACTTCCCCAGAGCCATGGCCGCCTGCATGGTTTGGTTTGTGTTTGCCCACCGCAGCTCTGGGACCCACAGCGGCTGGGCTGGATGGATCGACATGTGTCACTCGGGAGACAACGCAGACAACGTGCTCCAGGCAATGAGGCCCAACACTCGGCAGCTCCAAGTGCATGCCCGCTCACACACTGTATATATATACTCTGTGTGTGTGTGTGTGTGTGTGTGTGTATATATATATATATATATATATATATATATAGCAAACGTGTGTGTATGTGTATATAAAAATGTAGCGACAGTTTATCCTGGGGAGAGAGCTGAATGTTGGTCTCCATCCCCGGAGTACAAACACACTTCACAGCCTGCATGATAGTGCATATGTCATGCCGGCTATGGCCTTTCCCTTCTTCCCTGTGTTCCTTTCCTCTCTTTTCTTTTATTCTCTTTTGGCCAGAGGAGTGAATTATTTATGCATCCCCACCAGTCAGCCCCCTGGAGGCAGTGGTTACACACCAGGCCAGCTCAGAGGAACACCTCCCCCGAACGCACGCACGCACACACACGCACACACACACCAGCTCGCCTGATTTCTCACACACCGCAAGTGTAAACAGTGGGTCGGTGTGTAAAGACTGGAGCTCTGCATCAGCCGACTGGGATGACTGTAGAGATGCGTGTGTGTGTGTGTGTGTGTGTGTGTGTGTGTGTGTGTGTGTGTCGGGGAGGGGGGGCGAGGGGGGAGGATCGGCTGCCTTTGTGGGCCTTGTCAGTGCTTACATTAGCCTGAGAAAGGCCACAGCGGCTCCAAATAATCCCCATTGCTCCGCACTCCAAGCATTCATCCTGCGCAATGCCTGAGCCCCTGACGTGGACGCATTCCAGGACCACCATTCAGAGGAAGTCACTACGCAACACACTGCAGGATTTACATTTCCTTGTTTTTTTTATATCTTCTGTCGTCGGGAATGTTTTTTTTTACATAAATACTGAATGACTTGTCGGGAATTATCATTACAACATATCTAATTATCATTATGGCATTCTGAACATCTACAGGATAAACAGAATCTTACAAGTCAGACCACAGTAGACCACATTCTTGATCATTTCTCATAGCACAAACAGATTGAATGTTATTTTACAAATACATATTTATATGTTTTTATGATTTTAATAACCATGTAACTTTTAAACACATGTTTATGTATTCCTCCTTGCCTCTATAGTCTGTTGCCTAAAGTCAATGACAATTTCTCACAAGAGGGTGAAATATCATCTATCTCTTCCCTATAATTTATGCAGCTACAAATTATCAAGGCGGCAATATCAACGAAAATAATTAACAGAGAGAGTCAAGGTTAATGAGAAAGCACTGTGCATGGAGAAATGCATATGCAACTGCATTAATGAGCGTTTATGGCCGGGCAGACTCTGCGTCATTCTGCCCCCCACGACTCTTAAACTTGTGTGACGAACATCCCTCTGCCACGTGTGTGTACAGTACGTCCTCCTTCAGAACCGACTGGTAAACGGGTGTCTTCTTTTCTCTTTTTTTTCCGATCTAAAGGATAGGAACTGAACCGCAGCCAAATGAACACATTAAAAAAACAGCTTGTGTCCTGGGTGGGAGTCACAAGTTTAAAGACTTGTGCGCGCGGCGTGGCATTTTTCAAATTAGCACAAGTGCGCTGGGGGAGAAATGAATAGGAGAGCAGCGGCTGCTATTCCCAGCCTGGCCGTTTCGCTCGGCCGTCTCCTTGCGTCTGTGACTGAGTGTGTGTGTGTGTGTGTGTGTGTGTGTGTGTGTGTGTGTGTGTGTGAGTGTACACGCACACCCACAAAGCCCCGATCATCTGTCACTTCTCCTAATTCAATCATCAGCCTTCATTCAATTATCCAATATAATATGCAAATCAGGCCAACAATGGCCAACAAATGCTAATTGCGTACATCAAAATAATTAAATTGGATTGGAGCAGGGGAGGAGGACTGAAGCGCCGTAAAATCGCAGGCAGTTCTTTTAATTAAGACTTAAAAATGTTTTAAATTAGAATCTGTAATCAGTCCATAAATTGTTGGGGATGGTCTAATTCCCCTGGTTCCTGCCCCCGTCCCGCCTCCCTCATTCCCCTCCCCCCCTCCCCCTCTCCCTCTCCCTCTTCCTCGGCTAAGGACGTAACTGTCAGAGGGTGCGGGTGGCTTTCCAGCTCCGCCATCAGCTCTTCCTGCTGCCTAGCGGGCACTGATGCCTCCTAACCAAAGCTCAGCCAACTGTGGCAGGTGGTGCGCGGTGCCAAGAGGGAGTGTGTGTGTGTGCCATGCGTGACTTGTCGGGTGCGTGCCCGGCACGTCAACAACTCTCACTTTGGAGGCGGCCACGCTGCCTGGGCACATCTACACCTGTTCTCATAGCACTGATGGTCACAGGAGGGAGAGAGAGAGAGAGAGAGAGAGAGAGAGAGAGAGAGAGAGAGAGAGAATGAGAGAATACAATTACTGAGAAAAAAAGAATGAAAGGAAGGCTGTAAGGCAGATAAAGGATAAAGCCAAAGGAAGGAAAAGGAGAGAGAGAGAGAGAGACAGAGAGAGAGAGAGAGACAGAGAGAGAGAGAGAGAGAGACAGAGAGAGAGAGAGAGAGAGAGAGAGAGAGAGAGGCCGTGGCCGTCACGCGTCAGGAAGCGAGTGAGCGCGGAGGTGGCAGCACGGCGCTGCATTATTAAACACACATCCTTTGTGGCTTTTTGTCTCGCTTGTTTGTCGAGAGGGAAAAAGCAAGCGGGGGAGAAGACAAGGAAAACACTGCTGCTTGATCTAATGAGAGCCATGGGGAGGGGGGGGGGGGTCTGTATTTACACAACGGTCCTGACAGGTGGGGAAGAGAGAAGCGCACAGACCACTGCCAAGTGTGTGTGTGTGTGTGTGTGTGTGTGTGTGTGTGAGAGAGGGGGGGACTACATAGCAGTCAGGTCTGGAGTGGTTTGATGTTATAAGAAATCAATTTAAAAACACAATTAGCAGCATTAATGGACTCATTAGCCTGCACAATTAGCACCAGTCACTATTACAGGGCATATGTATGTGTGTGTGTGTGTGTGTGTGTGTGTGTGTGTGCGAATGAGAATACTGGTAGCGGAAGGGAGAGCTGCTGAGCTGGGCCGTGTGCGGTGCGGTGCGGTGCGGTGCGGTGCGGGGCTCACCTGGTTGTCGGGGTGGTTGACGGTGAAGTAGCCCACGCAGATGATGACCTCGTGGAGCAGCTCCTCACACTTGTGCTGGGAGCAGTACCACAGCAGCGAGCTGACGATGTGGCGGAAGGCCAGCGACAGGCCCTCGGCCCCTAGAACAGACTGGACGAGACCACAGGAGGAGGCTGGAAGTCAATTACTGAGAAACTACTCAAAGACTATTAGTACTCTTAGACAAGGATTTAAATCATGATCTAGAATGCTATGGTAGACCATTGAGCTTGATGCCAATACAGCATTTGACATGAGGTTAGACATATTTGACATATTTAAAATGCTAACAAATGACTTGCTTGATGAACAAGTGAGCTAATTGATTTTGATGTGGTCAGGGATCTACTGCTGAACACTAAAGCACTTTTCCTCTGCCGCATGCACGCTATTTGTTTACCCAGCAAATAATGTCCACAGACAAGGTAGAGTATGTTGCATGACTTTATGGAAGTATGATGTAATGCGACATCAAAGCAAGTCAAATTTGTAGTTTCTTATGTCTCATTTCATCGAACTACAGGTACACTACCCAATCTGGTAAAGTTATATAGTGCGGTTATAGCCGATAGAGGGTCGCAAAGTGAAAGTAGAAGTGCCGTTCACCCTGTTACGAGTTGATGAACCGCTGAAATGATTTTGGAAACACTATTTCAAGGTACGAAAAACTCTTTAGTGCTTTTTTAAACTGACCACAAAAACATGCCATGCGGAGAGAACGGGGAGAAATTCTCCAGGACATCACTGAGAAAAGCCACCCGTTAGAGATCTTAGATACCAACATTATGCCCAGTCTGTGATGGCTCAGGTCGTACTGTTTCACCACAGCCAAAATCCACTACCCGAAATATATTCCGAGACACACACACACATACACACACACAAGATAATATGACCCAACAGAAACTTGGTGTCGATTTGAAAGCGCCCATCACAAGGCCCCAGCACAGATGAGGAGGGGACTGCGTGGATGAGGCCGAGCTTGTTATGGCGGCAGGGGAGTCTCCACACCTCCCAGGGGGGGCGGCAATGGCGGTGGGGGGGCCACGACGCCCCCATTCCCACTGGCCCATGAGACGCTATCGGCGGCCTGCAGACGGTATTTATTAAACATGTCAGTGTGACGGAGCACTAGAGGGGTCAGTCCCTCCGCGTGGTGTGTGTGCGTGTGTGTGTGTGTGTGGGAGAGAGAGAGAGAGAGAGAGGCTGTGGGGGGTGGTTGGGGAAGGAAAGTCCAAACAGTCTTCCAAACAACAATACCTGAGAAGGACTCCAATACCCACCAACCCCCCCCTACACACACACACACGCGTCGCACACACAAACGCACACACACTCATAACTGCCACTCATGGATATTTACATTAAGAGTAACACTCCAAAAAGCTGATACTGTCTGTTGTAAGTTAAGTCTGCGAGTCGTTGCCCATGTGGGAGCTTCCCCTTGGCTGGAAGAGAGAGAGAGAGAGAGAGCGAGAGAGAGAGAGCGAGAGAGAAAGGAAGCGTTGAACCGCATTGACAGACTAAAGCCTCAGAGAAATCTATACCATTACTCAACGCTCTGAAGCGCTGCGTGGCTCTTCCGTTGTTTGTGTCCGCTGTCACGTTCGACTTCTTTCGCATAACAGCATTACATGATGATGAGGAGGAAGATATTTGACAGCTCCATCGGCCGCTTGGTTTGGGATGTATAATCGTGGCTTATCGTCAGTTAATCTTTCATCAATTTGACAATGTGTTATGGTAATGCATGCTTTGCTGAGAAACCTCATTTCGCCGGACTGATGAGCCCAATCGATGGATAATGATTCAATCTTACCGTTAGCCGCTACGCATCGCGTCAGCGTTTTCCTCCCGCCCGGCGACTGGCCTTGCGGGCTCTCTCTGCGCGCCACTAATGGGAAGCAGTGTGGGAGCTAATGGCCGACCGCAACAATGCCCCAACCACCATCTTCCCATTATCACAAGACTGCCCAACTCAATTCAGACCTTCTATGACCTGCGCTGAACCAGGCCAAACCAGGCTAAACACGGCTCCTCAGTGGTCAAATAAGGTCATCTCTCCTCTGAAGTTTTCGGTGGTTCTGTAACTCCGTGCTCATCTGAGCATGAATCAGTTCTTGGCTTGTTCTAAGGCACCAGTTCAACCTGGGCTCTGAGAAGATGCAAAGGAGAACAGAGAGGAGCGACTCAACAGCCTGTGACGCCACCAAAAAGTCAATTACCGCACAGGCAATGACTAATCCAAACCACAAGGTGATTATGACCTTCAAAACGGGCCATTATTTAAAAAAGTTCATAAACGGTTGCGTGGGCAGAGGCAGCTGTGGTTGCCAGCTGGTTTGAATAGGGCCAAGCGCACCTCTGTGTCAGCAGCAGCGATAGCTTTAGAGTAATTACGACGGGTGATTCAGTTACGAGAGATTCAGCGGCCCTTGCCAATTCCCCTTCGCCCAAACGTTCTTTCTTTCTCTTTTTCTTTCTTTTTTTCTTTCTCGGGAGCTTTGTTTGTTTGCTCCTCAACTTGAAAGGCGGTCCAGTTTCTTCCGTTCTGTCGCTCCGTTGTCGTTCAAGCACCACTAACTTCCTAATGTATGGCCAGAGCCGGCCACTCGCGCGTCTGACCCGGACGCTCTCAAGAGACGTGGACTGCTTAGAGGTCAGGGGTCACGTTTCCACCCTTCACACGGGTCAACTTTGTTCCAAGAAGAAATGCGCATTTCCTCCCTCCATCTTCCTAAGCTACTGCGGACCGAGAGAGAGAGAGAGAGAGAGGGAGAGAGAGGGAGAGAGGGAGAGAGAGAGAGGGAGAGAGGGAGGCAGAGAGACAGCGAGAGAGAGGGAGAGAGGGAAAGAGAGAGAGCGTGAGAGAGAGGGAGAGAGGGAGGCAGAGAGAGACAGCGAGAGAGAGGGAGAGAGGGAAAGAGAGAGAGCGTGAGAGAGAGAGAGAGAGAGCAAGAGAGAGAGAGAAAGAGACAGAAAGAGTAAAAGCAGGTAGTGAGGGAGGGAGTGGAAGAAGGGGAGCTGGTCAGGATCATTAGCATGGCGCTGGGGCCGGTGGCTGTGCTCGGTGTGCTGATGTGAAACGTGTGCGTGGGGCTACAGCGCGCCGGCCTGTAATGAGAGCTGGAGGGCTTTGATGGAGGAAACAAGACCTTTTTATGGCACCCTCCATTACACGTGTCAGGCACAGGGAAGTGTCCAACATATCAGCATCTCCCCTAGGACACGGCCTGAGGACTGCCCTGCCTTCAGATCTCTCCAGCGGGAAGCTAAGAATCAGCAGAGACCCAACGCTACACTCTGACAAACAACATACCACAACACCACTACAATCCTCAGAACAATCACCACGGAGCGTTTTTAAAAAAGTCCGCGAATCGCTTTAAGGCCCTCACACGATCATCACACACACATACTGCATAAACTTACCAAACGATTACACAGCACACAAACTGGCTTTTAACAGCCTGTGTTACAACTTGCGGTGATTCGTAGGCCCAGAGGAGCTGTATTAGTCACATGGTATACGACGAGGCTTGCCTTCCTTTTCCATCTGTACATCCATTTCTGGTGCATGTTCGAACGTGCAGGACAATGTGAATGCATACAACTCCCTGCATAACACATGCTGCCTTCAGCGCTTTGTATTTGTGTTGGTCACACACACGTCCTCTTATTAATCTTGCTTTCTGAACGTTCACGTGGGGCTGGTACTGTCTGTTTATATAACATACAACTTGAGAATGCATGCCAGTGTCAATGAATGTATAGGTGTGTGTGTGTGAGTGTTTGAAACGTTATACCTCTAATTTGTGAAGGGATAGTGTTTCAGTGCAAACGCATCAACGTCACCACTGTTGCCGTCTTCAAGGTGTTTGCATCCAATAACATGAGGTTTCATACAAGAGGACAAGCTAACCAGCTACCTACCTGCAGTGCAAATTTTAACACTGGACTAGAGTGAAAATTGTTTAACACTGGACTAGAGTGAAAGAGCCATTTCAGAGCCATTCACACACAATGATGGCTATCTGAAATTCTGCAATAAGAGTTTGATTCCAAAACGCTATATATCCATTTTTTAAAACATCAAAAAGTCATGTTATTTAATTGTGTATTTCAGGTAATATCAATAAAAATGCAGTTGTTTTGTTTTGATTGAGTAAAGATAAATCAACTAAACCTAAACCAATACAGTTCAACTGTAATTACTTTCAAAACAATATGCAAAAAAAAACATTTATGAAAATTCATTAAAATGGTGGACATAGCGTTTTGGAACCAAACTCTTCAATTCATGTTTTGTTTTTTGTTTGCCCCCAACGTAAGAAGAGCACCCCCACCTGGAAGGCGGAGAGATCCAGGAGGGCGTAGCTGTTGAGGAAGCGCACGCCCTGCAGCGCCACCTGGATGACGGCCGGGGTGTACGGCTCCTGGGAGCAGCTGACGGCGGCGGTGGGGGTGCCGGCGGAGGAGGTGGAGGTGGAGGTGGAGGTGGCGGTGGTGGCGGTGGTGGTGCTGGAGGGGTTGGTGCCGTGGGGGAGCTCCGGCAGGTAGCTGTGCAGCAGGATGCAGTAGAGCATGTGCAGCGCCCCCACCAGGTCCGTGGAGCGGAGCAGCGTGGTGAGGCCCGTCGGGTCCTGCCGCTTGTTGTCGAAGATGCTCAGGGACCTAAGAGAAGAGGGCAGAGCGTGGGCATGTCGGTCAGTGTTTATTCTGGGTCATTATTCTGTGGAAGCTGTTGCAGATTGCAGTAATAAACAAATTGCAGTATAAACGTCAGCATAAACTTTAGCAATATATAGAATTGATCTGTACAGAGAGGTCACTTCCCCTGAAAGGAAAGGCATGCAGAGTAAGCAGTTGAGACACACACACACACACACACACACACACAGGACTAACACACCACAGCGGTGTAAGCAGTCCAGACACACACACACCACTAACACACCACAGCGGTGTGGCAAAGAGAAGTTTATGTTGCGGTTATGTGTTGGGGTTTTGGTCAGGACATTCATCTTTAGTGAAGGGCAGGACAACTAAAACAGTGGACAGGATGTGCCAGGGTGCTTAAGCCCAAGTGTTGATGGTGCCAGGCAGAAATGGGCACAAACAGACACAGACACACACACACACACAGACAAACACACACACACACAGAGACACACATACACAGACAGACAAACACACAGTGCCTGGCAACCCACAAAGTACTGCAACATGGCATTTTGCATTTTTCGGCCTTTTGCATTTGTTTACTACAATGTCACAGAATTATGAACAAACACAAACACCAACTCCGACACACACACACACACACACACACACACACACACACACACACACACACACACACACACAAACCATGACAACTCATTCATCGCACCATGCTGTTTCCAGACAACCTCAAAAGAATTCGGCCGGCTTCTCTTGTTTACGCAGCGCTCAATCTAGATCAGCGCCTCTCACAACACAGTCACAGGAGAGTGACACGGCGCGTTTAGGCTGCCAGGAGCCCTGGGCCCGCAGGCGGCCAATCCGCAAGCTCAGACAACAAACACACAAGTCGGATGGGATCGATCTTACAAACCATCCCTTTCGCTCCCTGTTTCCGGGTCTCTCTCGGTCATTCAGTCTCTGTCTCTCTCTCTCTCTCTGTGTGTGTCTGAGTCCCTCTATGGGAAACCACAGAGAGGCCGCAGAGCCAGGATGTGGGGAGAGGAGGGAGAGCCTTCAGCTTTCCATGGGTTCAGTTCTATGCTCTCCTCTACTGAGCAGGATGAGCAGAGGGGGATATATATATACATACACACACACACACACACACACACACACACACACACATACAGTATATATACACATACACACACACTATATATATACACATATATACAGCATATACATAAATATATATATATATATATATATATATATATATATATAGAGAGAGAGAGAGAGAGAGAGAGAGAGAGAGAATGAGAGAGAGAGAGAGAGAGAGAGAGAGAGAGAGTCAGGCATGCCAGCATCTGAACAGCATCTGGGCAGCTCAGATCTCAGATACTTCCTACTGGCTCAGGGGCCAGGGAGAGATGGAGAGAGAGAGAGAGAGAGAGAGAGAGAGAGAGAGAGAGCAAAAGAAAGAGAGAGCCTGAGAGAAGGAGCCAAACAAGGCTAAGAGACAGAGCCAGGACACTGAAAGACAGACTCTGGCTGGACTGTCTGGCATTGTGTTAGTGCCCCAGATATTCAGCAGGGACTTCACACATCCACCAACCCAGCCACCAACAACACACATGGGCTCAGGCCCACCCTCCCCAGATGATCCAGAGAGATGAAGGGGACTGTGTGTGTGTGTGTGTGTGTGTGTGTGTGTGTGTGTGTGTGTGTTTGAGTGTGACACACACACACAGATCCCTGGGACCAGGATGTTCGTGGGCTCTGTAATGCCAGTTACATTTCATAGAGCTGACAGAGGAGACACTCTGATCCGAGTGTCCAGAATGAGCCCTCAAAATGGAATAGGACCAAACCGCCAGTACTTACAACACCAAGACAGACAGACTTACAATGGCAGCGGTTTTACAGCGAACAAAACAAAATGAAAATAGAAAAAATGCATATAAGAGCATAAAATAGAGAGAAAGGAAGACAAGGGAGGGGTGGGGTGGGGGGAAGAGGGAAATTGAGCTATTTTTCAAATAGACTTACTATTCTATTTTTCTCAATGTTCTCATTTGTAATGTACAAATTGTTG
>NC_085003.1:13120575-13125575 GCF_963854185.1 Sardina pilchardus | reverse complement strand
GTCTGGGACATCCCAACACCGACCGGATGCCCCCAACAATCAGCTCCTCTCAAGGTTAAATGGCCATGAGCCCAATTACCGAGCATGCCATCCTTCACCGTATTCTGTTTCCCTCCGGACAAATGCGGCTCTTCTGCCTGATGTAATGTGCTGTAGTGATAGCGTTAGCATCTAACTAAATGGAATGCAAATGTAGCGATTGTCAGAAGATAGCGCCGGTTTAATTGATATTATTAAAAAAACCGAATTGGATTACTGCGATTACTGTTGCACATGCATTTAACGGCGAACAACACTGAGTGGGAGAAGAGAAGTGGTTACATCAACGACGGCTCATCTTCCCTCTTCTCTGCCAAAAAAAGAAAAAGAAAAAGAAAAAAGAAAAGGAGAAAAAGAAATGGGCCACAAAGGCCCTCACTGTAAGCAGACGCTCCATCGTTTACACGGCCTCGCGGCTGAAATTGGATCAGTAGCCCACAAGGCCGCTGTTCGGGGTTATTACCCCGATATCTCTAATTTGTCTTGCACAAATGACAGCTCTCATGCCGCACATCTCCCCTCCCTCTCGGCTACAAATCACCGGTAATTATGCCATTAAGGGCCCCCGGCTGTGGCATGCTGTGCCAGAGAGGGAGGGGGTGGGAGGGGCGGAGGAGTGGAGGAGTGGAGGAGTGTGTGCAGGGGGGGGGGGGGGGAGGCGGAGGTGTGTGGGCTAGCTCTGACCCAGAGCGGTCTCAGAGCTCAGGTATGAACCCCGCCCAAAAGGAACACGGCAGGTAGGCTAAGCCCAGTCAATCAGAAAACCTCCCACAGGCTCAGGGGGTGGTGTGGGGGGGAGCGTGATGGGGGGTGTTGGGGCTGGAGACACCATTCAGCCGTGTCATCATTCTGATTCTTCTCAGGCATGCTCTTCTTTCGCCGACTGTCTGTGCCCCTTCTCCCCTTCTCGTACCTCTCTTTGTTTGGGCTGCCACTCAAACAGGGCTCTCCCAATGCAGGTAATTATGCCTTAGCTCTCTCTCCGACTCACCCACCCACCACCCCGGCCTCCCCAAACAGGTCAGTCGTCACTTGAACCAGGGCCCCTTGTTAGAGTCTCTCTCTCTCTCTCTCCCTCTCTCTTTCTCCTTCTCTCCCTCCCTCCCTCTCTCTCCCTTCCTCCCTCTCTCCGCTGGAGCTGAAAAAGAGCTTTGCACACATCATTGTGCAGCCCTTCCAGGGTCTCAGTGGCTGGCCACAAACACAGAGCTGTTGTGTCACGTCTGTGCCGGCTGTGGGTGGCACCGTGGGAGTGTGGGCTTTTCAGGGCTTGCTGTTCTTTTTTTCCGCAGCCTTACCTGGTTCAGGTACCTGCCAGTTTTAGAATCTCGACAAAGATCGAGGAGTTATTTCTCCCCTTGCAGTTTTATGGTCGGTGGCAAACTGATCCAGGGAAGCAAAAATCCCGATGACTCTCACCTTCAAAAACTAAACTAGTGTTTTACGAGGTCTCCACTCCCTCATCCTCACTAAACCTTTCCAAACAGTCCCCAGCACTTGGCCTCGAAATACGACCTTGTATAGTATGTGAAACAGTCAGGGCAGGGGGGAAAAAAAGAACTTTTCTTGGAGGGTGACGGAGGGGCGCTCCTGACAAACTTCTGCTGACAAGCGCTCTGTGGTATTCACTGGCCTCCGTCTCCAGAGACTACGGGACTTGGCCTCTCCGCACAGACAAATAAGTCCCCACGGTCCTGACAGGAGTCATGTTCGGTGCATGACACAGCTGGGAAAGAAGGGTAAACCTCACATCAATGGCCCTCAAATGACACCCCGCTCCCCTCCCCTACACTTTCCACTGTCTGTGACCTAAAGTCTTTTTCCGGAGGAACCAAAATATCTTTTGTTTGTAACATACACTTACATTAAAACTGACGCCGCCAAAAAAAAAAAAAGAATCGCATGGGGGAGGAGAGACATAAGAGATAGATGAGACACTGGCCATGGCCGCGGGAGCCAAGCGAGCGCGATCCGCCGGCTGATTCCTGAGCGCGGGCCAAGCTCGTCCTCCGTCGAGTGCCGCGCGTCGGCCCCATCGGCAGCTGCTGCTGCTGCGTCCGCGCAGACGAAAAGGGCCGAGGACGATGACTCATGGAAGCGGAGCGGGAGGAATGGTGGGAAGCCGGCGCTCTTCCTGGACTCCCGGGGCATCTGCCTTTCCTCAGAGCCGGAGCCCACACTCCCTGCTCTGCCGCCTCCGCTCCCGAGCTCCCGGTTCAAGGGGGGAGCGGCAGCGAGCGTTCCAGCAGCCTGGGACGTTTTTCTGGCTGCGGCTCGCGTGTATCTGAGACCCCAAGACGCGACGGAGGAAAGAAAGAAAGAGAGAGGGGGGGGGAAGAAAGAAAGAAAAAAAAGGACATCTCTGCACTCAGGGTTTTGATCCATTACGTGCAAAAGAAAGTTCCAGGCCTTAGCGCCGTGTTGTGAGAGGGAGCCATGTCTGAGCAGCGTGGCCATCCAGCAGCAGCAGCAGTCAGATGAAACGCGTAATCTCACACTCCGAGGCTGGTCCTGCTGGAATGAGCATGAGCAGAGTTCTGGACGCCCCTTCGCGACCTCCACCTCAAGCCCACCGGACGAACACGCCAGGCAGCCGGCTGAACTCACCGCATCTGGGAGCCTTCCTCTCTCTCTCTCTCTCTCTCTCTCTCTCTCTCTCTCTCTCTCTCTTCCTTTCCAACTCTCTCATATCTAGCCCACAAGATTTACTGAAGTAACATAACCTCTTTTCCCTTCCAGTGACGAGGCACAAGGAATCAACAGGGAAACAATATTTACAGCTCTGGCAGGATGCAAGAGGCGGCGGGGTTATGCTGCAGCAGCGGGGGTCTTCTGAGGACACGGCAGGGGAGGGCTAGCCTTTACAAGAGACACACGAAGGTCAGACATGGCCGTCATAGGAGCATAGGACGTTGGCGGGTTTCTGCGATGCGGTGGGGTCAAATCAGGGTCATGCTATAACATAGAGCAACTACTTTATCTTATCTGGATAAGCTAATTAAGAATGAAAAGGAACGTTCGGACTTCTCTTCCTGGTTGCACCAACAAGTCTACAGTGAGTGACCAGGGCATGTGAAGTGATCTAGGCGACTTCAGTGTGGCAGGTGCCCTAACGTAGTCATGTCATCTGATGCAAGCTGCAATTAAATGATGAAACAGGCAAAGCCAAGTAGAGCGGTATGCTTGCTCTTCCCCTCCCAGAGTATGACGGGAGGTATGATTTCATATGAGAAGCATTGCATACGTTTCCTTTCATTCATAAACCATATAGTAGTATTAAGTCAGATTCCTTTTATTAGTTTCTTTTTTTTCTTATTTTTTATGTGTTGACCTTGTTGTTCCAAAGCAGATATTGTATCTGTTTGTATTGTTGTATGTCGGTTTTGGCCACACAGCTTCAATGAGTCATGCCAATAAAGCTACTTTTGAATTGAATTGAATTGAATTGAGATATAAGAGAGAGAGGGAGAGAGAGAGAGAGGGAGAGGGGGGGGTAGAGAGATATAGAAGGAAAGCCAGAGACAACCACGTACCTGGTGAGGTCTTGGGCCCGCAGGTTGAAGCTATCAGCAGCACATGGCTTGCTCTTGTTGTCAGGGGAGGTGATGCGTGGGCTCTCTCCACCGCGACCTGACTCTGAATCAGCCGAGCGGAGGCAGCTCAGCACAGTAGCCGTGGTGTGCAGCAGGCTTGTGGTCAGACCCTCAAACACCTGCTTATTGACACTTCGCCCAAAGATGGACTTATCCTCATCTGGCACGTACAACTGGAGGAGGTAGGGGGGGGCAGGAGAGAAGAATGTTTAGAGGAGTCAAACAGATGATCGAGATTTATTTTGAAAGATAGAAAGATCCAAAGAGTGAGGATACGGGAGAATACTGCCAGGAAAGAGAGAAAGAGAGAAATGCGAGAAAGAGAGAGACAGAGAGAGAGAGAGACAAAGAGAGAGAGAGAGGGAGAGAGAGAGGTAAATCTGTGTTTATTTAGGAAGCTGAGCCTCAAGGACCGCAGAGAGATGAGCGCGTCGGAGGAGTTCAGGCTCATTCACGACCTGGAAAGCTCAGCCCTCAGACGCGCTCGCTCCTCATGTCGTCTTTCAGTACAGTCAGCCTGCCTCCCTTGGACTGCGCCGCCCTAACATGCCCCTGGAATCTCCATATCGTATAACATCATGGGAACTGACTTACACGCATACACAACTGTAATTACTCCTTCAACCATGACAGAAAAAAAAAAAAAAAAATCTATCAAGGCTGTGAAATTTCAGTCAACATTTCAGCCTCAACTTTACCTAAACTCCCGACTCCCCTTCATCGGACGTTAAAGGACGTTAGAGGACGACATGATCTATAACTACTGGCTGTACCATCGCCGAACCGTCATAAAATACTCTTTTGTATGGCTGTGGAAACTCGAGAAAGAAAAGCAGCTTCTTGCAGATGCTACATGGTGCCCTCCCATGGCCTTTCATTGGATTTATGGTGCAAAATCCTGTCTAAGCACATTTGCTAAACTTTAAGCCCCAGGGTAAAACCAACTTTGGACAATTCCATGGCATGTGCTAAATCCTGAGATGAACTTGGCCCCCATCGAGCATAAACATGGGCCACAGAAACTAAAGTGTCTTATTTTGGCCAATGGCCTCTCCCTTTGGGTCCATTCCCTCCAACTGGCCATCTCATCTCAGCTTGCCCATAAGGTATGTGGCAGAAGAGAAAGGCGCGTTCTCTGCCTCGGTCGCACCAATGATGGATCGCAGCCGTCAGCTCAAACTACAGTACGGTGGCTTCAAATGTCCCCTGCGACTCCTCGTCATAGGCAGCGGTCATGTAAAACCTCAGAATGCATTTTTAAAGGGAGTCCAATTAAAAGCTGTGGCGTGTGAACAAGGTAACCCAGCCTGTTTTTTTTGGGTGGCGTGTGGACGAATGCCCATTCGTCTTCCTGTGATGAGGGGGGAG
>NC_085003.1:13063075-13115575 GCF_963854185.1 Sardina pilchardus | reverse complement strand
AAAAAGAAAAAAAAGGCGACTGCGTCATCCAACACCCTTCATGCGATCCACGTGGGACTCCTGCGCCCTAACGGTGCGGCCGACGTGCTCTTTTGGGTTGGGAGCCGCCGGAGCTCGGCGGCCCGGGCGCTGAAAGGGAGCGGTGTGAAGGGGAATGGTCAGGGTCGAGCTGATGGAGATAGTGCCGGCCTTATTCAGGCAGGGCCGGGGTAACCCGAGACAGACCCCCCCCCCCAACCCCACACCACCCCCCCTCCAAACTGTGCGCTCTGGGCAGCAGACCAGCACTGAGCTTGCCTGACTGACTTTCTGAAGGGTGGGGTGGTTTAGGGGAGGCGAGAGTGAGAGATTGAAAAAAAAAAAAAAAAAAAGGGCCACATTTTTACTGAAAGTAACAAGGCAAAACTCAGCGCTTGTACTTAATAGGTGGAGAGGAAGGTAATCCCAGATCCTCTTTTCTTTTTCTTTCTTTCTTTCTTTCTTTTTTTTGTAGAAGGAAAAGCGATAATTACAAGAGGAACTGAGGAAAGCACACACCGCCTGGCCTTGTCCACAGTGTCGTCAGTGGTGTTTCTCCTCACATTAACATTTTCTGTCTCCTTTCCCCCCCCCCCCCCCCCCCCCCACCCCTCCTTAACTCCGTTCCTCTATTTCTGCTTCCCGTCTTTCCAAAGGTGGCTTTCCCACCAACTAGCCAGGGTTATCCCAGGTGAAGATTCTACCCTGAGCCCTCACAAAATTCCAGGTAGCTATATTGTTTCTGGAGCTGCTGTAAAGAGTGGAGGTATCGGGTGACAGTGGGGTAGAGTGACAGGCTTCGGGTCAACCCCTCTGTAGCCCCCCCGCCCCCCCCCCCCCCCCACCAATTCAGCCCCATGGCCCCCTGAGAAAAACCCCCCCCACCAATTCAGCCCCATGGCCCCCTGAGAAAAACTAAACTAAAACATGACTACAACCACAGTGGGATAAAAGAAAAGAAAATAATCAACCAGAGAGACTCTTGGAAAAATAAGGGTATGACAGAAAAGGTGTCATTTGTCACCTCACCCACCCCACCCCACACACGCATACATCCGCAATTTGAAAAATGACACATTAGGCGAAAATGAAAAGAAAGTAGGAGAAGAATAAAATGAGATTTTCATGTGCAATAGATTTATTAAATTTTTTCTCCTGCCTGGTCATTTTTATGTTCTAGTGGGATGTTCTATGAAGGCGGAAATAGCACCATTTGAAGCTCTGTCCTAGAGGGTAACAGACAGCCAGCTCCCTATGTCTCAGAGGGAATGTGGGGGTAGATCTACAGGGGTGGGAGCTAGGGGGGTAGGGGGGTAGAGGGGTAGAGGGGTGAGGGGCAGGAGTGGTGGTGGTGGTGTCGGCCCAGCCCCCAGGTGGCACGCCCCAGTTAAACACCAGATTAAAGAGCACACGACTAATTTCTTTACCCTAATCTTATTAAGGGAAAAACAGCTGTCGACTGCTCCAGTCTTGACACAACCCCTCAAGCTCATAGGAACCAACACAATGCACATTTGGGGGTACAAAATGTACACACACACCCTGACTTCAGTTTTAGTGAAAGATAATAGAGGTAATAGAGATAATAGAGTTGGCAAATATCAAAATAAGACAGTTGGTATTTAAAATAGAAAAGGATTCAAATTTACACAAGAAAAACAAACTAAAAACTGAAATTCCAGCCAATATCTTAATGACGTCAAGACTTTTTGATGTAATTTTGAATCACAACGTACACTATTTCTGCACCTTTGGGCCTTTTCAAACGTTGTCTACTGACAGTAACCTTTCACTGCATGTATTGTGCTGTATTCTTGTCTGGAGCAGCAGAGCTGACCAGGCTTCAGTGCCTCTCCTTGCTCTGTGTCTTTCACGCTCCTACAAGCGTACAAGCAGCACTGGCTCGTCTGCACTGCACACACACACACACACACACACACACACACTACTCGTCTGCACTGCTTTCCAGCTCCCACTCCACTAATTGAGCTTGATTAGCGTGACACACTATACCTACTCGCTTCATGGAATCAGTCTCCCTTAACCCTCACCCAACACACACACACACACACACACACACACACACACATAGACACACACACACACACACTACTCGCTTCATGGCACCAGTCTCCCTTAACACACACACCCTGAACCCCTCCCGGCCGTTCCTTTTTGATGACAGGACGCGTCAAAGATTTTGAGGAGCAATTTGGTAAAGTGCCACTGTTGCCCGGCTCCGGTTACACGCCCCTGACCCGAACACAGCGGGCAGCACAGCACAGCACAACGCGGGCCTGCCAGCCAAACCAACCCACCGGTCAGCATTCCTGCACCTGTCTGTGGGAATCCCAGATTCCCACTCACTCCCGACTCCGCACAGCAGCCGGCCCTGATCTGGCTCGGATAAGGGGGAGGGGTTGGGGTGAGGGTTCTGCGTCGTCGGAGGTGAAGGAGGAAGAGTATGAGGAAGAGGGGGGGGAGGGGGGAGTGCGTACGTGACACCGAGACCGCCGCGCGCTCCCGGGGCTTGTGGCCACGGCGGGTCGTCCAGTGCTCGCCCCGGGCCACCAGCCGGCCAGACTGAGTCCCCAGCACGCCAAACAACAGGCGCATTGTTAATCTGGCCATAATGAAGCCTTATCTTGTAGACGCAGGATTAAGTTCCCGAGGTAGCCTATGCCCACGGACAGTATAGAGAGAGAGAGAGAGAGAGAGAGAGAGAGAGAGAGAGAGAGAGAGAGAGAGAGAGAGAGGAGAAGAGGTGGGAGCGAAGGAGGTACAGCAGAGAGGGAGAGAGAGGGAAGTAGAGAGAGACATACAGAGGGAAAGAAGGAGAGATAAAAATGAGAGACAGCGGGAAAGACAGAGTGAGAAAGAAAAGAAAAGAGGGATAAAGAGAGAATGGAGAGAGAGGGAGAGAACAGTGAGACAGAAACAGAAGACAGAAGAGATCGACACAATGAGAGACAGAGTAGGAGAAATGAGAGAGAGGGAGTGAGGGAAAGAAAATGGAAAAAAAGAGGGTGGTGTGTGGGAAAAACAACAAGAGAACATAGTAAAAAACAGAGCAAGAGAGAGTGGGACAGGAATAGAGAGAGAGAGAGAGAGAGAGAGAGAGAAACTCTGATTGCGAGAAATAATGAGAGAGGGGTAGAGAGAAGAAAGAATGGAGAGATGCAGATAATAAGTGCTGTAATCTCTTCACCTACCCTAACCGGCTTAACCTCAGGCTGCCGCGACAGACCAGCCCTCTTGATTAGACACACACACACACACACACACAAAACCTGTGCTACGGTATGCTGACTGGCCAGTGCTTACACACACACACACACACACACAAGCCTTGACCACACCTTAGCAAATCCTCAATGAACAGGCAGGCTGCGTGGAGCCAGTGAAGCAGCCTGGGTGGGCCTGGACTCTGGGGAAGTGTAATGGAGGTGGGGAGGGGGTGGGGGGGGTGGAGGGGTGGTGGGGTGAGGGAGAGGGTCACTCCACTGACCTCTGCATCCAAATGAAAACCCTTTAACCCATTATGAAATCCATCGGCCATCCCTGGGGTGGACACGCAGATGGCGTAGACAGGGCACAACACCGGGACTCCAATGTGGGACCTCTTCAATTATGCCCGCAGTCTGGCCTGAACGAGGCATCTCTTAGTTGTGTTTCAAGATGATTTGGCGTGATGAAAACAAACGAGGATGGGAACATTTGGGGAGGGGGGAGGTGTAGTAATGTGGGGGTGGGAGTGGTGGTTGGGGCACCTCATGACGAGGTCGATCCTTGGAGACTCGGGCTAATCATGATGGCTTAGGACGGTGTCGGGGCGTAGATGTGACAGTAACGTGACACGCGTGCCAGCGACGTGGAGATCTCCACCTTGTGTGCTCTCTGTCGCCAGGTCTTAGTTATCAACAACCAGGAAACGGCTGGGAGCTCAGACCCCCCCCCCCCTCCACATACACAAATTCTCATCCCCAGACTCCCACCCTCCCCCCGCCCCAAAATCTTCCACCTAATCTCCCCCTGCCCTATGGGTGCAGTCAAGCGTGACATATGTGAAACATGGCAGAAGTCGAGGCAGCAACTAGCCTGTCTGGCTTGAAAACCTGGCTTAGGAGGACTAGACTTAAAGGAAGCGAGCGAGAGAGCGAGCAAGAAAGACAGAGTAATAAAGAGAGAGAGAAAGAGACAGCGAGACAGAGAGAGAGAGAGACAGAGAGACAGCGAGAGAGAGAGAGAGAGAGAGAGAGAGAGAGAGAGAGAGAGAGAGAGAGAATGAAAGAAAGAGGTGGGGGGGGGGGGGAGTAAAACACATGAAACCCTCTGCAGGGGAAAGAGAGAGACTCCAGAGCCAAAATAAAAGGTGAGGAGCAGATCCGTCCCTCGCGCTGTCAAACAATCCCCTCTTTCACTGCCATCCAAATGACATTTAATTTGATTCTGCTGTTGATCTTTCCGATATCCTGCGCGCTTCCAAGACATCCATCGGCTCTGTTGTTGAGCACAGGCTGGGCATAAGCTGAGGTGCAGGTCTGAGAGCCGACACACACACACACACACACACACACACACACACACACAAACAACCCCCCAACCTACTATAATGGCATCCTGAAATGAAACCTCTTGGAGAGGCCGACTGGATGCTCTCAGTGGGTAGGGACACAGTCATCGTGTATCGCGGAGGTTAGGTGCCATGCACTCCGCACTTGCTGCTTTTCCAAACTCCCGCACGGTGACTGGGAGGTATAGGGGCCCCAGGAGACACTCTCTCTTCGCCAGCACCATATTCAGACCGAGTAGCGTACTGCTAAAAGCAGCAGGTTGCACTTGCAGTCTGCAATCAATCTCCTCCACGGCTATCTAATACCGTACTTCATCCCCTGCCTTCTCGCACCCTTCTCTTCTGTCGACTTGCCCCCTCCATTCTCTGAGCTCCATGCTACATCTGCTTCCTCTCCTCTGCACACTAGAACCTCTCACTTCTGCCCTGCTCACTTGTACTGTTCTCCCCTATTGTGCATGTGTTCAACCCTCTCCACTCCTCTCGTCTGCATAATCTCCCCCCCTCTCTCATTAGTGACCCCTACTGGTAGACAAGGGGGGATCTTCTTGCTCCCACATGCTCCCCACTGAACTTCTCAGACATCTAAGACATGCATGAAGACGTGCTGCAATCCAGTAGTCCGAACCGACTGGATGGTGATGATGGACACCTACTGCTAGTGGAGAGAAAGCAGGACTGCTCCAGACCAGTGCAGAGGGAGATGGAGGAGGAGAGAAGTAGGGATCCTTTACAGCTTACTTCACCCAGTTTGGTCCCCTGGGAGCGAGTTCTTTGCTCAGCAGAGCTGACAGAGAGAGGGGGGTGAGAGAGAGGATGACTTTAACGGTACATCCAGGTACAAGCAAACAATTCTTCTGTGGCATACTTGACAAATATCTTTTAGGCATGTCCAGAAAGACATGGTAGGCAGCTGAGCCATAGGTAGGAGTAACCGCCTCACAAATCTGTTCATTTATTCTTTACCAGAGCCCCTGCAAGTTTAAGTGCCACTGCATGGGTTAATATCCAGGGTAGTTCAGGGGCAGATTCTGTGAGAGCCCAGAGCTCAACCCTACCCCCATCGGCCCCCCCCCTCCCCTGCTCCACTTGAATCTTCCCTTATGCAAATGAGTGTCTCTGCCCGGCTGGCCCCAGATATCCGACCCCCATTTCCTGCGACCAGAATCCACTCCAGGCCCCCCGAGCCTAACGGGTGGGGAGCGGCGGCGGTGGTGGTGGAAGCGGCGGCGGTAGCGGTGGTGGTGGTGTGGGAGGAGAGAGGCTCGACGGGGATATGAACGTTGCTTGGCTAGTGGAATTATCCCATTAATGTAATGATAACAAGACGGAAGCCCGCTCCCGTGGGGGTCCTGTTACAGGGGGAGCAGCGCTCACCTTGCAATCTGCCGCCGTCCTCGTCCTCGTTCAGACCTGCCATCTTCCCTTTCCTTGGTTTTTTTTATTTTTTTACTTTTTTTTATTTTGGTAAATCGCTCTGCTTATCTAAAAGGGAGGCGATCGATTACGGCAGCATTACAGTAAACAGATAAACTCACTCGCTCGCTGACTCTGGGGTGGGGCGTCTGAGAGCCCCCCCCCCCACCCCCATCGTGTCCGGCAGTCGGGAGGGGGGGTGATGAGCGATGAGGACAGAGGCGGATGATGATGTGGTAGTTTGCTTGGAGTCATGCTGGACAGTGCTGAGGATCCTGTCCATGAAGAGGATGGTGTGTGTGTGTGGAGTTAACCTGGTCTACACCAATCCAAGTCTGTAGGTGGGTTTTCATAGACGTATTTTTTTATTTTTTTATGTCATTCTGATTAAACTACTCCGAATGAACAAATCAGGTCATCTGTTTACACAGGGGTATATTTCCGATCCGATCAGGTGCTCCGATTCTTAGTGTCTTTGATCAGAAAAGCCGATGCTCTTGCTTGAGACACTACAGCGGGCAACCCCATTTTACCGTGTAGTACATGGCTGTTCAATATGCAACAAGAACAGATTACACCACCCCTTTCAATCTGATTAAACACATCTTGTGTCAGGTTCTGTTGTTTTACATTCTAAGGCCAGCACAAGTCTGTTTCTCAGTGCTCACATGACCTGTGTCTGCACCAAACCATGTCTGTGGCAGGCTTCCTCTATGATCCAGCACATAGTCATGTCATCTCCATTAATGTATTGGGTTTATGAACCATCACTGAGTAAGGTGGTGGGGACTGTTCCACCCCCTTTTGCTTTTGAATCCCTTTATCATACCATACATGAAAAACGACCGTTCCCAAGTGCAACCCAATGCAACCGTTCCCCTCTTCCTTCGCCTCAGCTTGTGAAGGCGATAAAAAGGCCACTTAGCCGGCCCTCCTGGTAGCGGCGAATCCCTCGGCTCTTAGCGCCGGGTCCCCGAGGAGCCGCCCTGGCCACGACCACGAGACGCCACGCCGGGGATGTTTGGGGCTTTTTTTTTTACGGCCTATTGGCGCAAACGTCTTCTGTTTCGGGGGGGAATGGGGGTGGGGGTACACGGGGGGTGAGTGGGAGGCACCTTCTTGCGCCGTGTTAGATTGATGGGCAGTTGAAAGGGTTATCGCTGGTTCAGCACAGAGACCCAAATGCACCAGGGAACACCGGACACAGCGGTGCTGTGGCGACGCAAGGAGCTCAACGGCAATGATAAGACACGGAGAGAGAGAGAGTGTATGTATGCGTGTGTGTATGCGTGTGTGTTTGTGTATGTGTGTGTGTGTGTGTGAGAGAGAGAGAGTGTGGTCTGTGTGTGTGTGTGTGTGTGTGTGTGTGTGAGAGAGAGAGAAAAAGAGAAAGAGAAAGAGAGAGAGAAAGAAAGAAAGAAAGAAAGAGAGAGAAAGAGAGAAAGAGAGAGAGAGAGAGAGAGAGAAAGAGAGCCAGGCTGAGTGAAAACAGAGGCCAAGGAGCCTCCACGCCTTCCTGCCCTAATCTCCATCCCGCCGCACCTACAGGAACCAGGGGTGCCGGGAAAGCTATTCGGCTAGACGTGGACTGGCCATTCTCCGCTGTCATCACACCACATAAAACCCCCCTGCCACACACCGCTCTCACACATCAACCCGTGCAGCCACAAACCAAGCAGAACTACTGGACAGTATTTGAAAATGCAAACCTGCACGAAAAGTTCCATGAAAGTCTTAGATACATAAAGCAGCCACTGAAATTCCCAAGAAAGGAAGATGAATGTTATGCATACATGCATATATACATACATACATACATACTGTATACACTATATACAAAGCTGTTAGTTCTTCAGACAATAGTTTCTTGTGCTTTTCTTTTTCCATTCACTATTTCAAAATAATCAAACCTTGTTTTTCTCACTCTTTTGCTCCACTTACGCTCTGACACACACACACACACACACACACACACACAAACCTCAAATCACTGAAACTTTTGTGAGAAACACACTTTTCAACGTGTTGGGGCAAGGGTGGTAGCTGAGTGAGGAAAGGAGGGAACTGTGAGGCCATTCTTTTATCATTACCGCAGGACCACTTCAGCGTTTGATTGGACAAGCCGAGGGAGACAATGACAGAAGTGCCTGGAAGAGCTTTAAGCTGTGTGCTCAGTGTGCGAGCACGTCAAGTGGCTCCCGACTGCAAAACACACACACACACACACACACACACGGGAGGAAGAAAACACTCCACCGCCACAGCACTGACCCGTCACGGCATGCACACACAAGCTAATCGCCCGCGCCGAGCTACTCGCTGCTCCGCCCTTTCCCAAAGCACTGAAAAAATTAAAAGACTCAAAAAAAAAAGACGCTGAGAAAAAAAACAGAAAAACAAAAACAACTCGAACAACTGAGTTCATCAAAAGCCATTACGACACAAAAGTCGGCTTCGAATGTTCTCAAATTAATGACAGAGCGCCCGAGCGCGCGGCAGTAAGAGGGAAGAGAGTGAGTTAGCAAGCGACAGAGAGAGAGAGAGGGAGACGAGAGAGAAAGAAAGAAAGGAAGAAAAAAAAATCAATAAACACTAGATGGCCTGTAAAAGCATTATAAATATAAGTAGTGTTTCTCCATTAATGGGGGTTCGGAAAACAGGGGATGCTAATGAGGAGGGGAGGGAGGCCATTCCAGTCCATTAGGGGCCCTCTTACCAGCGAAAATAACCGTCTCGCCGAGGTTATCCACTGGGCAGCTGCTCGCGCCGCGACCACTCGTCAAAAAACGCCGCGCTTCCCGCGTGATGGATGAAGCAAATGTGCTTTTTGTGGATCAGGAATGAAAAAAAATAAAAGGAATAAAGGGGAAGGACAAATACAAAGTAGGGTGGCTTAAATGAACCTCCCCCCCATTTCTCGTCTACGCAAAAGCGCATTCTTATTCATTATACAGTCCTACTGTATTTATTGCAGATGAGGGCATGGGCAGTAAACAGAAATGACTGAGCAGTTGCGTTGGAGCCACTTCTTCGAAATTGCGGCACGGCGAGGGAGACTAATCACGGCTAAGACGGAGGCAGAACCTCAATGTCAAAAGAGGCGGGCCATGGAGGAGGTTCTGGGGGGGGGGGGGGGTAGCGGCGGTGGCGGCGGTGGTGGGGGTCGTGGGGAGTCTGGAGAGTTTGGACGGCGATGACACACAAGCCGAAAATGTAGCACGCCACCCTCGTAGGTCTGGTGCCCTCTAGGCCTCGAGCCTTTTCCTGTGTTGTGTGGAGACGTTTGGCTAACGGCGCGGCCGTCCCTAGACGGGAACATGCAAGGCAGCCGCTGTTTGCATAACCTTCCTTTGATAGTTAGAGAGCGGGCCACCATGACTAATCCACAAACAGAGTTAACCTAAAGAGGGGGAAAAAAACAAGGATGGGCTACTAACTGTGTTGAGGTTCAGAGGTTTGAGTAGCTGGTTTGGAGCTACTCAAACGTATCCTTACCCGACCACATGGAGGATCACACGTACATGCGTTTATCTACACCACAAACACATCTACTCAAAGGCAGTGCTGCACTGAACAGCTACAAGTTATCCAGCTTTTGGAGTACAAAGACATTTTAACATCAACTTTAAAACTTTTTTTAAAAAATAAAAATAATAAAAATAAAATCATGGCACAGGAATAAACAAAGCTGATAACAAGTAAACTTGAGACAGAGCAACAGAAACAGTGAGAGAGACAGAGAGAAAGAAAGAGAGATAACTACAGAGAGAGAGAAAAAGAGAAAGAGGAAAGTGAAGTGGAGAGAGAGAGAGAGAGAGTTGCGAGAGCGAGCTCTGACTGCAAGCGTATTGTGAGGCCGTATGGCGAGTGAGTGAGCGAGTGTAAGGCGAGCCTGTGGGCTTTATTGGATTTGAGTGGCTGGTACTCACTTGAGAGGAATGCGTGGGACTGCGGCCGGAGTGGAGGCGGCGGTGACTACCTGCAGAATCTGTTCCAGGGCAGAGAGTCCCCCTCCCACCTGAAACGCTACTTGATCTGCATTGTTCTGAAAAGGGGGAAGGCAGAGACAGGAGAGAAACAGAGAGGGAGAGAAAAAGAAAGAGAGAGAGAGAGAGAAAAAAAGGGGGGGGGGGGGGTGAGAGAGAGAGGGAGAGAGTTAAAGATACATAGTCAAACAGACCAGGCTGTAACATTGCTCCTATAGAGGGGAGGGATCTTCGCTCATTCTCCCAACCTCCCACTTCCACAGGGGAACCCACACTGAAATCTGAAACAAAGTGATCCCCTACGAATTCCTGTTCAATCTCAAAAGTGCACAAACCTCCACCCAAACTCCTCCACTCGACCCCCTCCACCCAAACCCCCTCCACCCAATGCTCCCCTCTGCACGCCGAGGCCCAACACAGGACAACTAATATGGAGATCAGCACATACAGCAAGGGTGGTCCGGCCTGACAAACAAGGGCCCAGGGAATACAGGGGATCCAGAAATGGAAACAGAAAAGCTGTTCAAAAAAGGAGCGAGAAGGGAAAAAAAAGTAATCCTGTGAGCAACTTGGATGAGCATGCGAAGAGGCTTTTGGAGTTGGCATGATTTATTTCACAGTTAATGTTCAACCGATCCCGTAAAGGGTCAACCAAGCGGTGCTCGGTGAGTCGCTGTAAGGAAATGCCGCTGTGCGCTCAGCGTACGAGCAACTCGATACGGCCATTTAACTGACTGGGGGCTTCACAAACCAAAACTGTTTACAGACTGGACGTTTTTACTTGCGCCATAAAATTCCCCTCCGAAGTTCAAAGTTGGGCTCTTTAAGTGAGCCGTACTTTTAGGGGCTTGAGATCTGCCCCGAAGTCAAGAGCGCTGCCCTTTGCTTTGAGCAGAGGAAGGAAACGTCTCAGTGTTTGGCAGAGGGGTCTCCCCAGCCCCCACCCCAACCCCGTCCGACCCTCCCTCCTTCGCCACGGCAACAAGCCACGTAAATCAACAGCTCCGACCCCAAAGAGTGCTGGCAGTGAACCCTCTCCGCGAGGCATGTTAGTACCTGGACCCTGGGGGAGGATGGGGTCCAACACAGAAAAAAAGAGAGAGAGAGAGAGGAGGAGGAGGAGGAGGAGGAGGAGGAGGAGGAGGAGGAGGAGATGAAGAGAGGGTGCTGAAGTAAGAAAACAGTCCTTGGAGACCAGTAATCTGATGGATTATTACAAACAAAAATAACACCAAGATAAAATTGGATGTCATTAATAAATCTTTTATATTAGGCAATAACTACAGTACTAGCAGTAGACATTTTCTCTAAATGTATACGCTTGGTCAATTGAGGGCACTCTCAGCAGGTCCGCGAGTGTATGCTGAAGGCCCACTTGTGGCTAGTCTTTAAGTACAGGATAATGTATTGTCCACCGGTAATTATCGGAAAATAATTCCCGATAGGATGAACGAAGTTATGCTTCGTCCTGAAGGGAGTTATCTTCCGATAATTACCGGTGGACAATACATTATCCCGCTTATTATATGGCTACTTGCCAAAACGAAACTAAAGAAACTTAACACAATGTGTTTTTACTTGACTACCCAATGACTTGGTTACCGTTTGTGGCTTCCGCTAAGAAAATAAATAGTTTCCACACAGATACAGTAGAACTTAACAGTAGCGTAGCATTGCGTAGCAACGTCTTACTAACCGAGTTTCACTTTCAATGAAATTCATTGCAATAAGCAAACGGATTTGTCGCGGATTGATATGGAAGACATGAATTAAAAGCTCAAAATCCATTGCAGCGGTCATTATATAGATTTAACAGACCTCCGAACGTTGGGAAGGCCCATTCATGTGAATGGAACTTTCTGCAGCACTCTGAAGAGCCGTGTAATAAGTACACTGCAAAGAGTTTAGCTAACTTTGACGACAAAGTTAAAAGGCAACCATCTGAGCAACAACCCTGACCTTTAGGAGTAAAAGCAGATGAAGCAGTGAAGCCGGTGTTGTAAGAAGCTGAGGCATGTCAGAGCCTGGACCTCACGGGAGGATAAAGGACAGGATGAGAGAGGGATGGGAGGAAGAGAGGAGAGGAGAGGAGGATGAAGAGGAGGGAAAGAGGGTGTCGATGGAGCTGATGATTCACAAAGATGCAGGCTGGGAAAACAGACAAGCAGAGATCTCAATGGCAGGACAACCGCCGACACACACACACACACACACACACACACAAACATATACATGCTTGCACACACACACACACACACACACACACACACACACACACACACACACACACACACACACACACACACACACACACACACACACACACACACACACACACACACACACACCTAATGAGGTCAGGCTCTGCAGTGCTGTGTGACTACACTAAATGGCAAGCACTTGAGCCTGTGTTTTGTTTCAAACGGAGGATGAAGTGGGAGTTTTGTATATGTGTGTGTGTGTGTGTGTGTGTGTGTGTGTGTGTGTGTGTGTGTGTGTGTGCAAGCTTGCATGTGTGTATGTGTGTTACACAGGGTCGAAACAAGTCTGAACATATCTGACCGTGGAACAGAGGAAGCGCCCCACGAAAATTACACATAAGCTCCTGGCCTGTCAATCAGGAGGTCCGTCAAAGCCCAGCTCTGATGGATCCGGTGGCAGGAGAGGCTCGAGAGCTGGCGGGGGTTAAGAGATTGGAACATGCACGTTTGTCAGCCAAACCAAAGGGGATGTGTGTGATGCACAAAGCGGGTGGATTAGCGCCAAGCTCTTCTGACGGATTCGTCAGCCACTGCCTGGCGAGGACTCCCACAGAGACATAGGGGCACCCCGGGGGGCAGTGTGTGTGTGTGTGTGTGTGTGTGTGTGTGTGTGTGTGTGTGTGTGTGTGTATTAGTGTGCGTGTGTCTGTGTTGGTGTGCGCGTGTCTGTATGTGTGTGTGTGTGTATGTGTGTGTGTGTGTGTGTGTATGTGTGTGCGTGCGTGTGTGGAGCACAAGGGTGCAAAACTCTCAATCTGCGATCAATAGGTCTCAACGCAGAAGTGCTTATCCGTCTCTTAGTCCGGCCATCAGCGAGCTCAGTGAAAAGCCCAGAGGGTCAGGGGGGCTGGACAAGCCATTCAGAAAGGGCCTTTTGGAGAAAGAGGAGGGAGGGGAGCATTCACTTGGTGTTGTGGGGAGCTGACAGCATGGAACATGACTTCATAAGATAAAGGATAGACACGCTGGCCTTGCTGACAGATCCGTACGGGGACCCCCCAACTTCAGGGCTGCATACTCGGCCTAGGAAAGGGGGTGTATAGCGTTTGAGCACAAACTACCATCAGGATGTGATACATTTTTTAATTCTAGGAAAGATAAACAGTGTTACCAGGCTCATTTCACAGCTTTTGCTGCTGCAGTGTAGTGTCGTGTTGCTAAGGGAGGAAAAAAGGGAGGGATGCTTCGAAAAGCAAATCAAAAAGAGGGAGGGTTGGATCCAACCATTCGTTTCAACAAGCACGCCTAGTGCCGCGACGCCCGAGAGATAAAGCTTTTTGGACTCGGCTACTAATGAAGTGTTAACTTCCGCCGTAAGCCCACTCTGCCGTTGGGGCGGATGACACTAAAAGGCCCTGGTGTCTGTCGGAGGTGGAGTGAGAACGCCATTAACACAGGGAGGGAACCCTGGGACGATTAACCGCCCCCGTCGTTTCGTACTCCCAAAGCTCCCGCTCGACAAATGGCATTTTTACGCACCCCAAAGGCCGCGCCGCTTTATTGATGTCCGTCAAGCTGAGCTACAGTAACAGGCCCTCCCTGTTGCAGTGGACAGACATCATTACTTAAAAGAACAAAAGAGAGAGAGAGAGAGAGAGAGACAGAGAGAGAGAGAGAGAGAGAGAGAGAGAGAGAGAGACGAAACAATGAAGATATCTTGCGCTGAACAAATTGGAATAACATTACACACCGTTCTAGGTAAACGGTCTCATTTCATGGTAAATCTGATGATGTTCGGAACCTTGTTTTTTGAGTGAGCAATAGAGAGAAACGTACAGAGGAAGAAAGACCTGTATTTCATTAACATGACCCCAGTGGAGGACCGTATGGAGGGCAGCTCTGGCTACAGAACGTTCACGGGCCGATCTCTCGGGGATTTGCAACGATACACTGCTCTCCCGCCACGTCCATTGTTACCAAATGTTGCCTTCCCGCTGCAGCCAACAGGCCCACCCTAGCCCCCGATCTCTCTCTCTTTCTCTCTCACTCACTCTCTCTCTCTCTCTCTCTCGTTCTCTAAACTCCGCAGTCAAAACATCTGGGTTTGATAGACCCTTTTCAGCGAGCCACATCACAGAGGCAAGCCGGCAAGCGTGTTTGTTTGCGGCTCGCGTGACAGGGACTCTACACACACGCGGACAGAAACAAGGTGTTAACAAGCCGTTTCTGACCAAACAAAACAAGGACACGGAACAGGAGGAATGTCTCCCTCGCAGGCCGTCAGTACCCAGCGCCGGGCTCCCACGGGGCCTGGGAGACTTCAACTTTAAACAAACACACGCAACGGGGCACTGTCAGCGAGAGACCTGCACAACAAGCGTCTTCGCAAATGTTTCCCCCCCCCCCTTTTCGGCGCTGCTCTAGAGGAATGGCACAATCGGGAGACGGAACTTAATTCGGTTTGGAAAAGTTTAGAGCAACATCACATAGCATGCAGCGCCACAGTAGCCGGCCCAACACACCAAAAGCCACAGCGCCACGCTAAGCCCTCACATCTGACTCCAAGTAAAAGCCTTTTCGCTCGCCACACTATGTGTAATGACGTGAAATGCTCCGTCCGGATTAAGATATGAGAGAATATCGTGCTGCACATCATAAACACGAGCGGGCCTGACGGAGGGGAGAGATATGACTAATCCTTGGGGCTCAGCGGGGAGGAGGAGAGAGGGAGGAGAGATGCCTACTCTGCCCCCATGCTTGTCACTCCCTCTGCCAAACACGCGAGCGACAGACTAACAGGATGAGAGGAAGAGACGTCCTTTTATTAAAGGAGAGAGAGAGAGGGGGGGGCAGCTTTGTTGCTGTCCAGACACAAAGGCAGTGGACAGACAAGAGGTCAGTGTTGCTGGTAGAGAATGAGGGGGTGACAGACAAAGCGTGAATTATAAAGCACGAGCGGTCAGTATCCATTATTATGTCTCCGCAACCATAATTAGCATGGCAGCTAATCAGAAGGCCAGACAGCTTCAGTAAGCGATGGACAGGACAGAGGCACGGGCCGGAGTGATTGGAAGGGTGAGTCCGACTTGACTCGCCTCCTGCGAAGCACTCTAATTAAGCAACATGAAAGCAGAGCAGGGGGGGGGGGGGGGGGGGGGCGGGGCGTATGGACAACACCCCAAACGCTTAGGTCTTCTGAAACAGATGGGGAGCAACTGGTCTATGGGTGGGTGGGGGGGGGGATGGACGGAGAGCTGTCCTATGGTCAGTGTCAGTTACATGTTCTCCTGTAATCAGCCCAGGATGGACACGCATATTTCCCTTTCCACGAATAAAAGCAGCAGCACTGCACGACACAAAGGCCCAATAATGCAAATGATTTAGATCGGAGCTCAAGCACGTCAGGGACACACTCCGAGCGCATTAAATCTTGGAGTGGATCTACCCTTTGAGGAAAACCCCCCCAAAAAACAGCGGAGTAAACATAGTCCTCACTTAGCGGAGTGGTCTGAGAGAGCATCACAGGGCCCCGAGAGCTGGCTTTTCTGGCCCGCAGAGAGAGAGAGCACTCGGCGGAGAGAGAGCGAGCCGACCGCCAGTGTGTTTACGGGACATCAATGCCGCCCGTGCCGAGCGAGAGAGCGCTGCTCTGAAGATGATTTGCGAGGGTTTATTTAGGTGGGCGGAACAATTAGAGGCTCAAAGTTTACTCAGTGAAATGTGCGTGCATCCATTTTCCAGACAATCAAAGGGACCGCACCCGCAGCCAGAGGCCTGCTAATGTGTACAGGATAAGAGTAGCATTAACTCACATTTAAAAAAAAACTAAAACAAAAAAAACCCACACAGTTTTGATGATGCTAAATACAACTTGCATGACCATGACAGTGGACAAAATGAAGAGACCGCATTGGCTCCCAATAAAACGCAGACACCATTATTCTCCCCTCCCCCCTCCCCCCTCTCCCCCCAGGACGGCCACACCCACTGAGAACACTGCCTGCACGTCTCCGCTGACCGCCACGGCCATGCGTACGCGATTTTTAATTGCAACCTTTCAATGACTGTAGCCAATGATTAAGACTCGAACAAGAGGGCGATAAGAGTCTTAAGCCAATTAATTACTCCAAAGCAGTCGTTTAGAGTTCTTAGGTGCATGAATATCAACTGTCACTTCCCCCTTGCCTTGTCCAGCGCCATTCATTGTGGTGCGGTGCGGTGCGGCGCGGTGCAGCCTTACACAAGGCACAGTGTACGGGCGCATACCTCGCAATTACCGAGGCTGTAACCCAAGCCGCGCCGTAGCCTCGGCTAAAGTTCACAACAATCCACCACCGCCGTGCGAACACCAGACACCAACAATGCCTCGCATGAGACAAGCGTTCTGTTCATTTCTCATTAAGGAAATTGGGATGTTTTTTGAGGAGGATTCAGTTTGGGTGGGAGAGGGTTGGGAGAGGAAGGGGAGGGGGGGTGCTTCTAAGACATACCTGTCTGTCAGGCTGGCTCCTTGAAAAGCCGTCTCCCTGCCTGCCCTTTTTAAACAAACAGCTGGGGGAAGACTGAGAGGGGCGACAGCACACCTCACACACGGACAATGGCAGCCAGGAGAGGGGACAAAGGGAATTACCTGGAGATTTAGCGCCAAGAATTACCTTAGTGACAGCACACTATGAAGGAATGCCAAAACAATGTCCAGGCAGCCTTTTCTCTCCGGAGACCTCAAACCCTCAAGAGTCCCTCGCCAGTCAGCCAACTGCAATGAGGGTTCTCACACAAGAATGGAGGTCTATGCCTATTATTTTACCCTGACCACTTTTAAATCTTTGAAGGTTTTGTAAGAACTTACAGAAAGTAAAATCTACATCGACAAGATGCATATGGATTTAGTCTTGTGGGCTTGTGGTTGAAATGAAAATATTTCTTTATATAATTAAATAAACATTGTTTTATATTAAGCATAATCTATATTAAATATAACACCATAGCACTGTAAAATGACTTCTGTATTAATCCTTAACAGTAGTTAAAGTAGCAGTAGGAAATAAATAATTGATGAAATTAAGCGGAACATGGAATGATATGTTGAGGGAACAGACATGGCTGTTCTGTTTCCCAGTACTAATTATGTGGTTTGTGGTCCACATTACACCCAAATAACAACTCTTGTCAGATTTAACCTCATATCTCTCTATTTCTCCCAGAAAACCAAACAAGGACATCTGCCACCTGGTGGAGACACAAGGACAATTCCCTTCATTCAGACTGCCAACTTCAATTCAGTTTTTCTCTTTCAACAGCGGTCATTTAGATGCATTTTCCTGGCTCTATTTTTCAGTCCCTTGACAGCTCTTGTTATGTCAAATCTACAGTTAAATGCTGATGAGAACTCAATCATTCCTTTGGGTTGAACTCTTGGTATGCTCTGTTCAAACTGTACATAGCAGCACTTTCTAAAATACTCCAACAATTCAGTCAAAGTTGCTTATAGATACATTTTTCAATATCAATGCATATCAATATAAGGATAATATAATAAAATATAATAAAAAAATACATAAAAGTTCTCATGATAAAAAAAAAGCCATAGTGATTGAACTGAATATGGGCAGAAAGAGTGGCACACAAATACAGAGTGAAACAAGGAACAAGAAAGTGAAAAGTGCCAAACGAGCGAGAGTGAGCGCGTGAGAGCGTGGGGTGTGTGTGTAAGTGTGTGTGTGTGTGTGTGTGTGTGTGTGGGGGGGGGGGGGGGGTACATGGAGACAGAGGGCCTGGCTGGCTCCCCTTCGGCCCCTCCATGAGTGAGCGAGCTCAGGTAGAGGCTGGCCGCTGACGGGCCAGGCGGCGAGTGGAGCCAGGTCCCTGACAGCTGGCAAATGAGAATGTAAATACAGAGCCGCAGAGCGCGGCCGGGCCGGGTCCACGGAGGCCCGCTGAGGCTCCGCACGGCCCCCCCGACAGTCCCTCAAGCGTCAGGAACGCCGTCCTGCTCCGTGCCCCCCCACACCACCCCCCCAACCCCCACCAAAAGTCCGCTTTATTTGAAAGCAGTGACAAACACTCTCCATGCAGAATGTAAATATGTGAGGTCATATGCTAAAGGTAGGAACACTGTGCAAAACCTGTGACACACTCACTCTCTCTCTTTCTCTCCTTCTCTCATTCTCTCACTCTCTCACTCTCTCATACACACACACACACAACACACACACACACTTACCTTTCGGAAGGGGGTTAAAAAAAAAAAAGAAAGAAAAAATTAAAGAAAAAGTGCTCCTCACTTGCTCTACTCAAGCATGTCAAGTCACCTCAGTCCCTGGCTAACTCCCCCCAACCCCGGACGGCACTCTCGCCCCCCTCCCACCTGAAGTGAAATCTGGTTTGACACAAAATAAACCATTATCGGCCACAGAGGGAGAGCCTTCACGGGGTCGCAGACCGCCAGAGCCAGGCAGCCCAACCAAAAAGAGAGAGGTGTATGTGTCTGTGTGTGTGTATGTGTGTGTGTGTGTGTGTGTGTGTGTGTGTGTGTGTTTGTAGGGAATCGAACAGGGGAGGTGCTGGGTGGGTGGGTGAAAAGGGGGAGTCTGGTGTTGTCCGTGAAATTAAAAAGAGAGAGAAAGTGGACACTGAATCAGATATGGGCCTGCATGACAGGGAAAACAAAAAGAAAACAAATCTAGTAGGTGAGTCAACGACACTAGAGATGCTTGTTAGGTCAAATAATCTAAACGGCCCTGACATACGGCGACTCCGGGAGTTGAGGGCTCAGGGGGGTGTTGGGGGGGGCAGGTACTTGGAGACCTCCCCGCTGACAGAGACGATATTTATTTGACTTTGCCCTGGAATTAGGAGGAGGAAGCCCTGGTCTGACGGGCCAGGCTCAGGCTCCGGCTCCGGCCCCGGCACAAGGCGCACTGGGCCCAGGGTGCGGCGCTGCTTGGTGGGGGTCCCGGGCCGCCCGCCACCGCTGGAGGTGCAGGGCGCGGACCATTTTTGACGGACAGCTTAAATGAAGCCCAGATACTGTACGGCGGCGGTGACGGCAAACGCAACCCCCCACCACCACCACACCCCCTGTGTCCCACCAGACCCCGGCTCAAAGAACAGACGTATCCACAAACACTTAGTTCCTCCATAAACGTGGAAAAGCGAGAGCGAGAGTGAGAGTGCACGAGAGAGAGAGAGAGAGAGAGAGAGAGAGAGAGAGAGAGAGGGAGAGGGGGAAAAGAGAGAGCTCAAGAGCAGTTCACGTTAACACTCAAGACAAGACAGCGAGTTTAAGGGGGACAGAAAGGCAACACGGAGGAGAAGAAGAATAACAGAAAGGAATAGCAAACAGAGGAGTGCGGTCTGCACTGGTGGGGCTGAGGGTGAGGGGCAGGAGATGAATGGGGGATGTGCTGCTGTCCTCACTAACCTATGGCCCTCTGAGGACTAATGTTACACAAGAGCAGAGGTGGGGGGGTGGGGGGGACTTGGATCACAGCAGGCTTGAATACACACTGTGGATGGGCTTGTTAGTGTCTGTGTGTTTGGCTAAGTGTTGGTGGAGTGTGCGTGAGTATGTATGTGTGTGTGAGAGAGAGCAAGTGAAGGCAAAATAGAGTGTTTGTGTGTGTAGGGGTGAGAGAGGATGAGAGAAAGAAAAAAGAAAGAGAGAAAAAAAGAGGGAGGGAAAGGTTTTGGGATAGAGAAGCATGTTTACATGTAATTGATGTTGGTATTATGTATGTGTTGGCTTCTCTAAAATGGTCTGTGTGTGTGCGTGTGTGTTGACATGTGTGTGTGTGTGTGTGTGTGTGTTGACGTGTGGGTGTGAGCATCAGGCCCGTTGTGCTCCCCTAACAGCTGGCCTCCTCTCCTCCCCCTGGCCTCCTCCCTCCCCATTACCCCCTGCTTTAAACGGCTGCTCCTGCCAGCCTGCCCTCTCCCTGGGGATCCCTTGGCCCTCCCCTCCCCTCCCCTCCACTCCTCCTCCACACTGGGAGAACACCCACCATCAGACCTCCATTCTGCCACCCACCCATCCACCGTCGTGCCACACCTCCCCTCCCCTCTGCCCGGCCCCTAACGCGAGGGGGGAGCGTGGGCCACGTCCGGCCCCGATCCGGGCCCCGGCGGCATATTGAGCCAGGCGGCCGCGAGGGCGGGCCTGATGGGAGAATTACAGTGTGCCTCTCACGGGGGGCAGTATATCGCCTCTGTTCATAAAGCAAGGGCTTGACAGAGTGGCAGGTGCCGAGGGGACACCCCGCGGCTATCGATCATGCTGTAGTGACCTTGTAAGAGCCGGGCTGGACAAGAGGAGGGCCGGCCCGCGGGCTTCAGAAGCCGTAGCGACGGTCCCTGACGGTCATGAATGGATTTTATGTGGATGAGTTTTGTGGCAACAAAGTGGGTTTTAAAACAAATAAATAAAAGCCGCTCGTCTTTTAACGCGACCGCACTCGTGCCTTCTGAAAGGAGCCGGAATTGAAAACTGGCCTCGGGTGATTGCCGCCGATGATAACTTGTCTGCAAAAGCAGTTGTCCCGATCGCGCTGTTGAACGGCCTAACTGAAAGGGTTCAAAAAGTTGTATTTTTCTTTGTTACATAAACAATCCCGCCAAGGGAGGGCGCCGTGCCACGACTGGCGCAGCTGAAGCATAGCTGGCGCTCAAAGCCAAAAATTTGGTTTGAGCGGCCGCAGGAAAGAAAGAAAGAAAGAAAAAAAAACCGCCTGCGAGCCTCGAAAAATCATTTGGTCCACATTTACGCTCGAAAAACCAACATGTTATTGTACGAAAGCCGCAACCTCGCGCGCGCGCCAGTAGCCAAGCCGAGCCGAGCACAAGGCAAGCCCTTGGAAACATGCTCGGCCCGCCTAATGAGTGGGAGCTCCCGCTATTAATAACATGTGCTCAGCACAAACACGCACCTAATCTGGCCCTCATTACCAAATAACCGAGGGCAAGGAGCCGGGGCTGGGGCTGGGGCTGGGGCTGGGGCCGGCAGAAAGAGAGAGAGGGGGGGGGGGGGATACGCGATACTCCACGCTGACTGTGAGACGGCGCGGCCGGCTGCCAAGCAGAGGGGCTGAGCGGAGCAGGGAGAGCAGCCAGCAGCATGGGCTTATCAGGCGTACACCCCCCCCCCCCCCCCCCCCAACACACACACACACACACACACACACACACACACACCCTACTCTCTCCTTCCACTCCCCACCTCCTCCAACACCAACACCACCAACCTCCTCCTCCTCCTCCTCCTCCTCCACCCGGCCTCACCACCACCCAAAGACAATAAACCCTCGTGGCCCTCCAGCAGTGGAGGAGTCCCTCTCCATTCCTGCTACGCCCACCCCCCACCCGCATCCCTCCACTCTCCCAGGCCCCCCCCCCCCCCCCCGCCCCCTCCCACCGCGGGCTAGATGGACACAGAGATGTCCGGCCCTCGCTATCAGCTCCAGTCAGCAGACGCCAGAGAGCCGTCACTGGGATCTGATCTGATCTGGTCTGGTCTGTCCAGAGGAGGAAGTGACCGGAGATGGTGGGCTGAGATAGGAGGCACAGCAGCAACACCTTACCCACATCTTCCTTAAGCCACCACATCGCCACGGATGAACACACACACACACACACACACAACCCCATAAAAATGAGAAACTCCTCACTGGCGTTGAGTAAGAGGTGATGCTGTAATAGACACGGCAGGAGGGGAGGTGGTCAGCGGGTCTTTCCTGAACACAGAGGAGATAAGAGGACTGGCAGTCAGCCTGCTGGACAGGACAGGGGATCGGGGGTGGGGTGGAGCGGGCTGGGCTGGGCTGGGGTTAGAGGTCACGACCTGACGTACCTGTTTCTCCAGAATGCGGGAGATCTCCCCCAGGGTACGGTCCAGGCCGGTCACCCGGTTGTTGGCCCACTGGCCGCTCTCCTGGCCCTGGAGCTGCTTCAGCAGGTCCTTCACCAGCCGCTGGAGCCTGGACACACAGGAATGCAGAAACCACACTTAAAAAAACACACACACACACACACACACTACATATACACACACAGACACACACACTACACACTACACACTACAACACACTCTCCCTCTTTTTCCTCAATCTGTGTATGTGTGTGTGTGTGTGTGTGTGTGTGTGTGTGTGTGTGTGTGTGTGTGTGTGAAAACCCTGTGAAGAGTATGGAGGTTAACGAAAAAGTGTCAGCAAATTTATAGGCCTCTGCAGCAGTTATCAGTCCGTGGGCATTTGGTATGTTCAAGTGTAGGGGTGTGAGAGCAGAGTGCAGTAAGAGGAGAAACCTACTTGGCCTTGTATGGAGAGTCTGGGACCTGGGCCTTCGCCTCCACGGTCGTCTCGTACTCCTTGGCCCTGCGAGAGAAGGGAGAAACAGCCAGTCAGTCAGTCAGTCAGTCAGTGTCTGGGCGAGAGGAGTCATCACTGTCAGTAGGGAAGATAAGCGAACAGAGCGAACAAAAGCAGAGGTCCCCGAGGTCAAGCCGGGACTGAGCCTGTTTATTTTGGCTGTCAATTGCTCTCCCTGAGAGCCACAGAAACAACAATCCGAAATGACGGCATCAAGAAACCAACACCCCAAACCCCTACCCTTCCCCCCCCGCCCCCCCTTCAGAACAGCTCCAGCTTCCAAATGGTCACGTGAAGGCAGGCAAGAGTTATGGGAACGGATTACAATGTCGAAAAAAAAAGGGAAAAGTCCGATCGATACATAAATCTCTCAGACGGATCAGCCGTGGAAGGGATCAGACACCAGACAGTGGATGCCTCCTTAGTTCAGATGCCTCGCTTGCTCGTGAACGAGCGAGTGCTCTTACAAGTGTTTCACGCCAATTTCAGCTAGAGCCATTATACTGATCATAGGCTCATCCACCAGACTGGGCATTGAGGTAAACATGGTTGGCTGGAATAACAATGGATTGTTATTCTACATTTAAAAACAAAACAAACAAACAAAGAAAAACAGTCAATTGTTTTCTGGAAGTCTAGACACAAGGTGCTTCCAAGAAGACAAAGTAAAGCCAAACGTTTGGCTTTATGACTTTATGACTGTGTTACTAAATTAATTATTTTATATGCTTTTTTGTTTTACATTTAAATTCATTTATAGCCATTACCTTAACCAAATTTACGTACATAAACTGTTATATGCAATCAAGCGCTTCAACTACTTTCCTTTAATCTTTTTTATTAACTTCACTTTCTGGACCGACTGTCTGACAGGTTTCCCCAACAAACAGCTCAAACTGTTTTCCGCCGCTCAACAATCAAGATCAAATGCCTGCAGCAGATGTTGAATTGTGTGGGATTAATGTGGCCTGAGCCCTCATCTTTAACAGGCTGATAAATCTCCCGACCCGAGTGCATGAACCGCATGAGAATTTGATAACACGTCGCGTCGCATCGCAGCGCTGCAGAGGGGGAAAACTCCGACGAGGCCGGGGCCACGGCGAGTCTTACCTTGCGCTTACAGAAACAATCCGACCTGAGTGTCAGCTGATCGCTTCACTCAAAATGCGGCGAGCAGGCCGGGAGGGGAGGGGAGGGGAGGGGAGGGGACGAGGGAGAAAAACACCCGTCTACGGAGGCTGCGCCAGTTGGGGGGAAAATAAATCTGGCCCTGCAGTAGATGTGCGAGGGTGATAGGGCGAGAAAGCAGAACGCAGACGGCAAAGCTAACTGACTGCACACCCAACAGACTAAACAACGCTCAAGTGAAAGTTAATCAAAGCTGGTTTTAATTGTGCAGCCCATACATGGGTCAAACCAGGCACACGTTTTGCACAGTCATATTTTTTTCCCCGCATTTAACTTTGGAAATACAATTCTCAGCTTGCTGGGGGGGGGGGGGGGTAAACCAAGGGGTCCAGATCTCAGACTGTACATCAGCACATATCAAACAAAGCAACACAAACAATTCAACTGTTACCCAAAACAAACAATGGCAGATAGCAGAGGCATTGCTGATTACTAAATATTTTCACACATCTAGATCCACTGGCACACCCTCGCAACCTAACCCAGGCTGAGACGGCATCGCTCCGTAACGTGGCGTTATTTACCGCAATGTCCTCCCGTGTGGCCGGGGGGGTTAGTGGGGGGGGGGGTGCGAGAGAGAGAGAGAGAGACGCGCATTAAGAACGCCGTCGGGTTTTTCGCGCCCGAGCCTGAACTGTGCCTGGCCCCCTTCGTCATTCCGCGGCATTACAATATTCATCTCTGACAGGTTTACGCCGGCGCAGGTTAAACGGGGAGCAATTGCTGAGCAATTTATCATCCGTCCGAGGCAGACCCTGTTAAGTGGGCCCGGGGGTTATAAATATTAGCAATCAGCAATAAGACGCTGAGGGGTGGGCTTGGGGTGGGGGGGTGGAGAGGGGGGGGGGGGGTTAAAAAGGGAAAAGCAGCAAAGCTACAATGCAGAACTAATAATCAATTCATCACCGCCGCCTGCCCCACCATTCACCTCCACTTGTGTTGGGATGTAGACGCGCAGCCCCAGCCAACCACCCAACTATAAAAATGTCGATGACTTAAATCGAATTAAAATAATATTTACAAAAAAAAAAAAAAGACCAGAACGAGCATGTTCGGAGTATCCCTGTTTAAAAGAAACCACATGAGGCCCTTGTCTGTCCAATTCACCAAGAGTGTTTTAGCGGGGCCCTACGACAAGGGTGACACACGTATCGGTGAAAGGCCCCTAAATCAACGCGGGGACAATATGAGCGCACGGATAAAGAACAAATAAATCTGCATCACACAGGACACCTGGGGTAGGGACCAAAATGGGAACAAACCCATAAATTGCAGAGGGGCGCGGTGTGGCTTACTGGGAAAACATGCGGAGGGATCTGGTGAGGTGAGTGCAGAAATTTGTTTGGGCTTACGGGCCCGTTGTGGGAGGCCGGGGCGCAGGGGTTGGGGAGCGAGGGAGCCGCGGGGAGGTGAGGGCCGGGAGAGGTCGGGTTTCTGGCCAGGGGTGAAGGGCAGCGAGACGTCACTGGATCGCCCGGCTTAGTGGGCACGAAAACCCACTGTGGCCTAAACTCGGATTGTGTGTGTGTGTGTGCGCATCTATCTATGCATGCGTATGTGTGTGTACACACCAATGACTGTGTATACATAGTAATTGCTACACACAGATATTGGTCACATGATTGGTTTAACCTTTTTCACTCTCTCTCCCCTTCCCTCCCTCCCTCCCTCCCTCCCTCCCTCCCTCCAGCTCCTGCGCTCAGGGGTGCTGCTGCCAGAGAGAGGCTGAAGTGGAATAAGTGTGGGCAGTGATCGGCCCTCTCCGCTCCTCAACAGCAGGGCCTTTGTGTGCCCGGCTCTCTCTCCGTCAGGGGTGGAGTTACACACTGCACACTCTGTTCCCATGCAGTAGGGGGGGGGGGGGGGGGTGTTGGGGACGTCAGGGAGTGTGTGTGTGTGTGTGTGTGTGTGTGTGTGTGTGTGTGTGTGTGAGAGAGAGAGAGAGAGAGAGACACAAGACCTGCAACTAGCCCTGTCCAGCATCACACCCCTGCGTTTAAATATCTTTAATCCCCTCAATGACAGAATTTCAGGCGCGAGTCACATGTTAATTAAAAACACACATCTAGGATTCCTTTTTAAAAACACATGTGGACCCATCGCACGTATGAGCGTGTAAATCAGGCCGAAACACGGAAATTGCACAAGCTTTTCCTCTGCTCGCCGACCCGGCCTGGACCGGCTGGGCTGGTGGCTTTAGGGGCGAACTGGGAGGCCGCTGAAACACTCGGTGCCATTTCCACCCCCCCAGCCCCCGACCCCTCCCTCCTCCACACCTCAGCCCGCTTCCTCGTTGTTTTTTTACAAACGCCATGCTGTGCTCCAATAAAACGCCTCGTTTCCCACCCAGCAGCCCTGCCTGTGTCAGCGCGAGGGGAGATAGAACACACTTATTTATGACCAGAGAGAGAGAGGGAGAGAGAGAGGGAGAGAGAAGGAGAGAGAGGGAGAGGAAGAGAGAGAGAGAGAGAGAGAGAGAGGGAAAGAGTGTGCAAGTGGAGGGAAGGACAGTCAAGAGAGAGATGGACACATGTTGACCCAAAGAAAGCTAGATCACAGAAAGATGAAACAAGGCCAAGAACGGATACTGTGAGTGCAAGAAACTGCTGGAGGTGCAGCATAATACGTTTTTCACAAATGTATAGTAACACTCATTTTGAGGCAATCCGCCTCCCCTCTCCACTAAACATTACGGATCTTCCCACCATCGTTCTCATCTTATTTTTGCATATTGTGGGATTGTCGATGTATTGATCTCATCAAAGGTTTGGATTACAGAATACTGTACAGTGAAAATAATCTACACTGATGCCAAGCTGTCAAATGGTAGCCACATACACACACACACACACTAATGAAGCTAATCGCATAAATAAAGCCGAATCTATGAGATAAGATCTAACTAAGTGCACCACGTTAAAGTGTACATGCAGTGCTCACACACACAATAGTCCGAGTATTCCCTTCAGAAAGCCTGACAAGTGGCTATGGTATTGGGACAGTGGAAGAGGACAGAGCAATGAAGTCAACTGGAGACGCTAAAGCACCTTGCTGACATGTCAGCAGCTACACAGTACTTCTGCTAATGACTATGAAGGGTCCAACCATGGCACACACCCCCCACCCCTTACTGTCTACACACACACACACACACACACACACACACACACACACACACACACACACACACACACACACACACACACCATGAGGGAAAATATCTCAGCCTCACACACACACACACACACACACACACACACACACACACACACACACACACACTTGGTTCCCAAAATGCCCCCATCCCTTGTCTTGAGGCTGTCCCCCTCACAGGCGGGCGAGCAGGCACTGTTGTGACAGGGCTACAAAATTGATTGAGCTCGGGTCCAGGGATGTGACACAGCGGCGTGTTGCCTCCTATTTGTTGATTACTATTGATTTTCTTTGATACTTCATTTAAAAATCAATAGCGGCAGGGCAAGAAAAATAGGCATGGTTTACACATACTTTAACATACTATTGTACACTACGGGAGGCCTCACTTTTGGCAGCGCCACGGAAGCCAATTAGGGAAAAAGCTCTTAACAGGTGAACGCCACGACTGTGTGTGTGTGTGTGTGTGTGTGTGTGTGTGTGTGTGTAAAGGGGTGTGGGGGGGATGAGGACGAAGGAGCCCCCCCCCCTCTCCCCTTCACCCTCGTTCCCTCGCTCCCCGCCACCTCAGATCGATTCTCAGTTTTCCTCCCCAATCACAGAAAGTGGCCATAAATTAAGCTCATCAGTGTTATTCTGCCGACAGGCGAGATGCAGCCGCCGTCTGCTCTCCATCTCCCTGTCACTCATAAAGAGTCCGCCCCAGCCCCAGCACACATACTGTCCTTTATGCCGCCGGGGAGATGACACAGGGGGGGGGGGGGGGGGACAGAGACAGAGACAGAGAGAGAGAGAGCGAAAGGCAGAGAGAAGTGGTATGAGGGATGAGAAAAGAAAACAAAAGAGAGAGGGAGGAGCAAGAGCAGAGAAGAATGAAGAGAGATGGGGCAAAGTGCCAGAGCAACAAAAAAAAGATGGAAAGAAATATGAAAAGTGTGTTTGTGTGCACGTACGTGAGAGACAGGGGGAAAAAAGAAGAGTGACACTGACAGGGGGAGAGAGAGAGAGAGAGAGAGAGAGAGAGAGAGAGAGAGAGAGAGAGAGAGAGAGGGGTTGAGTGAGTGTGAGAGTGTTGCGAGTCACCTGGAGTTCATGCGTGCGCGGAGCTTCTTGGCCTTCTTGCGAGCGCGCTGCCTCTCCTCGCCATCCTTGGCGCTCTCGGGCGGCACGGAGCTGTCCGTCACGATGTCGACGATGTACTTCTTCAGCGAGAGGTGTTCCTGTCACACACACACACACACACACACACACACACACACACACATAAGACACAACAGGCCACAGTTCATCTCTCAGGCTTCCATTCATTCAGTGATACAATAGGCGCCAAACAGCGGCGTGAAAAAGGCAACCGCGTCCAACCTTTTGTGCCGTGGGTGACTAATGAGCAGGGTGAGGAATGAACAGGTGACAGGTGACAGGTGAGTGGAGAAATGCATCGTGGGAATGACAGCTCCACTGACTCAATGAATGAGGTGGCACCATGACAACGACTGCCAAGATCAATATGGCGATTGGTAATGACAAATCTCAATATGGCACAAGAGCCGGACAAGATTCCAGAGTAAATCAGAGTGCTTCAGAGCAAATCCCGACTGTGCCAGCTATTCCTCCTTCATTTCATTCCACATGATCTGAAAAACAAATAAATCCCTGCACAATACGCCAAAACACTGTTTTGCCAATTTTTCCAGCAGCAACAGCTACAAAGACTGGCGACTCAGCAGACACACACACACACACACGGTCTCATCCCTAGAGTCTCTGGGCCGGAGCGTGTGGCCACGCTGCAGGACCTGAGCACTTATCCTGCAGGTGTGAGATTCAGCACAGCCAGTAGGTGACCTCTCCACCGTCCACTATTGTGGCCTGTAATTACCTGGGCTTCTCCAGCTCTTGGCGCACACAAGCGTGCACACACACACACACACACACACACACACACACACACACACACACACACACAGAGACAAAATAATTCAAAGCACAGGGCAGGGGGTTTACCCTCTTCCCTCCAGTATGCCTCATGCTTCTTTGATGACGCTGATATTTCCACATACGGGGAGAGCGACAGAAGAGAAGAGAAGAGAAGAGAGAGAAGGAGAATGAAAGAATACGAAAGAAAGAGGGGCCAAAATGCAACGGAGAAGGAATGAGAGCATGAGAGACAGAAAGACAGAGAGAGAGAGATGGAGAGAGAGAGAGAGAGAGAGAGAGAGAGAGAGAGAGAAGGAGACGGATGTAACTCGATTTAAACGACATGATGCATGTGCCAGAAACCAATTATCCAATTAGCCTGTCATCCGGCACCTCTGCGGATGGCAGCGCCGGGGAGATAAGAGTTTCCATTCAGGAGGGGACGGCAGGCAGAGGGAGGCCAGAGAGGCCACTTGGGGAGGGGGCGGTGGGGGGCAGTGGGGGGCAGTTGGCTGGCCTTGGCCTGGGGGTGGGGGTGGGGATGGGGTAGGGGATGGCAGAGGAGTGGCTGCCTCTCCCCCTGGTCATCAGCCCTGGCCCAGCACCTGCCCGCTCAATGGGGGCTTTCAAGAGTTCAGCAGCCAGCCACACTCTGAAAGACATGCAGCAGTGGAGGCCCCTCAACCTCCACCAGACCATGGGTGGAAGGGTTCTCTCTCTCTCTCTTTCTCTCTCTCTCTCTCTTACACACACACACACACACACACACACATATATATATATATATATATATATATATACATATATATATATATATATATACAAATTCCCTCATATAACAGAGCACCAGAACTTGTTACTTTAGCATACAGACTTTGCGTTAGTCATTCAAAGCTCATACTGAATGGAATATTTGTACTACTGCACCACTGGAGAACAATTACGAAGGAGATTGAATTTCTAAAATAAGACATTAAATATCTGATCTTGATTTCGGGGTGGGGGGGGGGGGGTATATTGATAAACATATGTCTTTTCCGAAATAGATTAAAAGTGTAATTAATGTATATGAAAGGCTATATTAAACAAATGTCTGGAGCGGTCGGCTCTAAGGAGAACTAGACTGACTTTGACGGTTTCCAGCTCTGCTGGGGGTTATCAACTTTCCTTGGTGCAGGAAAGGCACAGGTTTTAACATCACAATGCAGTTTTAATGACCTCCCAGAGAAGGGGGCTTGTCACCTGTCCTTAATGAATTAGTTCACTGACACAAAGATTGCTGCCTGATAGCATTCCTTTGACATTGGTATATTTGGGGCCGTATTGTGTTACCTGCTGAGGGATGAGTGTGCGTGTGTGCGTCTTGTGTGTGCAGTGTGTGTGTAAGTTATGCGCAGCGTATGTGTGTGTGTGTGTGTGTGTGTGTGGGTGTGTGTGGGTGGAGACCCCTGCTCCCCTGGGGACAGAGGAGTTGGGCCTTGCAGTCATAACCAGTGGGCCTCTCAGTGGAGTGGCATCTGCTGGGTAATCTCTGTGAAAGGCGATCTGCCTCTCCTCTCGCTGCTGTAATGGGATTGTTTCTGTAACACCTCACAGACACGGCCCATCTTGAGATGATATCGGAGGGGATGGGGGTGTGTGTGTGTGCGTGCGTGTGCGTGTGTGTGTGTGTGTGGAGGAAGGGGGGGGGGGGGGTTCTGGGGACTACCCAATGAGGTCTGTGTGGAGACCAGCACAGTGACCAAGCTTTAAAGTACACACGCACTCACACGCACACTCTCTCTCTCTCTCAGCATGAAAAGACTCATAGGCCATGAATCACAACATTAAAATATACTAATACAGGGCTTCTGCAGGTTTCATCAAGAAAAATGTAGGAGTTTCTAAGACTACAGTATAGACAACTATGAATACAATTTGTAGAACCAACATGAAGTATGAAAATCAACTATGAATGCCACCAACACAATTCTCAAAAAATAAATAAATAATGACAGGCGTTGGAAGAAGCGCTAAATGAACGTATATATTTACATTTAACTCAATAAGATGATGGGGGCCTAATTTGATTGATGTGCAAAGTACAAAGTGTTGAGTCTAAGCAAAGCTAATTGAATAACTAGATAAAATGTATTTGCTAGTTTAATACCACGGGCAAGACATTGATGAATGTCACACAATAGCTGTATATCATCTGCCAGAGCTGCTAACAGACTTAGATCCCCAAGTATGTCAAATCTGAACGCATTTAAGACTTTTTAAGGCCTAAAATTGAAATGATTCAATTCTAGAATTTTTAAGACTCTGCGGAACATGCTGCGATTAACAAAACAATTTCAAAGTCAATTCACCACTGCATGGGAAAAGAGTGTTGGATTTTTGGATCTACTCTGCTGATTCGTTCCCATGTAAATGTCTATGGAGTGAGTCACGATGACACACCAGCCCAGACAGCTTTCAAACCATCATCTGTATGTTTAGTTTCCACCAAAACACCCAGAGAAAACATGGCAGCTGCGCCACACATGCATCAAAGTCGCTGGATTAACATCTATTGTTGCCACTTAAAGCCAGGCCAACTGCCACGACATGAGTGAAGTGTGTCGGGCCACCGTGACCCCCTATGACAGACAGGTGTCTGCCGACACCTAAAACACAATACATCTGTATAGCTGCGGGGTGGAACTGGGGAGAGAAGAGAGGAGGGGCGCTGTGTGGTAAACTGTGTTGGTTGCTGTATGATATGGACGGCAAGGCCAAATCAGAGAAAGAAAAAGTCACCAGAGACAGAGGGAGCAGGTGAGAACAAACGATGGAGAGAAAAAAGGGAATAAAAGAGGGAGAAAGAGTAAAAAAGGAAAGGAGGAGGAAGAGGGGAAAACTAGAGCCCAAGGGCAGGCAGCGGTTCTGCGGGGAAGTAACGGGACACTACCCAAAACATGGCACCTCCTGTGCCTGCGCAGAACACACAGGATCACCATGTCAAGAAGTGATATGTTCTCCCCCCGCCGACCCTCCTGTCTTTTGTCCATCACAAAGGGAGGAGAGCAGAACGGTGTGAAAACAGACAGCTGTATGTCATGCCAGAAGGAATCAGGTGTCGAGGACACGAATACACACACACACACACACACACATATATACACACAGACACACACAATGCTTATCTTACTCTTACGATAGCCTTAATATTTTTTTTGTTGTACCAGTCAATCTATGCCGCATTATGTTACACACCGGTATCTTTCTGAAAAGATTCCCACACAGCCATGCCCATTACATTTCCACCCTTTTTAAACATGCTTACAGTATTTTCGTATTTTTGTATTTTATGTAAACCAACGCATTTTACTTTAACCAATGTGACCAGCCATGCTGGGTCTTCCTATAATTCCACCAGGGCTTTTCTAAGCACCTCATATCAAACTGAAGAGTGCTTCATGATGGTGAGATGTGGCATGCCAACAGTCTGGTGGCAATCTCACAAAAAAAAACCGCAAGCAAGTCAATAAATAAACAAACCCTTGCAAAGTAAAGGAGCTGATGCTTGCTTTTTTAACTTGTCAAAAAGTGATTGTTGTTGTTGTTGCTGTTGTTGTTATTTTGACATGGGCCTTGAGAAGAGGATGCTTTACACACAAGTGTCCCTTTGTCTTTAGCTTTGTCTTTCACTTGTAAATTTGTTTGTTCATGTCTTGTTGTCACGGGTACGCTGGCGACTACGCCGCTCTGTTCGGCACTGTCAGTCTTGTGTGTAAAGCGCTTTGAGTTGCACTCTGTGCATGTTAAATGCGCAATACAAATAAAAATGAATTGACTTGACTTGACTCGACTCTAAGTGAATCCTAAGAGCTTAATGTGTACAACCAACCTGAACAGGAGTAAAATGTTTGAATGTGGTGTGTTTTAAAACAGCCATGTTGTTACCCACCCATTACATTTTCAAGGGCCCAGAGACTCATTTAGCTAGACACACCAATCCAACACCATTCACTACATTTCCTGTGATCACTGGGAGTCAAATAATTGTGTTTTAAGCTAAATATGAGACCTTCATCAAACCTTGAATCCAAAACTGACCATGACCTTTTCAGTACTTTAAAAGGCATGGACTTCCAGCCTCGTGAACATTCAGCCTTGACCTCAAACAGATGAACCTCCGTCCCTTCACTTACACTCCTCAAGTCATGAACTCTCGGTGGCTCCGAGATCTCTCGGCCCCCCGGTGGCTCCGTGTCCACCGCGGTGTCTCGTCTCGGAGCCTCCGCAGTCTCACGGAGGCCTGACGTCTCCCCCACCGAGAGGAGAGGTCAGTGGTTGTTTTTTGGTGCGGAGGCGAGGGTGGACCGTAAATTAAAATCCCATACGTCGGGCGTCAGGAGGGTCACGGGTGCACCATACGTTACACTGTGGCTGAAAGGATGACACCCAATAAGCCTAAGTAGACCGATGGCCATCCTCACCACACCCCAACCCCCCCACCCCCCCATCCCAGCCACCGGCCAGCCACATCGATCCTTGTGCACTCTGTTGATAATCGCCTTATTTTCAATTTCGCCCGCCTCGGTCCTTAAAACGGCGGAATGTGTCTAAATACGAGGACGTGGGGGCCGTGGTGGGCCCAGCGCCGGGCTGAGAAACTATACCCTGACCTCTGCACGGTTCAGCCCAGCCGGCTTCATTTTAATTAAAAATCTTTCACTCCGACAAGAGTTATGGAAGTCCCAACTGGAAAAGAGTTGGCGGTTGCATGAATGAATTACGGCGCAGCCAAAACCCAGCAAGGACATAAATATCAGGAAAAGCCTTCGCTACCGTGAGTCTATCTAAACAAAAGTCCTCGCTTCGCCGGCTGGCTTGCTACTCTTCCAGCATGTGAGTGTGTGTGTGTGTGTGTGTGTGTGTGTGTGTGTGCGCGTGTGTGTGTATAAATGTGTAGCCAAGATCAGGTTGGCAGGGGACTGCGTCCATTTTTCGATTACTAGAACAGAGAGTAAAGATTTGTACAGTAGACGGCTCCCCACTTTCAATTTTCCCTTTTTTCTTCACTAGAATAGACAAATGACCTTGGCAGGACACGATACAAGTCTGAAATATTATGAAGATACATTCCAAAAATATGAATATTAACATACATTCTGAAGATGAATATGGATATCGACATTTCCTGTCAAACTTGCTAAACATTACGCTCCAATGTAACTTTCCAAAATCATCGCACAACTAAGTCATACAGTGGACTGAACAGTTTCTTACTTCTCAGTAAAAGCAAAAGCAAATTCAAGCTTTACCAAATTGGCATTGCTGTCAGTAAATGGATAATGGTCTACATTAGAATCTACAGCCTTTTACACAGCCTTGTAGACATTTTAAAAATCATTTTCAAAAGTGAGGTTTCACCACCGGTGACCAGTGTGAGCGCTAGTGCAAAGGTGACAGTGTGGCATTATAAAGTTGCCTTCGCCTTGTGTATTACCAAAGTCTTTTTAAAGCAAGTCACGTCACTCGGCAGCCATATTGGCCATGGGGTCGGGCAGCGACTTTGACCGGAACAAGACCAGGCTCTATCTAAATGAATGGGGAGAGAGCTGGATGTCCATGTTCCGAGGTGTAAGAGACATAAAAATCACATGTTTGAAATCGCGATGAAATTCTGACTAAAATCGCTGAAAAGGTTTGGTGGTTTTGTATCAAATTAACGCTTAAAAAGCCTTTTTCTTACTGGTAATTTTGGACTGCGCATGCTCTATTCTTCAGGACGCAGCTTTCAAAAAGCGTGACCGCCAAGGATCGGCCAAATGATTGGAGCAACGGCACTGGAAGAGGCGGGACGTGCAAACCATAGCCAACCGGTGTAAACAACCGCCATCTTTCGCGTAACGAAGTTACCCCATGCTTTTCAATGGGCGATTTTTCCAGTGCAGTGTCTCCTCATATATAAGTGTCTCTGGTATTACTCTGTCAAGTGGACAAATAGCTGCCGGCGTTAGTGGCTAATGATTTAGAGTAGTGTGGCGCGTGTGTGTGTGTGTGTGTGTGTGTGTGTGTGTGTGTGTGTGTGTGTGTGTGTGTGTGTGTGTGTGTGTGTGTGTGTGTGTGTGTGCGCGTGTGTGCATTAAAAATTACCCATTGAAAAAGAGGTTACAGATGAAGGAGGGGCCAGGGCCAAAGGTGCAGCATATAGCACCAACAGTTGTCAGCCACACAAAGGGGCCGGCCGGCCGAGGCAATCTCATATTGCTGCCGAGAAACTCCATCTTTAACGAGCTCACGCCGATTCACGCGCAAGCTGGGGGAGGTGGGCGGGGGGGGGGGGGGGGGGGGGGCTGGTGGTGGCGGGACACACACTCTCTCTGTCACGAAAGGGCTCCAGAGGGGTGATGTCACCACCACCCCCACCCGCCCCCAAACCCCACCCCCACACCCCCACCCTAGTGTCACTGAACTCTATTACTGTTTACATTTCCACACCCATTTATTTGTCCACAGGCAGGGGTGAAACGCAGACACACAGACAGAGAGCAGACAACGGGGAGCATCATCTCATGATGATTTGAAATGAGTGGAGGAAGGTGGTGTGTGTGTGTGTGTGTGTGTGTGTGGGGGGTTATCTGATTAAATGAAATGACAGGAAAATAAAATGCAGAGGGGGGGGGGGGGGGACTGTGGCACGGATGAAAAAAGATAAAAAAATAAATAAAGCTGTCGCTCTTGTTTTTCAGACGTGTCTTTTAGTGTGATCATCCACGCGCTGACATTTATAAGTGCCAAAGGCTGCACTTAAGAATGGGTTGAGAGCGCTCTTCACAGATTACACTGCTGCTGAGCAGGTGCCGGATTGGTGGCATTAGGTGCAAAGCAGCCTAAGTGAATGTTTTGAATGTTTCTGGATCGTACACACTTAGGATGAAATGATGCCTGTCAGCAAGCGAAAGAATTCAAAGTCCAATGATTGTGCACGTGTGTGTGAGTGAGTGGGAAACTGGAGAGTGCAGGTGTCTGTATGTTCTTATCTGTCTCTGTGCATATACACCACAGTGACTGTCATGAGAAGGAGTGTGCAGCGCAAGTGCTTGAGGGTGTGCATTTAGGAGTGTGGGAAGACAAGCATGTGTGTGTGTGTGTGTGTGTGTGTGTGTGTGTTGAAGGATGGCGGTGTTGGGGGATACTTACCACCTCCTCGTCGGACAGCTCTCGCCCCTGGATGCTGCTGCTCTCCCGCACTGCCTGCTGGTGGCCCTTGCCCTTGGTGTGGCTGAACAGGTGCACCTCGGACGTGATCTGGACACACACACACACACACACACACACGTCATGGCAGAGAAGACAAGAGACAGACACAAAAGCATGGAGGCCAGGAGCCCCATGGGGACCGGCTGAGGGGAAACATATCAAAGCATGTCACAGGACAGCAGAGTCGAGAGATTTCCCCTCCGCACCATGAATGAAAACATTCCTTCTATTGTGTCTACAGACAGTCTCTCTTGCAGTTTGTCATCACAAGCTAAAACTTCAAACAGGGAGTTCTGATTTTTTCACAACATATCCTGCCATGGCCTCCCATCCTAGTCTGGTTTTCACCATATTAAACTCGATCTTTTAAGATTGAACATTAGTCTGGGGAGGCTGCGCTTTGTTTCTACTGCACAAGAGGCGCGTGATCAATGAGCATCATTCAAATGACTCCGTACGCTTGGATACTAGTCCTTCAACCAATCAGACCAATGATCTGGTGCGTCTTTTGGATGAGCTAGTTTCTGATTGGAGCCAAAGGTTCTGGCAGTAAACAGAGGAGATAGATCTGCTGGTTTCCAGCCTGAGCTGCCGGGCGAAATTCTAATTCCCCGGAAGTTCAGGCAAGGTTCAACCAGCCTACTCCCATCCTAAAAAGACAAAGAAACTTTACAGAGTTAAACAGAACCTTCCAGTCTCGAAGCTTAGCATAAAATAGCATTTGACCCATGTTTTCATCGCATTTCATCTTTTTTTTTTAACCTTACTTTACTTTAACTACAAGCTTCTTACAAGCAAATGGAATCCAATGACAGGCTCAGAGCATCTCCATCTCAATGGCAACAACTCTCTTCTTCAGTGCTGGTGCTCGCCTCATGTGTGCGAAGCCAGACACTTTAAAAAAACGCTGACCTTCCCAGCGTGCGGTGAGCCGTGCCTCCGGGTCAAAGAGCCACAGGACGGGGCATTGTCCTCGGCGGAGAGAGGGCCGCAGACTCAGGTGACAGGACATATGCTGAGAACCAGAGATGCTATTCAGCCGCTACGGCTCCGCTCGCAGCTACAGAGGACGAGGCGCCTCGGGCGCATAAAAGAGTCGGCACATGAAAGTGACCAGCGCGACAGTATCCGACACGACAGAGTAGATGCTTACGAAGTGTGTGAGACAGTCCTACGGTAACATGAACTAAACGGGACTCATTGAGGAAGTGGTACAGTCTTTTGATGCCATTGGACATTAAGCATCTACAGTTAAAAAGTCTCTGCGCCTTATCCTCCAGCACGTTTACCATTCACGCAAGTCTTGGGTTGTGTCTCACGGGCACGTCCCTCTGAAGCCCCAAACACACTAAAAGGCCACAAGATGGCTGACATTAAAAGGCTCAAGCAAGCCAGGGTTGCTGTCCTGCGCCGGCTTCTGCACACAAACACGGCCGTGTCGAGAGAAGGGTGCATTGTTTTCTCTCCCCTGGACCCAAGCTCGGGTGGGGAGAGGCATGGCCCGCGCTCTAACGTGATTAAATAGAGTGCTTCCCGCTGACCTAAAGATGATCGCTGGTGTCACTCACTGGCCAAGGTCATCTGACATTTCTAACAAGATTTCGTCCCCTCATGCCACCCCACCCCCACAACTCAACAGTGCACACACACACACACACACACACACACACACACACAGACAAGCATCACCACCAAGCCTCACTCATGTACACCCCCACCCCCCCCCCACACACACACACACACCCTCCCAGAGGCCTTAATCGGATGACAGTCTGAAGCTCCAAGGTGTCTCACCCTCGTGGCAGTGAAAGCCGTGGCCAGTGCTGATAAATGGGACTAAAGATTTGTAGCCTGTCATTACGCAAAAGAATGCAAGGGAGTAAATAAATAAATAAATATATAAACAAGAAGGGCATAATCACGGCCGGCTATAAATCTGGGCCCCGGGGTTCATGTTTAATGAATGCCGTTAAATCCTCATTTAAATGCATTCTCTTCTAAAAATCCTCTGAATCACCTTCCAGTCAGCGTTTTTATGTGTGATTCCTGCCAAGCCACAGAGGGTGGAGAAACACCAAGTGCTAGGCAGTGTGTGCCAGTCTGAAACGCCGGTGCCCACTGGCAATGTTTGATTCCGGTGACATCCGGCTGTTTACAGTCCACACAGTCAAAATATGACAAAATGTGCTATGGAATTGAATACATCAAAAAGGTGTATTTCCTCCATAGCTAGTGAGCATGGAACCTGATATAGCACAACAGAGTTAAATGTTTCCGCCATGCGGACCTCACACATCTGTGTGGCATGGCAGAGGACACTAGAAATGTGTTCAAATTCTTTGAGCAGAGACGAACATTTGCGGCGACCATGTTTTCTTTGAACACTTACATTTGAATGATTTGGTGCAAACATTCCATTTTTCAACTTCTACTTGGTCCAGCAACCCTTGTAAGTTGACGGAGAACTACCCGCCCTCAGACTGTTTGTGGCGAACTCAAAGTCAAACAGAAAACTGTTTGCGCAAAACGCTCACGAACGCCGGCCGATGTTTGCGAATTTAAACGCACCTCGGTCGTGTGTGTTTAACCGAGCGGCTGAGCGAGTGTGTGAGTGAGTGAGTGAGTGCAGGTAGAGTACGCACCACGACGTTACACAGGGAGCACTGCTTCTTGCGCTCGTACGGCGTCAGCTTGGGGGCGTAGTCCGTGTTGGCGTGACGACCGCTGCTGAGCTCGGCGGCTTTCTCCTTCCTCTGCTCGATCTGCTCCATGTGCCGACGACTACTCTCATCGTGCTGGAGGGACAGAGAGAGGGAGAGAGAGCAGGAGAGAGAGAGAAAGAGGGAGAGAGAGGAGAGAGTCAGAGAGAGTGAGAGATATAGAGATAGAGAGAGAGATAGAGAGAGAGAGAGAGAGATAGATCGAGAGATAGATAGATAGATAGATAGAAATAGAGAGACAGAGAGAGTAGAAGGCGGAAGGACAAAAAAAAGAGGAAACAAATGAGGATAAGCACAAAGGAATAAAAAGAAGCAGAGACAGGACAAGGATATTAAAAAATGTGGTGCGATGGATGTCCGCGGTGGGATTGTTTTCGTCAAGCAATTCATCTTGAGGTGTCACTGGTGGGACTGTGCAGTGCAGTGCGGTGCTTTGCTCCCTCTCCTCTCCTCCCAGCTCACCTTCATCTGGATCTTCTTCTGCAGCTCCTCCATGGCCTCCTGCTGAGCAGCACTCAGGGCTGCCAGACGCTCCTCACGGTCTCTAGATGGACAACACATACACACACACACACACACACACACACACACACACACACACACACACACACACACACACACACACACACACACACACACACACACACACACACACACACACACACACACACACACACACACACACACACACACACACACACACACACACACACACACACACACACACACACACACACACACACACACACACACACACACACACACACACACACACACACACACAATGACTTGACGACCCAGTACGCGAGCAAATTGAGCAATATTCTATTGTGATAACGGTTTGGCTTCAAACTGTTTACAGGGGGGGGGGGGGGGGAATTATGAATAAAACCTCTCGTCAAATTAATCAAACCTCCAGTCATCTAATCCTCTCTAGCAAGAATCGGGAGATAGAACGAGACTTTATTATCTGCCAATTATCCTCCACGGCCAGCAATTTTTCCCTGACGTCAGTAAAACACACCTCATTTCTCACTCCAACTCTCCATGGGTTTGTCTGCGTACTCTGTACTCAACCCCCCTTCCACCAACAACAATCCCATCAGCCCCTGTGTCCTTCCTCCCTTGTCTGCTGACACAGGCTCCAGTGGCCTGGCTAGAGAGGCGGGGGGGGGGGGGGGGGGGACTGGCCGAGATGGGAGCGGAGAGGGAGAGGGAGAGGAAGAGGAAGAGGGAGAGACTGACTGACTGACTGACTGAGGGAGAGCATGAACTGTTGTAAGGTGAGGAGAGGTGCAATGGGCTTAAGGTTGAATCAGGCAAAGTTCGCTGAAGGCCCAAGACTCTGCTGCTGCTGAAGGAGGAGGAGGAAGAGGAGGAGGAGGAGGAGGAGGAGGTGATGTGAGTGTACTTGTGTGACTGATGTTACAGGACAGTGTACAGTACAAAACGACTTTAGAAGCCAAACCAATATACATTTTTTGTGTACATTTAAGGATGCTCCCGGTCCTCTCTAGTATGAGACTGAGACTGTGTGTGTGTGTGTGTGTGTGTGTGTGTGTGTGTGTGTGTGTGTGTGTGTGTGTGTGTGTGTGCGTGTGTCTAACCTTGCTCTCTCCCTTGCAGCGTCCTCCCTGGCCTTCTCCTTCTCCTGGCGTTGCTGTTCAATCCGCGCCTCCTGCTCGCGCCTCCTCACCAGCAGCTCCTCCAGACGGGCCTGCCGCTCTGCCTCCAAAGCTCTCTTACGCTCCTGAGGACACACACACACACACACACACACACACACACACACACACACACACACACACACAGGCAAAAAACACTGCGCTTAAATATGCTGCATACTAAGGGTTTCACAGCTACTGATTTTTTACTATTACTAAAACTATACGTTTTTCAATAGTTATCGACATATAAACTTTATTACAGGCTCTAGACTCAACAGCAAAACATACAACATTAAAATAAATAGATACATAAACACATACAAACATACTCTGATTCATGAGAGTCTTACAAATCTATAGGTGAGAGTCTCACCTATACAAATGTTTCCACAAATATCATGATACCTGACCAAGCTGCACCTGGGGCTTGTGAACATCATTATAATACAGTTTTGAGACTCATCAAGTCGGAAACAGGAACATAAACATTAGCTTGCCTGTACAGTGCTTAGCCTTGAGTCACAAAAGAGCTAGTCCACAAGTTATTATGTACAACGTTGGTGCCAACATTACTGCTAGCACTCCTGTTGACCGCTCCTGTTTCACCTTTAGATGGTTATCCACAGCAGACATATTCTTATTGTTCTTAATAAGCGCTTCCATTCATAATAACGTCTAACCCATTCAGCCATTCTCCACTTTTTGTTTGTCCAGAACTAGTTCACTGACGATTTTAACAGTCGACTAGCCGAATCCTTGAGTGGTGGAAGACAGCTGGAGCGCGTACTGTACCTGCACGGCCTCGTCGCGGGCCTGCTTCTCCTCCTGCCGCCGCTGGCGCTCCTCCTGGAGCTCGTTGAGCCGCTGCTCGTACTCGTTGAGCTTGGCCAGCACGTCGTGCCGCTTGTTCTGGGCCTCCAGCGTGTTGATGAAGGCAATCTCATTCACCTGCACACAGCCAGCCATGGAGCGCTTACAACAAAGCCCGTTTCCTCACAAACAACTGCACATTTAGGTGACTTGTTACTTATTACTTTTCATTCAGAGGACATGTCAAACTTGAGAGAGTATTGAGAGTAGTCTTGCACCAGGTGATTAGTATTTGGCATTTAACAGCCCAGTCACTATTACATTACATTAGATTACATTGCATTTGGCTGACACTTTTTAACAAAAGCAACTTACAACGTGGTAAAAACATTTCTACGTTTTTAAGAGCAACTCTAACTACAGTTTTACATCAATAAACAAGAACCACAATGAGTGCATCAACATTGAGTGCAACTGTCCGTAGCGGGAGACCAGTTGACCCATAGCTAGCCTAGATGTGAAGGTGAAAGGGATGAGACAGCCTCTCATCACATAACTATTTCTTCTTTGAACCCAGGTCCCAATGGGCTCTTGGTTCAGAACCGCTTGCACCACAGCACCCCCCACGTAACTGTCTCTTAGACAATGTGCTGCGGCATCTAGACTTGTCTGGAGCTCTCAGCCCCTACCTTGGCCTCCTCCTCCTGGGCCTTCTTCACTATGGCCTGCAGCTGCAGCTCACGCTTGAACTCTGCATGGAGCAGCTTCTCCTCCATCATCCTCCTCCGCTGGTCCAGCAGCTCCTCCTTCCACTTCCTCACCTCCTTCTCCTGAGAGAGAGAGAGAGAGAGAGAGAGAGAGAGAGAGAGAAAGAGAAGGGGAGAGAGAGAGAGAGAGTGGGGGGGCGAGGGGTGAGGGAGGTGAGTTGAAGACAGAAGGACAAAGAGAATTGGAGAGTTAGATGTAGGAAAACATTAACGTGGTGTACAATGGTTGTACTCAAGATGAATCATAACACTGATCACCCCTCTGACGACAAAACATATGGATCCATAAGAGCAGAACCCTCCTCTGTGTATTTTCATTATTAACACAGTGTTTTTTTAATGGACTTGGAGAGAGCCTGGAGAAGAAAACTAAGCCCAGGGTGGACATAGGGAGCTGAAGACGCCAGATCCACAGCCACAGCAGGTATAGGCTGGGAAAAGAGCTTTCAAGGATTTTTTATAATGATCTCACTTTTTTTTTTTTTTATTAAAAAAGCTGTCCTCAGGTTGCTTTCTCAGTCAGAAATGGGGTTCCTGGATCACAACACCCCTGCGCTAGGTACAAGAACGGTTCTACAGTAAATCTCTCTCTCTGGACTGGATCTGGTATGGAGGTGCTGTGAAGGGGTGAAAAGAGTGTTCTCCAGGCTCTCTCCAAGTCCATTAAAAAAACACTGTGTTAATAATGAAAATACACAGAGGAGGGTTCTGCTCTGCTCTTGTCTCAGTGGGATGGATCCCTGCTCACCCTCTCCAGAAGCTTCTGCAGCTTGTGTGTCTTCTCCTCTCGCAGTTTGTCCCGAAGTTGCTGGGCTTTCAGCTGTTTCTCCTCGTGCTTCTTCTTGGACTCGGCAATAGTCCTACGGGACAAAACAAAAGGCTTTAAGGTAAAGTCCTTGTACCTGGGGAATGTCAGTTGATATTTCAGTCCAACAGCCAATCAAATACACCCCTCCCTTCCATGGCTGTGTGATGCGGCAAGAAACCTTGAACCCAAAACCTTCATTGCATCAATCTAACCCAATGTCTTCCTTGGGAAGGAAATGAATGAATTCTACCCGAAGTGCGATCCAGGGATCTATCTTGGAGAGCTTGCAGTGAAGAACAGCCTCGGGGGACAAAAACAACACATCCTCCTCTTTAAAAAAATCTTTTCTGACCAGTTATTTTTACTTAGAAAGCACATCTGAACTAACCTTGGCATCCCGTCACTATGGCTTATACTGATATATTTACTATACCCTCTTAACTACTGTCCAATTGTGCCCTGCCAGGTTACAAAGCTTGAAAAAGTAACATCTGAATTGTTTGAAATTGTCCATGGTTCCTTACGAGATACGTGTGGGTGTGGCGTGGTGTGGCGTGGCGTGGCATGACTGGGCAGACCACAGACAAAAGCAGTCCACCGTCTCCCACCCCAGCGGCCTCCTGGAGTACCGTCCTCCCGCGCATTGAGTTTCCTCTCCGCCTCGGCCACATGTCACAGACGCTTAGCTCGCAGCCCACAGGAAAGAGGGCCCTGTCAGAATCTCCCCTCTTCTTACAATCTAACGGTCATCTGACCAAACAGATCCCCTCAGAGATAGCACGGGATGAGGTCCTCATCTGGCCCTGATCTGGCCCTGGTCTGGCATGAGTCGGCGGGCCTTTGGCCAGACTCAGCTGTTATCTGATGAGGGACCAGCTCGACGAAGGTAGCAAGAATGCAGTGGTGACATCTGCTTAATACTATTTAGGGAAGAGCATTTTTCCCAAAAGATAAAGCTGAAGGGATATGATGGACGACGTGAGTCAGGCCTCTGCACTGTAACCCAACAGGTGTTGAGAGAGAAAGAGAAAGAGAGCGAGAGAGAAAGACAGAGAGAGAGAGAGAGGAGGGAGAGAGAGAGCTGTGAGTCTGAGTGTGAGAGAGAGTGAGAGAGAGAGTAAGAGAGAGAGAGAGAGAAGGAGAGGGAGAGGGAGAGGGAGAGATAGAGTAAGAGAAAGAGAGAGAGAGAAAGAGAAAGAGAACGAGAGAGAGTAAGAGAGAGAGAGAGGGAGAAGGAGAGGGAGAGGGAGAGATAGAGTAAGAGAGAGAGAGAGAGAGTGAGAGAGAGAGAGAGAGAGAGAGAGAGAGAGAGGGAGAGAGGGAGATAGAGAGAGCGGTTTATAAATGAACAGTGCTTATGGAAGGCCAAGGAGATATAAATAGGAGAGGAGGGTCTCGTTGCCCTGAAGATTACTGAGGTTGCAGTGTGATGAATGGCTGGAGGGAGTGGGTCTGTGTGTTTGTGTATGCCAGCAGGTCTGTGTGTGTGAGGATGAGATATGTCTATATGTGTAAGTGTGTATGTGTGTGAGTGTGTGTGAGAAATGTATGCGAGATGTGTCTGCATGTGCATGGAAGCAAGATACTGTGTCAGTGAGAGTGAGATAAATGTGGCCAGTGTGTGTGTGTGTGTGTGTGTGTGTGTGTGTGTGTGTGTTTGTATATGCATCTCGGAGTGAAGTTTTTTGTAAGACTGAGTGCATGTGCATGCAAATGTGTATGTGTGTTTGTGTGCATATCAGTACATGAAACCCAGTGTGTGTGTGTGTGTGTGTGTGTGTATGTCTCTGTCTCTGTGAGTGTGTGTGTGTGTGTGTGTGTGTGTGCGCGTGTGTATATATCAGTACATGAGACCCAGTGTGTGTCTCTGTCTCTGTGTCTATGTCTATGTCTATGTCTATGTCTATGTCTATGTCTATGTCTATGTCTATGTCTATGTCTGTGTGTATCTGTGTCTGTGTCTGTGTCTGTGTCTGTGTGTGTGTGTGTGTGTGTGTATGTGTGTGTGTGTGTGTGTGTGAATTAGACCTTTTGCGTGAGGGCGAAGAGAGCTTCTCGTGCATGTGAATGCCATGGCCTGGGGGCCGGGCCGGCTCCTCCTCCACCATGTCTCCCCACGATGTGCTCTGCCTCCAGGCTTCCCGCGCTACACACACACACACACACACACACACACACACAGGGAGCCAGAGAGTAAGATGAGCATTCCAACACACACACACACAGACACACAGAGTCAGGAAATGATAAAACACAAAACAGCTGTACCATCGTAGTCCGCCAGCATCTCGCTCCAGTCCAGGTTGAGTCCACAGCCTCCGCAGCCAATGCCGGTCTGCACAAACACAAGAGTGACAGCTCAGCTCAGCTCAGCTCAGCCCTCTCCCTTCCAGCTAGCTGTGGGCTGATGGGGCTGTGAGTGGCAGGACATTATTGCAGCTCACCGGAGCTCATACAGTTACAACTGCACAACATCACGAGTACAAACTCTTGTCAGAAGTCAATTTTTCCTTTCGCAAATGCTAGCAGTACAAAGGCAGAAGGCCTTGAGGGTATTTTGGTCTCCGGCGAGTACCGTGAAAATAACCGTGTGATTGATGAAGTGAAAGCGCGGCGCTCGTTTGGACGTACGGAGAAGTCGTTGTCGGTCTCCAGCTCGCTGTTCTCGGCCTGGATCTCCCGCGTGAGCTGCTCCTCCTCGGCGATGGCGCTGGCGATGGCCTCCTCGTTGGCCTTCTCCAGCCGGTCGGCCAGCTCCTCCTTCTTGGCCAGCACCTCGGCCATGGACTGCGGCTGCGGACGACCCACCCACAGGACTCAAGTTAGTCAAAAACTGCCCCTGATGCCCCGCTGGCTGCCAGCTTAGGGGTCACAGGTCAGAGGTCAAAGGTCAAGGCTCATTTTGGGTGGGTTAAGCTAAGACCTCCTGGATATCAGCCGAGTCTGGAACTGATCCGGATCCTGATCTGAATCCAGATCCTGATCCGGATTAGGGCCAGACCGTTCAGCTACGAGGTGGAACTGGTGTCAGGGCAGCTAAGGGTAACTAGTTCCTAGCATAATGAGGAATTCAGCAGGAGTGTTGAGTCGGTTGCACTGTTGGCAAACTTGTTGACAAACAACCACAAAAACTTGGAACAAATGAAAATACAAAACAGCATGCCACCAGTACAGAGCAAAATCTCACAACAAGCACAGAGCAACCAAACTCACCACTTCTCCCAAATTCACCGCTCAATCACTAAGCTTTCCATGTAAATTTTTCAACTGAAGTCTTTTTCCATTTAGATCAGTGTGTTGTCATATCCCATGCATGTGGTCTAGTGACTAATGTCTTTGCACACGTGCTAACCTGGTCTCTTGTACCAGTTTGGCTGAAGATTAAAGCCATGACAATGAATGCTAAAACTACATTTAAATGAGTGAATTTGAGTAAAACCATAGCAAACGCATAGCACAAACTGCATACACACAGCACATCACCAAACGCCAGCGAGAGCCGTGTGTGTGTGTGTGTGTGAGAGGGCAGCGATGGCGGCACACTCAGCAGCCATGCATCTCACACACGCTCAGTCACTATGAGGATGAGGAGGAGAGGATGCCAGGCCGAAGGGCCCCGCCCGACACACACCTCACTGACCTCGGCACGGACACACGCCGGTACGGTCAGGTGCGGCCCCTCACACCTCGGGTCAGGGACAACGCTTACGCAAGTCCTGAAATCAAACAGCCCTCACTGGTCAGCTGCTGTTGAGGGCCGTTGTGTGTACGCTAAGGTGACGTCAGGGGGGAACGTGTGCTGACTAGCGTGAAGAAATAAAAGGGCAACAACGCACTAAACTGCTTTTCACTATTAAATAACATATGCAACAATCACATTGTGTTCAATGGTGGCAGCATCTTACTATTCAGAGGTGGCTACTGGACAGTGGGTCAGCAACTGGTGAAGCAGTGAGTGGAATGTGTGTAGAGCAGTGTGTAGCTTTAGAACAGTGTGTGTGTGTGTGTGTGTGTGTGTGTGTGTGTGTGTGTGTGTGTGTGTGTGTGTGTGTGTGCGTGCGTGAGTGCGAGTGGGTATGTGTGTGTGTGAGAGTGTGAGCTTGAGCATGAGCGTGTGAGTGTGTGAGTGTGTGAGTGTGTTTGTATGGAGATCAGGTCACTAACTGGCTTTCTGGTTTCTACTACTTGCTCTACATGCTGCTTTTTTCTACAGCTGAACGAGTCTAATGAGACAGAGGTTTCTCTCAACACTAGGAGCCTGCACTGGAGTCTAAACACACCGAGCTTTATCGCAGTCACCCCACGAGGTGTCTGCCACCACCCCCAACTCCCCACCCTCCCTGGCTCTCTCCCTCTCTCTCTCTCTTTCTTTCTCTCGCTCTCTCTCCCTCCCTCTCTCACACAGGTCTGTTTGATGTGAGCCAAGACAGCCAGGCCCCCAACATCCTCACCCCAACTCTAACCCCCCTAAGACCATTCAAAACGAATCCATCTCTATATTTAAAGACATAACTCCTGAACGCGGGCTACGGCGCCATCATGAGATCTATGACAGAGGCCAAGTGAGAAGCGGTGTGTGTGTGTGAGAGTAGACTGTGTGTGTGTGTGTGTGTGTGTGTGTGTGTGTGTGTGTGTGTGTGTGTGCGCGCAGAGGGTGTTTGACCTTCATTAACCCCTAGCATGCTGGCTCTGGTAGCTCCGTCTCCCCGACATGACAGAGATGGAGGTGTGTGTGAAAAATGAATCCCTGGCCGTGCTGCTAAGTAGCCCGCGGACAACTGGCCTGGTCATTTCTAACACACGATGGCCATGCGAGACCGGACGTGCCGTCTCAGAATGACCCCACAGGGTCCTCAGCTCCACAAATATGGCCCCAAATACCGTATTGTGGAGAGACTGTCACAACTGACGAAAAACTGTAGACAGCTGTAAAATACACCAGGGTCATTCCACGTCAGTTCAACCAGAGCGTACGCACTTGCATCTCAAAACGTTCTGAAAAAAATACCATGTGTACCTACGTATGTTACCCAATGTCCCCAGTGAGACTACCGCTACTACTGAAGACATCTCTAGGACAGTGAAAACGCCTGGCCTCTGCTCATGCACTGTATGTGCACCACAACATAACCCAACTCTCTCCTGAACCTCAATCTGATATAATAGAGGGATACTGTCTGAAAGTAGCTCTCAGATGTTGACCATGTGCATGTTGTATCCCCGAAATCTACTATTGCTTGGATCTGTTGAATTGTAATGTGTGTGTGTGTGTGTGTGTATGTGTGTGTGTGTGTGAGGGTGGGGGGTGGGGGGGTGTATGGTTATGTCTGTACAGGGGAACCCATAATGGCTGGGGAGTTTGTTTAGACGGGGCAGTGGTTTGGCTTGCAGTAGTGTAGGGCAGTGTTGCGGGTGGTGGTGGTGCTGGTGGTGGTGGTGGTGTGGGTGGTGGTGGTGGTGGGCTGGGTTGGTGGGTGGGTGGGGGCTGTAGACCCCGCGTCTCTCAGCACTCACGGTGGAAAGCTCTGTGGGGTCCAGCACACTCTCCAGTTTCAACACCGCCAGGGGAGTCTGCCACGATGCTGCCGCAGCAGATGGTGCCGTGCCCTCCTGCTCCGCCGCCGTCACCCGGACCACCCCCACCCCCACGCCCTCCCCCAGAGCCCCCACCTCCTCCGGGGGCCCCTGCCCAACCTGACCCTCCTCCGCTGGGGCCGGGTCGGGCAGGAGAGGGGGTACCGGAGGAGGAGGGGGGGAGGGGGGAGCGTCAGGAGGAGGGTCTGGGGGTGACTCTGGAGCTAAGGCCGTAGTGGCCGGCTCAGCGGACGAGGACTGGGTCTGAGTTTGGGCCGGGGTTTGGGCAGGATCTGCCTTGCTCGGGTCGGAGGAGGGCTGGGGGGGGTCGGAGGGGGGGTCAGGGGGTGGCGTCGCCTCCTCGCAGGGTGCAGTGACACACTGCTCCTGGTCCTGTGCACTGTCGCAGGGGGGCTACACCATCACACAGAAACAACACACACACACACACACACGGAGATATACACACAACACACACAAAACACACACCATATTACATGCATCGTCATCACAACACTGCAATGCATCCCAACACACTCAATGGAAACACTCTCAAGCCAACATCACTGGAGTACCATGAATACCAAACTGAGATTACAAGGCATGCTGGGAGATTATGCAGCAACATGCCTGATGCATGATGGGACAGTTGATGGAATGAAACAACAACAAAGCAAAACACTTCACATTATGCAAACAAACAACAAACAAACAAAATAAAGACATGCAAATTTCATATGAAAAACAGCCCCAGCACACCCACACACTATTCTATTCTATTCTATTCTATTCACACACACACACACCCACACACACACCCACACAAAACACACACACACACACACACACCGATCCCGAGGAGGGTCCGTTGTGGGACACACTGCGTGCATGTATATTTCATGAGGATACATCTGATATTTCTGTCTCTGGAATCTCACGATACATGTACAAAAATCAATGCTGGCAAAGCCGATATCCCCCCCACCACCGGCAGCCCACCCACCCCCCCACCCCGCTCCTGTCCCCCCGGGGCCCGCTGGTCTGGGCTGCATGTCTGTTCCTACAGCCGGGCCAAAACAAAAACACTGTGGCAGATAAGACACTCTTATGTTACCATAACCCTGCGATCCGTTCTGACGGCTGGGGGGCCGTGCATAATTCATGGGTGGGGCAGGGGGGGTAGCTGTGTTGTGATCTGCAACGTGTGTGTGTGTGTGTGTGTGTGTGTGTTGGGTTGGGTCAGTTTCTCCCCAGCTGGCCTGACGTCAGTACCTCGATGACGGGCGCCTTCTCGTTGTCGTTGTCGGGGTGGCGGGGGAGCGGCTGGTCCGGTTTCCCGGGCTGCTGGTTGGACAGGCCGGCCGGGTCTTTGTCCTGGGGGCTGCGGCCCGGCGGGGCCCGGCTCTGGTTCTGGTTCTCCTTGTCGCTGTCGTCCTTCGGGCTGACCTGGGCCACCACGGGGGTCACCTTGGCCACGATGGCGGCCGAGCGAGGCCTGGCGGGACGCCCGCGCTGCACCGTCTCCCAGCCCTCAGCGTCTTTCTTTCCTGTGAGCGACACACACACACACACACACACACACACACACACATTCACACACACGTAAAACAGCAACACAGATGCAGTAAGAAAACACATATCATCAAATATGCATCACTAGTGCATTTAACCCATAATGATAAGAATGTTTCACCACACAATTCTACAGTACTACTCCAGATCTACACAAAACACTTCCTGATGGAGCCTGAACCTGGGGGGGGGCTATATTCATCAGAATCAGGTATCTATGGCAACTGATGTCCAGCGTCTGTACCCTGTGGAGGGATGATTAGCATTGCAAAGCAGTGAGCAGGTGGTGTTCGCGGGACCAGCGGAGGTGTGTGTGTGGCTGTGGGGCTCACCTTGCTTCTCTGCAGCGCAGGTGACGCTCTGGCCGGAGATGGGGAGGGACTGGGACGACTTGACCCGGTCAGCCCAGCTCAGACCCGTGTGGGACAGACGGGCCAGTGTCGGAGGGGGACCCCTGTGGGAGTCACACACACACACACACACTTGAGTGTCAAGGCTTCTGCACAGTATGTTGAATGATGAAACACAGCTGCTGGGTTAACAGTAAAGACCCACTGCCTATTCTAGTACAGAGTTCTACACACACACACACACACAAACACACACACACACACACACTTCCTCAACCTGCACAGACGACTGTACATTGACTCAAACAGTGCAACCCAACACAAGCGAGCGGCGTCCATCTCTCTCACTGGAGGCCGTGAGCGTGCAGCAGCAGAGGGCTAGAGGGCGGCTCCTAACTGACTGTGACAGGCTGGTGAGTCTGGATCGAGCATGTCACAAACACACGTCCACCTACATCTGACAGTTCCTCCTCCTCTCTCTTTCTCTCTCTCTTCCTCCCTCCCTCCCTCCCTCCCTCCCTCCCCCCTTTCTCTTTATCTCTCTCTCCCTCTCTATCTACTGTATCTATCTCTCTCTCTCTCCCTCTCTCCCTCTGTCTCTCTCCTCCTCCTCCTCCTCCTCCTCCTCCTCCTCTCTCCCTGCCTGCCTGCCTGTGCGCCGGATATCTCGGGGCAAACGGGCCCTCCATCTTGATCAATATCCATTTCCTGCGGCATCCGATTACAGAGTAATGCAGATATTGAGCCCATGCTTCAGCAGTCTTTAACCACACTTAGCATCTGCATCTGCACCCGCTCCACCCGCTCCGCCTGCCTGCCCTGCCTGGGCCACGTGGAAGCCAGGGCCGCGGAGAGAGAGATGGAGTGGGAGAGGAAAAAATCACATTAGAACTAACGCTTCACAGTAGGAGATCGAAAGCCACACACACACACACACACAGACACACACACACACATCTAGTTACTCCACCGCCAGACACACACACATACACACACACACACACACACAATCTAGTCACCCCACCGCCAGACAATACAGCCCATTGTGAAACGGTAGTCTGGGCTTGTGGCGTATCATATCTTCTATTGATTCCTTAATTTAGGCATTCAAAGCCCTGGTAATCTAATGAGCAATTGTGTTTCCTTTACGCTACCAGTAAAGGCTAATGGCTGGAGACGAAAACAAGCGTTAATGTGGATGGGAGTGAGAGTGTTATCGCAGACAGCATTAATGGCTTAAGGAAACAAGCCGTCACATCCACTTTTAGTGAGCCTCGTGCTGAAGTAGGCTGTGTGCGTGTGTGTGTGTGTGTGTGTGTCGGTGTCTCAAATTGGCATGTGAAATCCATAGCAAAAAACACCATGATGTCATGTCAAAGACCCCCACAGAAGGGTATGTTATGTGCGGTCAGCACTTGGGATTTGTCAATTAGCACAACTGGTGAGGACTGAACAAAAATACTGACTGGGCCTCGCAGTGCGAACGTTTAGCAACAAGCTGTTGATATGGTGACCACTCCGGGGCGGCTGGCATGAGGGGCACAATGTGGCCCGGGTGGACGTACCCGAAGTTGAGGGAGCGCCGGGCATTGGGCGAGGGCACCATGCGGTCAGCAGAGGGGCTGGGCATGACGTGACGACCAGGGGACATCTTGCGGACCTCCCAGGCCAATGACGTGGGTCTGGAGGCAAAGGTTAAATATTTAACAGCATTTCACATACAAGTTTCAAAAAGCTAAATTATTTGATACAGTTATTTTTAAAAAATGTGTTTACAAGAGAAAAATACAATAAATCAGAATATGACAACAAGAACACACTACAAAAGGTGGAAATCCAAAACGCAGAATCTGCTTGTTGGTATCCTGTTTTTCATTTCCCAATGATGGTGTTGTATTTGGTTGCAAAAAAAGCACTATTCAAACAAAAGGTTCAGGTTTAAGGCGATCAATACCAACAGTCTGTTTTGAAAAACGTACAAATTGGGCAGCAACTTAAAAGCTTGGACTTTTTTTGTTTGTTTAATACCTTAATCAATTTACGGGTGTTGTGGCCATTCAGTCATTCACTTAAAGAGGGAGCCAATACCCAGCCAGATCACCTTGAATTACAGCCTTGGCCATTGATCGGCACCGCGTGAGACCAGAGATGCCACTTCCCCTACTGGGGGTGGTGGTGGTGTGTGT
>NC_085003.1:13058075-13060575 GCF_963854185.1 Sardina pilchardus | reverse complement strand
CCAGCCCTGGGCAGCAGAGGCAGAGCACTCGCTCCGCAGCTGATGAACTGCCACACCGCTCAAGTGAGATGCCACCCAGGAGATGGACTGTGTGTGTGTGTGTGTGTGTGTGTGTGTGTGTGTGTGTGTGTGTGTGTGTGTGTGTGTGTGTGTGTCAGACAGAAAGATGAAGATGGGACACAAACACACATACATGTAAAGGCCCAAGCAAGTCTACGCCCTGCAGTTGAAATAGCACATTTGCTTTTGCAACATTTTAAAAAAGATCACGTCAAACCTTGATTTAACATGAAATGTTCCACTGTGCAGCTGACAGCTGAGCGTACACTAAATCTACATATATGCATTTCGCAGGCTCTTCATTCATAATGCGCTCCAGGACACGGTGTAGAAGCAGGGGAAATGACATCGCAGGCCAGCTCTAAAACTAAACACTGGACTCAAAAAGCCTTTGAGCCATGGAAGCTGGGCACCCACCCAGACAAGCTTCTGGTGAGCCATTCCCTCCTAACCCTCTCCAAGAAAAAACAACTTTCCGACCACCACATTTTTCTTCAAAGCGCGCGAGGGAGGAAAGAGCACAAGAAAAACAGAAATAAAGCACGCCGGACAAGAGTTATCTTTGCCCGCGCCGCGCTTGAACGCGAGCCACGGGACTTTTTTTTTTTTCGTTTTTCGGCGGCGGCGGTTCTCTGGCCGCGGTGCCGGAGATGGCGGAGAAGGGGAAGCTGCCGGGCCTCCTCCTCCTCCTCCTCCTCCGCAGCCCGGCGGGGCGCTCCGCTCGCCCGGCGGCATAAATCAGCGCGGCCGACTGGAACAAACGCCTGATAAGAACTAATTAGGCCTCTGGGCGGCGGGTTAAAGATGTGGGCGGGATTCAGATATGAGCATAAATCAGCCGAGCTCAGCGCCGCAAGCCCCCCGAGAGAAACACACCGACTCAAATAGGCACCGACACGGACACCCCCCAACACACACACACACAGGCACCGACACAGACACCCCCCAACACACACACACAGGCACCGACATAGACACCCCCCCAACCTACACACACACAGGGGTCCATCCCAGCCTTGACCACTCTAGAGGGTAGGACAGGTGAAGCGGTCCTAGAACACCTTGTTCATCCCCATATTACCCCACACTAGCACTATTAACACACCTGCTGTAACTATTCAACATTGGCTATCCTGTAGCATCATATATTTCATAATAAACAGCTAACATACTGTAGGATGACAAGATTAAATCACCTGAAACAGCAAACCAGACTCAATCGGACATTCAAATCTCTAAACATGCAGGACATCAAGGCACTCTTCTAAGGAATAAAACTGCTTAAATAAATATGCTAGTTCATATAGAACTTATTCAAAACAATGGCAACATGTTTCGGCCACCATCTAGGCCTTCATCAGGGCAAGAAAATGGAAAAATAAAGTCGCCCAAAACGAGACTGATGACTGATGCTTTGGGGTGAAACAGAGTGTGTATGTGACTAACGGGGACCTGCTACAGGAAGACTACAGTGTGAACAGGAGGAGTCTCTGCCAGCAAACGGCTACTGGTGCTTCTGCCATTGTGTGTGTGTGTATGTGTGTGTGTGTATGTGTGTGTGTGTGTGTGTGTGTGTGTGTGTGTGTGTGCGGACAGGCTGGATTTACACTGCTCCAGGGGATGGGCGTGCGCCAGCTCCCATCACTCAGCTGGCCCAGTGCATTGTGGGTGTCAGAGCGACGCCAGACGGGGACCTGCGCTGCCCACTGGGGCCGTTACTGCCGGGGTCAGGAGACGAGACCAGAGACCTGGACATCAGGGACTTGTGTCTGCGCTAGGAACAGGAGCCAAGGGAATCTCTCACAGAGAGAGAGAGAGAGAGAGAGAGTGGACATACGCTCACGCTCAGTCTAACAGGTCTCTTGTTCCACACACACGCGCACACTACACACACAGAGCAGAGATCTCAGCCTCTCAGAAGTGCAAACGCACACACAAATGCACAGAGACACGCACACACACACTAGAGGTCTCTGTCCATCATACACACAGACACGCACATAGACATACACATAGAAGTTAGTGGTGTCTCTCTCTTTCCAACACAAACGCACACATATATACGCAACCACACTTACACACACGCGCACACACACACACACAGACACACACGCAATGAGCCGGATGACTTTACACGTCCCCTGCTGTCAGCAGGGCAACCGCAGGGCCCGAGCACGCTCAGTGGAGCTCACCGCAGGCACTGGGCACCGGGCAACAGCGTGTTCAGCACAACTCTGCCCTACACACCGATCAATACGCCTCAGGCCAACGACCACACGCCAGCACACACACACAGTCGTATGCACGATGATAGCACACACACAGCAGTCCTGCACACACACACACACACACACACACACACCCGCACGCACGGCAGCATTCATCCCAGCCCAAATACTCACGGCAACAACTAAACGCTCACCACACTCTTACACAAAAC